>NC_079498.1:83987566-84318978 GCF_030052815.1 Hevea brasiliensis | reverse complement strand
CTTCAACTAGTTCATAATTCATAAATTTGGCATTTACCTCATAAGTACTACAACCATGAAATTATTATTGTTATTTATAAATTATATTTCATTGTATTATTGCACCACTAAGTAGAAATGCTTAGCGCCTTGAATTTTTCCACGCGTATGTATTAGAGATAAAGCTTAGTAGACATCAGATTGAGAGTTGGAGATTTTGGATCTATATCAGTGTTAGATAGTATCACCTCCTCATTGCAGTGTATTTTGATAGGGTCCACCAGACCACAGTAGTGTATTTTATACATTGTAAATATTCATTAAATTTTGTAATTTAAATTATGAATATATGAAATTACATTTGTATATAATGCAAATTATAAATTTTTGTAATAAATTGTACATGAATGTAAATTAATGAATTTTGAGTATTTCATATATAAATTGAGCATGGATGGATATGTATGGAAATGGTTACATGAATTGAATTTGAGATGATGATGAAAGTATAAGAATTGATATGAAATATTTTTAAATAGGTGAATAGCGGAATACGCTAAATATCCATAAAACATGGGAAACTCCGCCAGTTTCTCCACTAAAAATAAATTGAATAATTAAATAAAAAAAGAATTAATACGAAATAAAACAAGATAAGATAAAGTGCTCTGGCATAGAATGTAGCATTCCTTGCCCGGCTATACTGTAGATTGGGTAGGGGTGTTACATTTAGTGGTATCAGAGTAGAGACCATCGTGAAAGACTGATTGGTATGCCACAGAAGTGGTAGACCCTCGCTTAGGATGGATGGGAGACCCGTCCCACATCGGAATGAGAGCAGAAAGTAATGATATATAAAATTGTGAAACTAATTACTAAAGGCGCCTTTTGATGGAATAGCCTAGAGAGTTGGAATAAATCCAAGGTTAAGCGTGCTCGCTTAAGAGAAATCCTAGGATCGGTGATGTAACACCCCTCACCTGTCTACAGTGTAGTCGAGCAAGGTGTGCTACATTCGGTGCCAGAGCACCCTATCCTGTCTTGTCGTGTATAATATTAATTTAATATCTATTTAATTATATTATCTTACGTGTAGAAATTTTTTTTTATCCCATTTCATTTTTATAGAGACCTAGACAGAGTCTCCTCTGTTTTATTAGTGCATGGCAGTTTTTCTTATTTACCTGTTAAAAATAATTTATGTCCATTTCATATGTCCATACATCACATCATTGCTCATATAAATTTTCAAGAAAATACATTTCATTTCATTCTTATAAAATTTACATACAATAATGTACAAATTATATACAATCCAAAAATTTAATTGCATATCTCGAAGTGATTTACAACGTTACTTATGTACAGTGATTAAAATGTAAAATCTAAATACACATGAGCTCTACCAAAATGGACTGTTGAGGTGACACTGATATTGTAGCAGATCTGGTCAAGATCTTAGCTAGAGTCTACTGCTGCTGCTGCGACTGCTGGTGGTAGTCTCCTGTACCTACGTGAGAAAATAATCCATCGCGCTAAGCATTTCTACTTAGTGGTATAATAATTTGAAATAAAAATGACTAAATAATTAAAATAGTTATTCTACGTATAATCTTATAAAGAAATATAGATTTCATAAATTTGAAGTCTTTTACATGATTATAAAACTTTGAGAGCAATTAAGTTAATCAGGATCTTTTATTCATATATTTTGTATTCAGTCTTATTAAATCCATATTAGTGATCTCTTCATGTACTTATTTAAATTTAAAGTGTATTACCCATATCTGTACCCAAGTAACCTATGACAGACTATAGAGACTGGATACATAAGAGTATACTAGTTAGACATTTGTATGTCTATCAAGTATACAACGGTCATGTCACACCTTATCCCTCTGTAAGGCATAACATGATCCCGTAGAATACCTAATGAACTACCGAACTTCACCTACCGATAACTCATTAAGTACCCTACAAGGGATTTTAAAACAATTTTCTTATCTTTGACAAGTGGTGAGCATTTCTAATAAGTATTTAAAACATTTAGTTAAAATTAAAACTAGTTAATATTTTTGGTCCATTTTAGTTTTCCGCAAATTCTGTAAAAATTTTGACAGAGTTTCCTCTGTATTTTGAGAAAACCGTTCTTCGAATACCTGTAAAAAGCACTTCTAAAAGTTTTTCTCAACCACTACTTCAAATTCATACTCAATCTCAACCAATTCTCAAAATTCACAAGTTCAAAAATTCTCAAAATACTGTCCATCAATATCATTTATTCATATTCCATTCAAGATAAACAATTTATATATTCATCATACTAAAATTTACATTCAAAAAGTCCAAATTAAAATTTATTACAACTTTTATACAAACTTTGTACAAGCTGCTCAAGACCCATGTACATGTCCATACATTTATGTGCAATATATACATCAAAAGAAATATTTATAGTTAGGGTATAAATTATACCCGAAAACTTTAGGCTGGTAGCTTCTCACACCTCAAGACTCATCACGCTTCCTCTAGTCTCTCAGATCTCATGACAAGAATAAAAGCTATCGCTGAGTACTAGGACTCAGTGGTGCACAATATACTAAAATAATCTTTATGCAAAACTTAAAGCACATTAATTCAAAAATTTGACTAAACATGAAAATTAAATACAATCATGCATTGTAAGATTTTACGTGTAAACCAAGTTTATTTCAAAGTATCAAAACACATTTCATAAAACCCACAGTTAGATCACGCCATTCGAAACAAATAGAATCTCAATAGCCAGAGGCTAAAGAGAAATCACATGAATCTCAATAGCCAGAGGCTAAAGAGAAATCATATCACAAGGCTAGCTAGCTCAAATATATGGATATCCATTCACATCCTCTTCTACTGGCACACCTCAACACTTCTCCAGAGAAGGAATCAAAATTCGAAACTAATTACCCCCACTAGTCGTGCTAGTGAGGTGTTCAAATATATGGTCATGACACTGTGGTTTCAAAACTTATCTTAACAATTTGCTAAACATTGTCATTTCAAATATACACAATAACTTTCACAATTTAAATCAAACATCATAAAAATGCTATAATCCAATATTTCACATTATTCAAAACATTATGCAAAAGATGATTATAAAAGTATATGTTGTGCACAAACCTCAAACGAGTCGCCTGTTGGCCTTGACTCGACTCCTTGGGTTCTGTCCCGGTATTCTTTTCCACTGAAACACGAAATTTTCCAATGTTTCAGTACTAAAACTTAAAATAAATCCAAAATAAACTTAACTTCACATTTACCTAGCTCTAACGTGTTAAATTCGATGTTCTCGAAATTTTGTGTTTTGGGTTATTATTCACTGCACTATTCAAGTCAAATTATTGACTTTCTAAGGCTTAATGGGTATGGGAACTCCAACTTCACCCACATACCACATTTTGGTCACCAAACTTGTTGGTTTTGGTCATTTGTTTAAAGCTTAGGTCATTTTGGCAAAATTGCCAATTTTCTTTTGGTTCTCCGGTTGTACTGTTCCATTGGTCGATCTACTGTTAGAATTTGACAAAACTTCCTTCATAGAAAATGTTCCTTATTGTCTTAAGTGTATTCTCATTTTTGGATCACCCCAATCGGAGTTTTGTAGCTCAAGTTATGGCCAAAATAATTTTACTGTTCATATGTACTGTTCATACTGAGATTTTAGTGCTGGCAGATTTTTGGTCCAACTTTGGTTAATAATTTGACCAAGTTAAGTTCATAATTTGGTCTCACTTTCTTCATATGAAATTTTATACTATGTCTTAGGTTTCCATCGGTTCAAGAATCGCCTAAATCCGAGTTTTCTAGAGAGAGTTATAGCCATCCAAACATTGCTGCTCAATGAAAATTCTGCAAAATCTTAGTACAATAAATTTAACTTTTCTCAATGATTTGAATGAGTTAATGGCCTAATTTGGGTTGGTGTTCTTCATGAAAGTTTTAGGTCTATATCATATCTAATTGCTGGTAAAATTTCAGGTCAATTTGACCTACCTAGCTCGAGTTATGACCAAATGAAAAGTTACTGTTCATTTGGTCAGTTTGGTGCAGTGGCAGCCAGCAATCAATTCACTTTGGTCAATTGTTTCACCAAGTTTTGGTCAGTTTTTGGCCATGGTTCCTTAATGAAAATTGTGCTCTTTTATGTCTATTTTCATCTCCAATTAGTGGCATATCAATTGGACTTGTAAAATTTGAGTTTTGGTCCTTCAAAGTGGGTTTGGTCATGCTGCCAGCAGCATGACCATTTACCTCCGAATTTAGTTTTCATTCCTATCATTCCCACACAAGTTATTTGGTCATAATTGACCATTATTTCACTTCACAATAGGTCCAACATGTCATTTATGCATTTCTCCAAATTTTGGTTCATAACCCTAGCATTGAAACCCTAATCTCACTAACTCTTGCATTTAACTACTTCTAATGATTTTAATGTTAATCATTTAACTAAGTAAGGTTTCTAAACGCATTCAATTGCATCATATTCATGCAAACCATACTCCTCTCAAGCTGCCCCAAAATTCAGTTTGTTCTTCCCCACATTTTTTTTTCATTTTAAGGTTATTTACAAGCTCTTAATGCCATATAAACACTAATTAAACAAAGAAAAATTAAGGCTTGTATTACCAACCTTGAGCAGAATTTTCTTCCTCCTTTTCTTCAAATTTTCCTTCTTTCTTTCTTGCTCAATCCTCTTCTCAAGTTGCCTAGATAAGCTTTAACTATGGTGGCTAATTTTTCTATGGTGAAATTAGGGATTTGATCAAGCTCAAAATGAGCTTTAATGGAGGTTTTGGGTGAGGGAGAGGGTGAGGGAGAGAGAGTCACGTTTTTGATGAAGAAGATGACTTTATTATTTTTTTTTTCTTTTCTTTTCTTTTCTTTTATGTCTTAGGAAGACCAAAATTCCCAAATTAATAAAATAAATCAATTAAGCCTTTATGACATCATGCATGATGTCATCACTTTGACTTTTTCATCTTCTTTTTTTTTATTTATTTTTCTATTAGTTCTTTAATTTAATTCTCAATTTCGAAATTTTCTTTTCTCCAATTTTATTTGACAGTTAGGTCAGGAGTCAGCTCTCGGGGTCAATTGACCAAATCGCCCCTCGGCTCATCCGGCTTGCAAATAATCCAATATTTCTTCCGCTCCCGACCTAATTATTTGACCGACTTAACAGCTTCTTTTTGTGATTTTCTCTTTTCCATCGTGTTCATAAGGGTCCTAAGGACCGCAATGCCACTTTTTACTGCTCGAATTTGAGTTTAGAATGACTTCAGCTATTCCCGAGGAGGTCACTCATCGTGACTCTCACTGCTTAACCTCTTATGTTCTGCTTTTTCTTATTTATAGTTAACTAATTAAACATTACTAATTATTTGTGTTTATGGCTTCTCAAATTGTCTTAAGTGTGGCCCTAATCCCATTAATTGTCCTGACCGACACCGGTCACCGAATGTTGAAATCTACTGTGCTATGCAACGGGGTGTTACAATTCTCCCCTTAAATAAATTTCGCCTCAAATTTTTACCGTATCAATCTCTGAACACTGTGGGTGTTGTCTCTCATGTCCTCCTCTCGCTCCCAAGTAGCTTGGCCCGAATGATGGTTCCACAAAGACTTTTACCAACGGTATCCGCTATTCCGTAGTCGCTTCACCTCATAAGCCGTAATCTTTATGGGTTCTTCTTCATATGTGAGGTCCGATTCACTTCTATTTCTTCTACTGGTAGTACATGAGATGGGTCTGATCGGTACCTCCTCAATATGGACACATGGAAGACATTATGTATCTTCTCCAACTCGAGGTAGTGCCAACCGATATGCCAAAGGACGACTCTTTCCGTAACCTCATATGGCCCGATAAAACGAGGACTTAGTTTCCTTTCTACTAATCTCATAATCCTCTTCCAAGGAGAAACCTTGAGGAAAACTTTCACCCATCGCATACTCAATATCCCTTCTCTTCGTATCAATGTAGGACTTCTCGACGATCCGATGCGCTTTAAGTCGATCTCTGATCACCCGATTTTCTCTTCACCGTTGAACAATTTCGTCCGATCATCTTTCTTTCACCCACGCCATCCCAACACAATGGGGTTCTACATTTCGCCATACAAAGCTTCATATGGAGGCATTCCAATGCTTGATTGGTAGCCGTTGTTGTAAGCAAACTCAATCAAAGGCAAGTGTGTATCCCAACTACCTCAAACTCAATCACACAAGCCCGTAGCATGTCCTCCAAGATCTGAATTACCCTCTCGCATCGCCATCCGTCTGGGTGAAATGCGATCAAGTTCAATTTAGTTCCTAGGCTCTCTCAAGACTACCCTAATCTAGAAGTGAACCTAGGATCTGCTCGACACGATGGATACCGCACTCCATGCAATCTCACAATCTCATCGATGTATAACTTGGCCAATCTTTCTAAACAGTAGTCCATCCGAATCGCGTAAAATGAGCAGATTTAGTCACAACAATGACCCAAATCGCATCATGACTCTTCCGTGTCCTCAAGTCCCATCACAAAATCCATCGTTATTCTTTCCCATTTCCATTCTGCATCGTAGTGGATGTAACAACCCAATGGTACTTGATGTTCTGCCTTTACTTGCTAACAAGTTAGGCATTTGGATACAAACTCTGCCACATCTCTTTTCATAGCCATCCACCAGTAATGCTCCTTTAGCCCTCTATACATTTTTGTGCCACCAGGGTGCATGGCAAAAGGAGACTCATGTGCTTCCTTCAAAATGATCTGCCTCAAATCAACATCATTAGGAACACATATTCTCGCCTCGTGTAACAAAGAAACCATCATCTCTGATTGAGAATTCTGGTTTCTTGCCCTTTCTGACTTCTTCCATCAACTTCTGATACTTCTGATCATTCTGAGCAGCCATTCTAATATGATCAATCAACACTGGCTGTACATGCCATGCAACTGTTGTCTGCCCCTCATCATTAATCTCTAAACTGGCATGTAATGATCTCAACTCATGTACCAAAGACAAAGGAGTAACTTGTAGACTTGCCATAGTCTTGCGACTTAAGGCGTCAGCCACAACATTAGCTTTCCCTGGCTGATAGTCTATCAGACAATCATAGTCTTTTATCAACTCTAACCATCTCCTCTGTCTCAAATTCAGCTCTTTTTGGGTGCCTAAATACTTTAAACTCTTATGATCTGTGTAGATGTAACACTTTTCCCCATACAAATAGTGTCTCCAGATCTTAAGAGCAAACACAATGGCTGCAAGCTCCAAATCATGTGTCGGATAATTCCTCTCATGCGGTTTTAGCTGGCGTGATGCATAGGCAATGACATTTCGATCTTGCATCAACACACAACCTAACCCGTTGTGAGAAGCATCAGAATCAGATATTCTTTACCCTGTGAGTAAAGTTAGACTGAGCTTCACCAAACATCTCTTCAATTCATCAAAACTCACTGCATTTATCCGGCCACTGAAATTTTACATCTTTTCTAAGCAGCTTGGTCAATGGAGATGCCAACATGGAGAATCCCTTCACAAATCTACTGTAGTATCCAGCTAAACCCAGAAAACTACGAATTTCTGTGACATTTCTGGGTGGCCTCCAATTAAGGACAGCTTCAATCTTACTTGGATCTACCTTAATGCCCTCTTCTGATACTACATGCCCCAAAAAGGATATCTCCTTCAGCCAAAATTCACACTTCGACAATTTGGCATATAGTCGCTTTCTCCTCAAAGTCCGCAGCATAATCCGCAGATGTCTATCATGCTCTTCGCATTCCTCGAATAGACCAATATATCATCAATAAATACCACAACAAACTGGTCGAGGTATGGTCTGAAGATAGTGTTCATCAGATCCATAAAAGCAGCCGGAGCATTAGTTAACCCAAATGGCATAACTAAGAACTCGTAATGGCCATAGCGAGTTCTGAAGGCAGTTTTAGAAATACTTTGCTCTTGTACTTTCAGCTGATAATAACCTGATCTCAGGTCAATTTTGGAGAACACAACCGCACCCTCAACCGATCAAAAGTCATCAATGCGGGCAATGGATATCTATTCTTTATTGTCACCTTATTCAACCGCCGATAATCAATACACAAGCGGAGAGTGCCATCTTTCTTCTTTACAAACAACACCGCGCTCCCTAAGGTGACACACTAGGCGTATAAAGCCCTTGTCAAGCAATTCTTGCAATCGCACTTTCAACTCTTTCAATTCTGCAGTGCCATTCTATATGGCGTTATGGAGATTGGATCCACACTGCATAACATCAATTTCAAATCGCACTCTCTTTCTCGAGGTAATCCCGCAATTCATCAGAAACACATCCGAAAATCACATACGAGGGATGTCCCTTAGTGCCGACTTCCCACTTGGGTGTCTATCACATGTGCCAAGTATGCTTCACACCCTTTCTCGATCATCTTTCCGCTAGTGCAAATTAAATGATGTTTGATGGCGATAAATGCCTCTCCCGTGTATGACCACATCACCGCATACAAGGAGACCAAAAGTGACTCTTCATCTACAATCAATCATAGCATGATGCCCGCTAACCAATCCATGCCTAAGATAATATCATACTCTCTGAAGGGCATCTCAATCAAGTCTGATAGGAAAACATGTCCTTGGATCACCAAAGGACAGTCTCTATAAATTCTGTTGACTCGGACCTCTTGTCCTAACGGACTAGTTACTAGCACTTCAAAACCCATTTGCACACATGGGACAGCAAGTGAACTCACTATGCTAGCACTAACATATGAATGGGTTGAACCCGGATCAAACAATACAAATACATCTTGACCAGAGATAGAGAATGTACCAGCTACCACATCAGAAGTCTCAGCCTCTTCTCGCTGTTTCATTGCGTAGATTCTCGTCAAGCACTTCCTTGTCCCGATCGACCAATCGCGTGCTCGATCGCTCAAGTAGTGCCTCTAGCTCTACCTCTTCCTCTGCCAACTGACTGTGAACCTCTGGGAGCAGGACTCTGAATAGATCGTTCAGCAGTAATAGGTGCTGGACCATATCTCGGAGCACTAGTACAGTCTTTAGCTATATGGCCCTTGCCTCCACAGCTTAAAAACAGCTCCAGTGGCCCAATAGCATTCCCCCCCATGAATCTTGCCACAAGTCTCACAGGGGCGTGCAGAATGTGAACTCGCTATCACGACTGCACCTAGGGTCTCACTGTAAAATCGCTCGCCAAATTGCCACCTCGACTCTGGGTCCACTAAACTTCTTTTCTTTCCAGAGGTAGCACCGTAACTCGCTCAACCGATTTTTCCCCTTGTCTTTTTCTAATTTCTCGACCTTTTCCTTCACTGGGTTTGCTTCTGCTTCAACTCTCTCCAGTTCAAGTGCTTGAGACATAAGTTCTGAGAAGTTGCTGTGTCGAAATCCCACAACTTGCATCCTTATGCTGGGCTTCAAACTCGTCTCAAATCTCTTGCATCTTGCTTTATTGGTAGTAAGGAGACTCTCCGCATAGTGACTCAAAGTGAGAACTCCTCTCATACTGCCATCGATCGATTTCCTTGTTTCAAACTAAAAATTCTTGCAATTTCGATCAACATATGCATCCGATGTATTTGTCAACTCTCGATGAAGTCATCCTGTGTTAGCACCGTGGTTCTCGCTAAGCCGTGGGGATGGTCTTCCACCAATCATATGCATCCTTGCAGAGCGACACGTAATATTCGAACTTCAACTCATCCGGGCAAGGCAATTTCTTAAACACTGGCCCATTCTTTCAAGCCATTGCTCGCCTCTAAAGGGTCCACTGCACTTAAATTCTGCAGCCCCATACTTCAAGAATTTATCATATTGTCCGGCCGAGGCAATGGTTGTGCCACGTGGTTGTGGTGGAGTTTGAACGGCATACCTCAGCCATTTGTTGAAACATCGCAGCCATCTGTCAGGCAAATTGTGCAGGAATCGCGGCATTTGTGGGTGGTGCACGACCCATCGACATTCGTAAAGCCGGGCTTCCTTGTGCCTCGGCTTCAACAGATCGCTCAACCGAGCGATCCCCTTCTTCCATTTCAGTGAAGCTAGGTATCTCTGAACAAGTAACATAAGGAGATTTCTCCGTTAGTTCACATTCATGATGTAATGCACTGTATGTAGCAATTATGGACATTAAGCAGTTGTATTTAACAAAGAAAAGACCACAAATTCACAAATTAAAACATAATTCAAAAATTTGCTCTGATACCACTAAAACATGTCACACCTTACCCCTCTGTAAGGCATAACATGATCCCGTAGAATACCTAATGAACTACCGAACTTCACCTACCGATAACTCATTAAGTACCCTACAAGGGATTTTAAAACAATTTTCTTATCTTTGACAAGTGGTGAGCATTTCTAATAAGTATTTAAAACATTTAGTTAAAATTAAAACTAGTTAATATTTTTGGTCCATTTTAGTTTTCCGCAAATTCTGTAAAAATTTTGACAGAGTTTCTCGTATTTTGAGAAAACCGTTCTTCGAATACCTGTAAAAAGCACTTCTAAAAGTTTTTCTCAACCACTACTTCAAATTCATACTCAATCTCAACCAATTCTCAAAATTCACAAGTTCAAAAATTCTCAAAATACTGTCCATCAATATCATTTATTCATATTCCATTCAAGATAAACAATTTATATATTCATCATACTAAAATTTACACTCAAACAGTCCAAAGTATAATTTATTACAACTTTTATACAAACTTTGTACAAGCTCAAGACCCATGTACATGTCCATACATTTATGTGCAATATATACATCAAAAGAAATATTTATAGTTAGGTATAAATTATACCCAAAACTTTAGGTGGTAGCTTCTCACACCTCAAGAAATACCATCACGCTCCTCTAGTCTCAGATCTGCGACAAGAATAAAGCTATCACGAGTACTAGGACTCAGTGGTGCACAATATACTAAAATAATCTTTATGCAAAACTTAAAGCACATTAATTCAAAAATTTGACTAAACATGAAAATTAAATACAATCATGCATTGTAAGATTTTACGTGTAAACCAAGTTTATTTCAAAGTATCAAAACACATTTCATAAAACCCACAGTTAGATCACGCCATTCGAAACAAATAGAATCTCAATAGCCAGAGGCTAAAGAGAAATCACATGAATCTCAATAGCCAGAGGCTAAAGAGAAATCATATCACAAGGCTAGCTAGCTCAAATATATGGATATCCATTCACATCCTCTTCTACTGGCACACCTCAACACTTCTCCAGAGAAGGAATCAAAATTCGAAACTAATTACCCCCACTAGTCGTGCTAGTGAGGTGTTCAAATATATGGTCATGACACTGTGGTTTCAAAACTTATCTTAACAATTTGCTAAACATTGTCATTTCAAATATACACAATAACTTTCACAATTTAAATCAAACATCATAAAATGCTATAATCCAATATTTCACATTATTCAAAACACTAGGCAACAGATGAGTATAAAAAGTATATGTTGTGCACAAACCTCAAACGAAGTCGCCTGTTGGCCTTGACTCGACTCCTCGGGTTCTGTCCCAGTATTCTTTTCCACTGAAACACGAAATTTTCCAATGTTTCAGTACTAAAACTTAAAATAAATCCAAAATAAACTTAACTTCACATTTACCTAGCTCTAACGTGTTAAATTCGACGTTCTCAAATTTTGTGTTTTGGGTTATTATTCACTGCACTATTCAAGTCAAATTATTGACTTTCTAAGGCTTAATGGGTATGGGAACTCCAACTTCACCCACATACCACATTTTGGTCACCAAACTTGTTGGTTTTGGTCATTTGTTTAAAGCTTAGGTCATTTTGGCAAAATTGCCAATTTTCGCTTTGGTTCTCCGGTTGTACTGTTCCATTGGTCGATCTACTGTTAGAATTTGACAAAACTTCCTTCATAGAAAATGTTCCTTATTGTCTTAAGTGTATTCTCATTTTTGGATCACCCCAATCGGAGTTTTGTAGCTCAAGTTATGGCCAAAATAATTTTACTGTTCATATGTACTGTTCATACTGAGATTTTAGTGCTGGCAGATTTTTGGTCCAACTTTGGTTAATAATTTGACCAAGTTAAGTTCATAATTTGGTCTCACTTTCTTCATATGAAATTTTATACTATGTCTTAGGTTTCCATCGGTTCAAGAATCGCCTAAATCCAAGTTTTCTAGAGAGAGTTATAGCCATCCAAACATTGCTGCTCAATGAAAATTCTGCAGAATCTTAGTACAATAAATTTAACTTTTCTCAATGATTTGAATGAGTTAATGGCCTAATTTGGGTTGGTGTTCTTCATGAAAGTTTTAGGTCTATATCATATCTAATTGCTGGTAAAATTTCAGGTCAATTTGACCTACCTAGCTCGAGTTATGACCAAATGAAAAGTTACTGTTCATTTGGTCAGTTTGGTGCAGTGGCAGCCAGCAATCAATTCACTTTGGTCAATTGTTTCACCAAGTTTTGGTCAGTTTTTGGCCATGGTTCCTTAATGAAAATTGTGCTCTTTTATGTCTATTTTCATCTCCAATTAGTGGCATATCAATTGGACTTGTAAAATTTGAGTTTTGGTCCTTCAGTGGTTTGGTCATGCTGCCAGCAGCATGACCATTTACCTCCGAATTTAGTTTTCATTCCTATCATTCCCACACAAGTTATTTGGTCATAATTGACCATTATTTCACTTCACAATAGGTCCAACATGTCATTTATGCATTTCTCCAAATTTTGGTTCATAAACCCTAGCATTGAAACCCTAATCTCACTAACTCTTGCATTTAACTACTTCTAATGATTTTAATGTTAATCATTTAACTAAGTAAGGTTTCTAAACGCATTCAATTGCATCATATTCATGCAAACCATACTCCTCTCAAGCTGCCCCAAAATTCAGTTTGTTCTTCCCCACATATATTTTTTCATTTTAAGGTTATTTACAAGCTCTTAATGCCATATAAACACTAATTAAACAAAGAAAAATTAAGGCTTGTATTACCAACCTTGAGCAGAATTTTCTTCCTCCTTTTCTTCAAATTTTCCTTCTTTCTTTCTTGCTCAATCCTCTTCTCAAGTTGCCTAGATAAGCTTTAACTATGGTGGCTAATTTTTCTATGGTGAAATTAGGGATTTGATCAAGCTCAAAATGAGCTTTAATGGAGGTTTTGGGTGAGGGAGAGGTGAGGGAGAGAGAGTCACGTTTTTTATGAAGAAGATGACTTTATTATATTTTTTTTCTTTTCTTTTCTTTTCTTTTATGTCTTAGGAAGACCAAAATTCCCAAATTAATAAAATAAATCAATTAAGCCTTTATGACATCATGCATGATGTCATCACTTTGACTTTTCCATTTTCTTTCTTTTTTTATTTATTTTTCTATTAGTTCTTTAATTTAATTCTCAATTCTGAAATTTTCTTTTCTCCGATTGTATTTGTGATTAGGTCGAGTCGACTCTAGGTCAATTGACCAAATCGCTCGCGGTTCATCCCGGTTTGCAAATAATCCAATATTTCTTCCGGCTCCCTGACCTAATTATTTGACTGACTTAACAGCTTCTTTTTGTGATTTTCTTTTCCATCGTGTTCATAAGGGTCCTAAGGACCGCAGTCACTTTTTACGGTTCGAATTTGAGTTTAGAATGACTTCAGTCATTCCCGAGGAGGTCACTCATCGCCGTGACTCTCACTGCTTAACCTCTTATGTTCTGTTTTTCTTATTTATAGTTAACTAATTAAACATTACTAATTATTTGTGTTTATGGCTTCTCAAATTGTCTTAAGTGTGGCCCTAATCCCATTAATTGTCCGGACCGACACCGGTCACCGGAACAGTGAAATCTACCAGGCTATGCAACGGGGGTGTTACAGGTCATGTCAGGCACAAGGCTAGCGGGCAGGTCTAGGCCAGTAACGATAATGTCACACCCTACCCCTCTGTAAGGCATAACATGATCCCGTAGTATACCTAATGAATTACCAACTCCGTCTACTGATAACCCATTAAATACACTACAAGGGATTTTCAAAACTTTTCTTACTTCTTTTACAGTGGTGAGCACTATTTACAGGTGTTAAAACCTTTTTGAACTGAAGTGATAGAATTGACACATTTGAATTATTTGGAATTTCTGTAAAAATTTTGGCAAAGTGCCCTCTGTATTTTGGATAAAACAGTTCTTCAGAAAACCTGTAAAAAAAACACTTCAATATGTATTTGCAAATCTCAGCTCCAACATTTTTCTCAACACAACATTTTTCTCAACTCAAATCCGCAGTGATTTTTCAAAGACTGAGATACAAGAAATATAATACAAAACTATTCAAGTAAATGAAATCTCAAATTTACATTTACAATAATTTACATTTAATTACATACCAAAATATTTTACAAGAGTTTCTATACAACTGCTCAAATAATTTACATACATATTATTACATGCTTACATCAAAACCTATGTACATGGGTATATCTATGATATACCTGGAGCTGATCTGAATGTATCCTCAAAGCAACTTAATCACTGCTCTATGCTCTGCTTACCTGCGACAGCATACAAAGCTATCGCTGAGTGGTGAACTCAGTGGTGCACAACTATAATTTAAAACATAGTACAATATACATTGACAAATTTTACAGTAAATAATTTGAGAATCTGAATACTGATCAAATTTCACAACTCAAAATATTCATTGCCAATAATGTAAATCATTTGTATAAATAACTTGGAGCACAAAATTCAATTTATCAAATCTTGACTATCCATTTAAGTAATTCCAACAAAATCAATTACACACAAACCATAATTGAAATCACCATTCCTTACCATTCAAAAGCCATTCTGTATCTCAAAATCATTTTGTATCTCAAAAATCATACTGTATCTCAAAAGTCATTATGCATCTCAAAAATCATACTTTATCTCAAAAATCATACTGTATCTCAAAAATCAATCTTTATCTCAAAAATCATACTGTATCTCAAAAATCAATCTTTATCTCACTAATATGCAAGACTAATCCGAAAGGGCCATATTCGATGTGATTCTAACTCCCTATGGTCGGGGAGGTCGAATCTGATTCTAACTCCCTATGGTCGGGGAGGTCGAATCATCGTGCACAATACCATCACAATAATGAATCTTCCGTAAGGGCCATAACGATAAAATAAACTTAGATCTAACCTCAAATCAGAGGAGAATCTAAGCCTGTGCACGTACCATGGTAATCAAAACACAACTCACTCCATTGTCTTCTCAACAAATGAGAGAGACGGGTAATAACCTAGTCAAGCATCTATAGTGAGATATAAAACAATATCACAATCCTTTTAGCGAGCATAAATCACAATATAATTCGATTCAAAGTCAATTCCAATATCCAATAATTTTTATGCTCATCACAATTCAAATAATAAAGTTTTCATTTTTTCCATGAATATTACCATCACAATTCAAAACATATTCTATCACAATTTTCCAAAACATAATTTACTTAATCCATAACAATGCTTAATACTTATGGAAATACCATTTCACAAAGCCAAATTCATACATACAATAACAATTTTCAATAATCATGGAATTAAATCCAATGCTTGTTAAACATAATTCATAAGAAAAATATATCATTTAATCATATGAAATATTCAAAACAAAATCGCTTAAAAACTAGTTATGCACAAACCTCTCGATGATCGTCTTCCTGATCCGACTCGGTGTTTCCTTCCCTTTTGCCGAGTCCTTGTTAATCGAGAAACACAATTTGAAGTGTTTCAAGATTAAATTAAACTGTCTCTATCGATGGTGTTTGGTAAATAATGCATGAACTCGCTTATTCACTTAATCACCTAATATACCGACCCTCATTGCGTTTTAGGTAAATTAGGTTTTAGTGTCGTTAATATGTCACATTCGATAGGGTTTTAGGTTTGGTACGTTTTACCAAAGTCATTTCTTGTTTAGTGCATTTTAATGCAAATTGCCGGATTCCGAACACTGGTTTGACCTAACCGACGATCTAGTTCCTCGGTTTTCGGTCTCGGTCGAAACTAAAAACTTGTAGATCTAGGTCTTATTGCATGCGGTGCAAAATTTCAGGTCAATCCGAGTTAAGTAGACCAAGTTATGGTCATTACACTATTGCTGGTCAAGTGGTACCATTTTAGGTCAATTTTAGGTCAAATTGGTCAATTCTGGTTCGGCCAGTTTTTGGACCGGAACTTGTGCAAGTTGTTTGACTTGCTTATGGTCATTTCTGGGCTTTGGTGTCTTCATAAGACTTGTAGGTATGGGTCTTAACTATTCTTGGTCAAAATTTCAGGTCAATTGGACCTGGTTTGAGTGAGTTATGGCCTAAACACTCACTGCTGCCCAATTGGTCATTTTTCAGGTCCTAATTGCACCTAATCCGAATTGGTCATTTTTTTAGGTCACCTTGCAAGCAGAATTTTGGTATGGTTTCTCAATGAAAGTTGGCACATTTTGTGCCTAGTTTCACCTCAAATTGGTCTCATACCAATTGAGGTTACACATTTAAGGTTATAGGTTAAAATGTACACTGCCCTTGATTACTTTGCTTAACACACATCAACTACACACATTTACTTTGCAATTTGTTTACTTCCCTACCAATCTGTTTTGGTACATTAACCACAGTATAATCTACTTTACATTGACATTATTTTGGGCAGATTACCATTACCCTCAACAAACCAAATATAATTCACATTTACAATATCTCAATACCATTACATACACACCTAAACACCACTAATTCTCACATACACTTTACACAATAATTTCATACACATATCCTTCATTCCTTAATGCCACAATTCTGCCAACACTCCCATGAATATACACATTTATTCAAGTGTCCCCAAGGCTGCCGCAATTGTCCTTCAACACCACATTGCCCTACAATCCATCAATTCCCATCCAAGTGCCAAAATCACCATGTATATGTGAAACAATTCATTAGGATATTAATTTACCATGATCAACATTATTTCTCATCAATTATATGCATAATAAATCATCAAATGTGTGACCCCATGGCTGTCCAAAAATGGCTATCTCAATAACTATTTAAACTTCAAAATTTCCTTCACAAAACTAACACCCATAACATAAACATAAAGTTTAACAAGAAAATTCTCAAAAATGCAAACTTACCTTTAATTGTAACTTGCTAAACCTTCACCAAACTTCTCAAAATTGGTATCAATATCTTCCTTGTGATGTGTAGACCATTTTTTGTGAAGGAACTTAAAGGATTGGAGTTGAAATGGAGAGTTAAGAAAGCTTGCATGAAAAATGGCTATGGAGTTTCCTTTCACCTCATTCACGGCAATGTTGAATGCAAATGAGGAAGATGAATTATTCAGCTGCATTTTAAGTGTACACATGTCCCACTATGTGTTTAATTAATTCCCTTAGTGGTCCACTAAAAAATTAAATCATTTTATAAGTTAAACTTTCACTTAATCCCACATTAACCCATGATTTTAGCTATTTACTTTAGGTACCACCAAATTAATTTTTCATTTCATTTTCTAAGTGTAATATTATTTATTTTTAATGGACATTTAGGTCAAAAGACACTTCGGGATGTCAAATGACCATAATTCCCCTGTTAGGTTGCATTCCTGATATTTCGGTAACACCTTGTTTTGTCTGTGTTTCGATTTATCACTTTTCTTTGTACTAATTATTTAATTTTTCTTTGATCTTTCTAATGATATTTATTCTTCAATAAATATTTATTTGAGTCCTAAAATATTTTCCGTGGTTCCATGTATTAGTCAACGGTCCACGCCGTGGCTTCCTATGTCACCCATCGCTAGCTTTCCGCCGCTTAACTTGATCACATTTCTTTGCTATTATTTTTCCTTTATTTTTCTTGTATTTTCTTTTCTTGTATTTCATTATTTTATATCTCCTCCCTCGTGTCAAAGTGTAGTTCTAGGCATCCTAGCTGTCCGGACAGCACTGGTCACCGAATGAGAACGCACTCACCAACTTCTGGTGTTACAATTCTCCCCCTTAAATAAATTTCGTCTCAAATTTTACAGCATTAGTCTCTCGAACAATTTGTGGGTGCTGTCTCCTCATATCCTCTTCACGTTCCCAAGTAGCTTCCTGGCCTGAATGATGGTTCCACAGCACTTTAACCAGGGGTATCTGTTTGTTCCTCAGCTGCTTCACCTCATAAGCCAGAATTTTTATGGGTTCTTCCTCATATGAGAGGTCTGGATTTACTTCAATCTCTTCAACTGATAGTACATGAGATGGGTCTGATCTGTACCTCCTTAATATGGACACATGGAAGACATTGTGTATCCTTGCTAACTCCGGAGGTAATGCCAACCGATATGCCAAAGGACCCACTCTTTCCAAAACCTCATATGATCCGATGAAACGAGGACTCAGTTTCCCCTTTCTGCCAAATCTCATAATCCTCTTCCAAGGAGAAACTTTGAGGACTACCTTATCACCCATTGCATACTCAATATCTCTTCTCTTCAGATCAACATAGGACTTCTGACGGTCTGACGCAGCCTTGAGTCTATCTCTGATCAATTTGATCTTTTCCTATGTCTGCTGAACAATTTCTGGCCCAATCATCTTTCTTTCACCAATTTCATCCCAACATAGGGGAGTTCTGCACTTTCTGCCATACAAAGCTTCATATGGAGGCATCCCAATGCTTGATTGGTAGCTGTTGTTATAAGCAAATTCAATCAAAGTCATGTGTGTATCCCAACTAACTTCAAATTCAATCACAAAACCCAGTAGCATATCCTCCAATATCCGAATAACCCTTTCAGTGGCCATCCGCATGCGTGGGTGGAATGTTGTTATGAAGTTCAATCTAGTTCCTAGTGCTCTCTGAAGACTACCCTAATCTAGAAGTGAACCTAGGATCTCTGCTGACACAATTGATACTGCACTCCATGCAATTTTACAATCTCATATATGTACATTCCGCCAATCTTTCCGTGCTATAATCCATCCGAACTGGCAAAAAGTGAGCAGACTTGGTTAGTCTATCAACTATAACCTATACTGCATTATGACTATTCTGTGTCCTCGGAAATCTCATCACAAAATCCATAGTTATCTATTCTCTTACAATGTTTCATAGGGTGCCACTTGTATGCTAGCTTGACACTTATTAATGTATACAAATTCTGTTAGTGGGATTTATCTGTCCCATCTCCCCTCGGATTCAACGACACAAGTTCTCAGTATATTCTCGAGGGCTTATCACGTATTACAGGTTATTATTATCATTTCATTTCATTATTTATAGAAACTCAATGAGTTTTAAAATTTACCTGAATCACTTGTTTCAATTGTCCATCTGTCTGAGGATGATACGTTGTACTGATATCTCTAAGCTTATAGCAATTACTGGGGTACAGGTAATTCACATTAATGTAACCGAGTCACTGACTCTAGCTACCTTACAAGTGTAGTCGTTTGATAGGCTAGTTCTGAAGTCTTAAATTTCTGACTAAAATTTTCACATTTATTTCCAGTACTAGTACTCTATTCAGGTGCAACTATATCAATTTATAGATTACTTACAAATATTCTTAATTTATTGTACCACGAGGAAGCACGTAGCTCTACACAATAATCCTGTGTCGGTACTGTAATCTGCAGCTTACAATACAAACATTGAGAACATTATATAGTCACTACGTTATAACCTCATGGACTAGGTTTTCTAACATCTTATCTTTCTCGAATCCACTAATATCCTAAATCGATTCCGATTACAATATCCCTTGACAATTACTAACAGTAACATCTTTGCCCTCACCTAGAGCAATTCTATTATTGTAACTTACTTTTCGGTCCTTTTGCCTTACATTAAGTAGGCTTGCCCATTAGCTTTATAATTTACGGTATGTTAGAAAATAATTTTAGCTAACAATTCTTCCAAAATTAATGTCAACCATACTTGTTATTGTAGTTATTATCCTAAAGGACTAGTCACTAATATATCAAAATTCGTTCCCCTGTAAAGGAATAACAATAGGACATATAGTTCTGATACTAACACACAACTAAGTAGTGCTGGGATCAAATAATAACTAATTGTTTCTTTCAAAAATTAAGAACTTACCAGCAGCTACATCTGAAGTTTCTGCTCTTTCTCCTTGGCGCATAGTGGACGCTCTGACTGGTGTGCTACCATATTCGGGTTGATTCACTGTGTTATAGTGGTGAGGAGTACTAACTCTATTTCTATCTTGACTCTGACTGACGGTCTGTGAACTCTGGAGAGCAGATCGAGGTGGTTTAGTACAATCTTTAGCAAAGTGTCCGAGTTTTCCACAATTGTAGCAGGCTCCAGAGGCCTTACGACAAATACCTCCATGATATCTTCTACAAGTTTCACATTGGCGGGAAGGGTAGGAACTTCTAGTTGTTCGACGACTGGACCTTGATGGTCTCTGTCTTACTGATCCACCTCTATCGTATCCCTGAGCTCGGGGTTCCTCAAATTCTTTTCTCTTTCTCAAATTACTGTTCGAGCTCTGACCCATAGGTTTCTCCCTCTTTTCTATTTCACACTGCCCTTGTGGGGGTTGGGTCCAGATTGGGCTTGAATGACAGATTATCAGCCATTTGTTGGAAGAAAGTGGCCATTTGCTGGGCCATTTGTGCAGTAATTTGTACTGGTAAAACTGGTACAGTCGGGCCTTCGACACTTTGTGGAGTTGGGGCCTCAACTTGTACTTTTTCCATCACAGACTGTTCTATTGTCTCATTCTTCTCTTCCATACCTCTTCACAAGATTTTCTATTCCTGTACAACCAACATAAGGAGATTCCTCTCCATTAGTTCATATTTATGATGTAAATGTACTATATGTATCAAACATTTGAGAAATTGTAGTTACTGACAAAAAGATTTCAAATTCACAGTTCGAAATTCACTTTAAAACCATTGCTCTGATACCACTAAAACATGTCACACCCTACCCCTCTGTCAGGCATAACATGATCCCGTAGTATACCTAATGAATTACCAACTCCGTCTCATCGATAACCCATTAAATACACTACAAGGGATTTTCAAAACTTTTCTTACTTCTTTACAGTGGTGAGCACTATTTACAGTGTTAAAACCTTTTGAGTGAAGTGATAGAATTGACACATTTGAATTATTTGGAATTTCTATAAAAATTTTGGCAAAGTGCCCTCTGTATTTTGGATAAAACAGTTCTTCAGAAAACCTGTAAAAAAAACACTTCAATATGTATTTGCAAATCTCACCCAACATTTTTCTCAACACAACATTTTTCTCAACTCAAATCCGCAGTGATTTTTCAAAGACTGAGATACAAGAAATATAATACAAGACTATTCAAGTAAATGAAATCTTAAATTTACATTTACAATAATTTACATTTAATTACAAACCAAAATATTTTACAAGAGTTTCTATACAACTGCTCAAATAATTTACATACATATTATTACATGCTTACATCAAAACCTATGTACATGGGTATATCTATGATATACCTGGAGCTGATCTGAATGTATCCTCAAAGCAACTTAATCACTGCTCTATGCTCTGCTTACCTGCGACAGCATACAAAGCTATCGCTGAGTGGTGAACTCAGTGGTGCACAACTATAATTTAAAACATAGTACAATATACATTGACAAATTTTACAGTAAATAATTTGGGAATCAATCGATCAAATTTCACAACTCAAAATATTCATTGCTAATAATGTAAATCATTTGTATAAATAACTTGGAGCACAAAATTCAATTTATCAAATCTTGACTATCCATTTAAGTAATTCCAACAAAATCAATTACACACAAACCATAATTGAAATCACCATTCCTTACCATTCAAAAGCCATTCTGTATCTCAAAATCATTTTGTATCTCAAAAATCATACTGTATCTCAAAAGTCATTATGCATCTCAAAAATCATACTGTATCTCAAAAATCATACTGTATCTCAAAAATCAATCTTTATCTCAAAAATCATACTGTATCTCAAAAATCAATCTTTATCTCACTAATATGCAAGACTAATCCGAAAGGGCCATATTCGATGTGATTCTAACTCCCTATGGTCGGGGAGGTCGAATCTGATTCTAACTCCCTATGGTCGGGGAGGTCGAATCATCGTGCACAGTACCATCACAATAATGAATCTTCCGTAAGGGCCATAACGATAAAATAAACTTAGATCTAACCTCAAATCAGAGGAGAATCTAAGCCTGCACGCACCATGGTAATCAAAACACAACTCACTCCATTGTCTTCTCAACAAATGAGAGAGACGGGTAATAACCTAGTCAAGCATCTATAGTGAGATATAAAACAATATCACAATCCTTTTAGCGAGCATAAATCACAATATAATTCGATTCAAAGTCAATTCCAATATCCAATAATTTTTATGCTCATCACAATTCAAATAATAAAGTTTTCATTTTTTCCATGAATATTACCATCACAATTCAAAACATATTCTATCACAATTTTCCAAAACATAATTTACTTAATCCATAACAATGCTTAATACTTATGGAAATACCATTTCACAAAGCCAAATTCATACATACAATAACAATTTTCAATAATCATGGAATTAAATCCAATGCTTGTTAAACATAATTCATAAGAAAAATATATCATTTAATCATATGAAATATTCAAAACAAAATCAGTTAAAAACTAGTTGTGCACAAACCTCTGATGACTGTCTCCCTGATCCGACTCGTGTTTCCTTCCTTTGCTGAGTCCTTGTTAATCGAGAAACACAATTTGAAGTGTTTCAAGATTAAATTAAACCGTCTCTATCGATGGTGTTTGGTAAATAATGCATCAACTCGCTTATTCACTTAATCACCTAATATACCGACCCTCATTGCGTTTTAGGTAAATTAGGTTTTAGTGTCGTTAATATGTCACATTCGATAGGGTTTTAGGTTTGGTACGTTTTACCAAAGTCATTTCCTTGTTTAGTGCATTTTAATGCAAATTGCCGGATTCCGGAACACTGGTTTGACCTAACCGGACGATCTAGTTCCTCGGTTTTCGGTCTCGTCGAAACTACAAACTTGTAGATCTAGGTCTTATTGCACGCGGTGCAAAATTTCAGGTCAATCCGAGTTAAGTAGACCGAGTTATGGTCATTACACTATTGCTGGTCAAGTGGTACCATTTTAGGTCAATTTTAGGTCAAATTGGTCAATTCTGGTTCGGCCAGTTTTTGGACCCGAACTTGTGCAAGTTGTTTGACTTGCTTATGGTCATTTCTGGGCTTTGGTGTCTTCATAAGACTTGTAGGTATGGGTCTTAACTATTCTTGGTCAAAATTTCAGGTCAATTGGACCTGGTTTGAGTGAGTTATGGCCTAAACACTCACTGCTGCCCAATTGGTCATTTTTCAGGTCCTAATTGCACCTAATCCGAATTGGTCATTTTTTTAGGTCACCTTACAAGCAGAATTTTGATATGGTTTCTGAATGAAAGTTGGCACATTTTGTGCCTAGTTTCACCTCAAATTGGTCTCATACCAATTGAGGTTACACATTTAAGGTTATAGGCTAAAATGTACACTGTCCTTGATTACTTTGCTTAACACACATCAACTACACACATTTACTTTGCAATTTGTTTACTTCCCTACCAATCTGTTTTGGTACATTAACCACAGTATAATCTACTTTACATTGACATTATTTTGGGCAGATTACCATTACCCTCAACACACCAAATATAATTCACATTTACAATATCTCAATACCATTACATACACACCTAAACACCACTAATTCTCACATACACTTTACACAATAATTTCATACACATATCCTTCATTCCTTAATGCCACAATTCTGCCAACACTCCCATGAATATACACATTTATTCAAGTGTCCCCAAGGCTGCCGCAATTGTCCTTCAACACCACATTGCCCTACAATCCATCAATTCCCATCCAAGTGCCAAAATCACCATATATATGTGAAACAATTCATTAGGATATTAATTTACCATGATCAACATTATTTCTCATCAATTATATGCATAATAAATCATCAAATGTGTGACCCCATGGCTGTCCAAAAATGGCTATCTCAATAACTATTTAAACTTCAAAATTTCCTTCACAAAACTAACACCCATAACATAAACATAAAGTTTAACAAGAAAATTCTCAAAAATGCAAACTTACCTTTAATTGTAACTTGCTAAACCTTCACCAAACTTCTCAAAATTGGTATCAATATCTTCCTTGTGATGTGTAGACCATTTTTTGTGAAGGAACTTAAAGGATTGGAGTTGAAATGGAGAGTTAAGAAAGCTTGCATGAAAAATGGCTATGGAGTTTCCTTTCACCTCATTCACGGCAATGTTGAATGCAAATGAGGAAGATGAATTATTCAGCTGCATTTTAAGTGTACACATGTCCCACTATGTGTTTAATTAATTCCCTTAGTGGTCCACTAAAAAATTAAATCATTTTATAAGTT
Organism: Hevea brasiliensis; assembly: GCF_030052815.1. Taxonomy (NCBI): domain Eukaryota; kingdom Viridiplantae; phylum Streptophyta; class Magnoliopsida; order Malpighiales; family Euphorbiaceae; genus Hevea; species Hevea brasiliensis. The sequence continues at coordinate 84,294,406 of NC_079498.1, read as the reverse complement.
AAACTTTCACTTAATCCCACATTAACCCATGATTTTAGCTATTTACTTTAGGTACCACCAAATTAATTTTTCATTTCATTTTCTAAGTGTAATATTATTTATTTTTAATGGACATTTAGGTCAAAAGAAAATTCAGGATGTCAAATGACCATAATGCCCTCTGCTCGGTTGCATTCCTGATTTTTCGGTAATACCGGGTTTTGTCTGTTTTTCGATTTCTCACTTTTCTTTGTACTAATTATTTAATTTTTCTTTGATCTTTCTAATGATATTTATTCTTCAATAAATATTTATTTGAGTCCTAAAATATTTTCCGTGGTTCCCGCAAATTGTGTATTAGTCAACGGTCCACGCCGTGGCTTCCCGGTGCGGTCACCCATCGCTAGCTTTCCCGGCTCGCTTAACTTGATCACATTTCTTTGCTATTATTTTTCCTTTGTTTTTCTTGTATTTTCTTTTCTTGTATTTCATTATTTTATATCTCCTCCCTCGTGTCAAAGTGTAGTTCTAGGCATCCTAGCTGTCCGGACAGCACTGGTCATCGGAACAGCAGAACGCACTACCGAACTTCGGGGTGTTACAGATAATAGGCACTATGGCTAACGGGCAAGCATAAAGCCTGTAGAACAATCATCTCAGATATATGTTGTCTGTCAATGATCATTAATGTGGGCAGTACTGCAATCTGTAGTCCCTAATTGGTATACCAATCAATCCATGCTATATAAATAAGTCTAGATGTACTTTGGGCAAAATAGAATTATTAAGTATTTATAATTTCATAATATGTACTAATTGTGTTTCCATAGCATTTTCATACCACTACATGCCTATTTATGTTATTCTTATGTTTAACAAATTATTTTAGTTCATTCCATGTCATATGCTAAGTCATTTTATAAACGTTTCTCAATGTCCAAATTTGGTGTCCTAAATTCATCTAGAAAATTGGTTAAGATGGGGCTACTGTTTGGCCATACTTCCTTCATGGAAGCTATTCCTCTATGTCTTGTCTTTGTTTTCCCTTTTGAATCATGTCATTTGGATTCTTAGAACTCAAGTTATTATCAAATAACCATAACTGGTTCATTTCCTAATTCTAGTTCCTTAGCTAGGCAGATTTTGGAGTTACACTTTACCAATTTAATTGAACATGTTACAGCCACATTTAGGTCTAGTGTTTTTCATGGAAATTGTTTCTCTATGTGGTCACTCAGAAGTTTTAATTGCAATTTTTCAAGTTTTTTAGAATTATTTATAGCCAAATCACTGGCCTAGACTCATGTACCCTGTGCCAACAAGATTCCAGTTCAGATCAGTGGCTTTGACTCAACTTTTAGGATTCTTACATTCATAATTTGAGGTTAGTGTCTAAAGCAAAGTTGGAGATCTATTTCTTAGGTTTTCAGAACAGTATGGCTTATCCCAATTGGAGTTTCCTAGTGGGAGATATGATCTAAAAACTGTTCTAGGGTCAAGTGAAAACTTAGCCAAATTCCAGAATTGGTATGCTAACTTGACCTAGCCAATTGACCTAGTTCCTTTGATTTCTGGGTTTTGGTCAAAATAACAATATTGTAGATCTATGTCTTATTGAAATTTTGCCACTGGTTTCATTGTATTTGGATTTTTGTATACCAAGTTATGGGCTTATTACGAAAACTGGTTGGGTAAGCCTATGTCCAGTAATTTCTGGATAATATGGTTCTGGACAGTTTTGTGTCCCAAATTGGGCTAGTAATTTGGTTTGGTTAGAGGCATTTCTGGGCACTGTGTTCTTCATAAAAGTTGTATTCCTGTGTCTAAGCTTTCTAATGGTATAATATTCAGGTCATTTGGACCTGTCTAGAGGGAGTTATGGCTAAATGAATATGTACTATTTATTTAGTCATTTTTCTGGGTTCATTGTATGGTCTGCCGGATTGGGATAATAATTTGATCAAGTTTTGGACAGAATTTGAGCATAGTTTCTTCAGGAAAAATGGAGTTTTTTGAGTCTGTTTCTCCTCCAATTAGCCTCATACCAATTGGAGCCACACAAGTTCAGTTATAAGTCAAAAACCAAACTGGACTCATTGAGTCCCACAACCTGCACAAGAAAGCACTCCCAATTTTCAATTTCCTCCAACTCTTAAACTGCACATGGCATTCATGGCACTTCTATAAGCAAAAATTAATCTCAATTAGGTCAATTTCAAGCATAAGACAAAATCCTCAATTCATGATCACAAACCCTAATTTCAAAGTTTCAATCTCATGCATTCATCCATGCAAATCAATTTCTACTACTTTAAACCTCATTATTCAACTTTACTAACCAAATCAAACTATCAAGACCATGAATTCTATTCACTTCCTAGGGCTGCCGAAATTCAAGTTTCCATATACTCAAGATTTTCTTTTGATTTCATGAAATTTACACTTAGTTTTGCATGCTTATACTAGTTAAAGAAGAAAAGAAACTTGTTTAGTGCACTAACCTCACTTGTGACTAACTTGATCTTGCCTAACTTCACTTTTCCTTCACTTCTTGGTTGCCACTATCTTCCTTAAGGTGTAATATAAATTTTTTGTGAAGGAACTTAGGAGTTTTGGGGTGAGAATGGAGGGAATTTCAAGCTTGCAAGATAAAAAATGGTGGGAGCCTGCAAGAGACATGGTTCGGCCATAGGAGAAGACTAAGGAAAAAGATTGATTTTCTTTTGGTCAAATTTGTCTCTTGTATACATATTTATCCATTTTAATTTAGGTGTTAAATTTTAATTGGTTAAAATTTTAATTTAAACCTTTTATGATATCATGTATGCTTATGTCATAATTAGTATTTAAATTTTCTTTTCTTTCTTTTTCTCTACTCATTTTTCATTACACAAATTCATAATTTAATTCATTTTAATTATTTCATTCTTACTCTTTTTGATAGACATTTAGGTCAAAATTCAACTCTAGGGTTGAAATGACCAAAATACCCTTTATTATACTTATCGGGTAGTTTTTATCTGTATTGATTAACTAATTTTCTTAAATTTTCTTTGACATTTTTAATGTTATTTATACCTCATAAAACCTCCAATTAAGTCCCAAAAATTATTTCCTAGGGCTTCTTGCTGGTCTAGGGTCAGCAACTGTTTTCGCAGTCACTTCCTATTAGGGTCACCGATCGCTATGACTCTGGCTCCTTTAACCGAGTTGTACTTCGCTTCTTTTTAATTTTCTTTAATTTTACTTAGCCTTTATTCAGTCAATTTATGTTTCCTCACTCTAGTTTGAATGTAGTTCCAGACATTCTGACTGTCCGAACAAACGTTAGTCATCGAAACAGTAAAATATACAGACTGCTTAAAGTGAAGGTGTTACAGGTGATCTCCTGGAAAGTTCTTCATTTCACTTATGGGATAAAACTGTGAGGCTTATGGCCAAAGCGTATAATTCCTCTAGTAGTTTGAGCCTAGCCATTAAAATTGATATCAGAGCCGGATGCTCTCCCAGTACGGTGCATCAAGCGAGGACGCTCGAGTCTTAAGGAGGAGGAAAGGCCATCGTGAAAGATCGATTGGTATGCCACGGAAGTAGTAGACCCTCGCTTAGGATGGATGGGAAACCCATCCCACATTGGAATGGGAGCAGAAAGTAATGATATATAAAATGGGGGAGCTAATCACTAGAGGCGCCTTTTGGTGGAATGGCCTGGAGAGTTGAAAGAACTCCAGGGTTAAGCATGCTCGCTTGAGAGAAATCCTAGGATGGGTGACCTCCTGAGAAGTTCTCCATTCCACCAATGGGACAAAACCATGAGGCTTATGGCCAAATCAGACAATTCCTCTAGTGGTTGGAGCCTAACCGTTACACGTTGTGTAGAGCACGCCGGTACTTTCAGATTTCCCGTGAGGTTTCCAGTTTGGGAGAAATTTAGCTCAAACTCAAAATGGGCTAAAACTTTCCGAGTAAAAATTGGACAATCTACTCCATGAAAATAGGTGATCTTAGTGTCTATGGAAAGCTCTCAACGAGTAGAAGGTGTTTGGGACCAGACTCGATCCGATTGGTAGCCGAAACGGTAAAATTTTGGCCGAAAAGGTAAAACAGTGAGCTGCGCGAAGGGAAGGATTGGAGCTCGATTTTCCGGCCATTGGAGCAGTGGCCGGCAGCGGGAAGGGGTGCTGGAGGTGCGCTGGTGAGCTGGGGAGGGATGGGTGGTGGTTGGCCGGCAAGGGGAGGAGAGAGGAGAGAGAAATTGTAAGAGAGAGAGAGGAGGGTTGTGCGACGCGGGAGGGAGAGGAGAGAAAAAGAAGAGTAGGTCTAATTCGACCTATCCAATCCAGTCTGGTTCGATCCAGCTAGTTCGAATCAGGAAATCCAAAATTGAATTTTTTACTCTGCCCTGGGACAAAAAATGAGGCCTAAAAATTTCGAAAAAATTATAGAAAACTCAAAAAAATTTTTAGAGTCCATATGTATTTTTAATTTGGCACGTGCTCTTTAAATTAATTTTTAAAAATCGATAAAGTTTATTGTCTTTGAAAAATCAAATCCAATTTCTAAAATTTCGAAAAATTCCAAATAAATTTTTAAAATTTGAATACAATAAAGTATTAATATTTTCATATAAAATAAGTATTTTAAAAATTAAGGGTGTTACATAAAATAAAAAAATATGAATAATATTATAATATTTTTCCTAACAAATTTATAACTTAATTTATACATTAGAGGTGGGCAGCAGGGCAATGGCCTCATGGCCTCTAAGCATTATATTTTAATTATATTCAGGTGAACTAATGCTATTTTTCTAGCTGTATTAATGTTGTCTTTATTTCAACCTAAATTTTTTTTTAATATATAAATTTAATTATTTTTCATAATCTTATTTTAGTCTATTTCATTATTTAAACTCATAATTAAATAAAAATTTTAACCCATCTAAATAGACAAGTTATTAAAATAACAAATTATAATTACTAATATTCTTTATACCTTAAAAACTTAAAACCTCAAGGCTCGAGTTCATATTTAAAATTAGTAATTTTATTTATTGAGAATTTTATAAGCTTTGATATTTAGAATAGATGAATATAAATTTCGATTAAAATTTTTAATAACTTTTAATCACTTATATTTTATTTTTATAATTATATACATGCGTAAACTTATAAAATTTTTAATAAAAAGTTATTATTTTTATAAGTATGCATATGTTTGAATTAACAACTAAAGTGAGTAAAATTAAGAAGTTGACGTTATGTATAAAATTAAATTACTAATACGTATTTTATAAAATTAGTTTCTCAAAATTTAAAATTCATTATTTCAACTGACGGCTCATTCTAAAAAAAAAAAAAAAATTAAATTTTAAACCCTAAAGTTAATTTTTGATTCTCATTTTAGCATAAAATGGTGGTTAATTAAATTAAACCTATTCATAAAAAAAATAATTTTTTTTAAAAAAATAAGAATTTTTTCATATTATATGTTATGTATGAGCATGCTCAATTTGGTATGTTTGAAAAAATAAAAAATAAAAAATAAAATAAATCGACATTTTTAGTACATTAAATTGAATTAGGCTAAATAAGGGAGAAAATTAGGTTGAATAAATTAAATTGTAGATAAAATAAATCAAATTGAATTAAATTAATTTGGTTTAATTTTATTTGATTTATTGATTAATGTTTCATTTGAGCTTTTTTTAAAATTTATTTTGGACTAATATTAAGTTCAATTTTAATTATAATTTTTATTTTTAATTTTAGATTTAATAATAATTTATTAAAAACAATAAAATATTTAATTTGATTATTTTAATTTTATCATTGTTTCTTAAAACAAAATCAAATAGGTCGAATTTCTTAAAATCCAAATCGAAGAGGACTAAATTATTGAAAAATCAAACTAAAATTTTGATTTAAATCAATTCAGTTAATTTTTTCAAGTTGAGCCAAATTTTGTTCTTCGTCATCTTATATTACGAGACATGTACTCAATTATTGATAATTAAATAGTGCTGAAATCAATTTAAAATTACAAAGTTTAAGTTTTATTTTAATTAAAACTAATTCATAAAATAAAAATTTCTCATCCATAATATTGAAATTATTTTGAAGATCGTAAAATTTTAAATTTAAACATTTATTACATAGCCTAATTATTAAAAAAAAAAAACACCGCTCTCCTATTTTAATTTAATAGTTAAATATATAGTATTTATATGATTGATTCAACTTTAAATTTCTTGACCACCTAATCTCCTTACTAAAAAAATCATCAAAGAAAAATGTAATGTATTGGTGAACTATTTGCACAGTGACTTTGGTGAATACTGCTCTCATGCAGCATTCCAATATAAAAGTAATTAGGCATTTTCTCCTCTCATTCCATTGTTGTATATATAAATAAATATTTGAGAAAGTGTGGACAGAACCAATGGGTCCAACTCAACATCACGAAGAGCAAAGGACGCAACGCATTAAATTCAACAACAGTGAAGTACAAGCAGAAGATGATGTATGGACATAATAGCAGACGGCGAAGGATAATCATTTCGCCGCTCTGCTATCAGCCTCAGCACATCACCATTCCCTTTCACATCATTCCTCATAAACGTACAATTGCTTGCTATGCAATTTGCAGTCTCGTCATTTCTTCCTACTTTTCACACTCTCTTCATGTTCATGTTCCCTTTTGACGGATAAGCATTCTGCCACAATTCTGCCACACCAATTTAACATGCTCTTTCTCTTGAATGATTCAAGTGATTTAATTGGTCTCGGATGTCCCATGGGATGGGATATTCCAATCCTAACAATTGTGCCAAATCGAATTTGAATCGTTTAGGCCTCATCGTTTGCTCAAGTAAAATGGAATCTGATTATTTTAAATCTATGAATTGATTATTATTAATTTAGATATCAGATTAAAATTTACATAAATCGATTCAATTTAAATTCATTAATTTTAAATTAAATCATCAAATTGACACACAATTAACTCTTTAATTTTATGAATTATTTAAATTTATTTAATTTCAAACTTATCATATCTACCTATTAGACTTTTACATGTTATTAACTATCATGATTTAAAATTTTTAACTATACTTTCATATTAATTTATAGTGTTATTATGTGTGGGATATTATATACATCATTTAAAATCACTTTTATTTTAATTAACATGGCTTTAAACTTGTTGTACATATTATTTAAAAACACTTTAAAGTAATTGACATCGCTTTAAGCTTGTTGAGAATTTAATTTAAAAACAATTTATTACCATCACTAATTCATCTCTAATTAATCAATAATCTTTCAGCAATTTGTCAATAGTTTTGCTATTTTAAATTAATCTTTGATAATTCGTTGCTCATTTGACATTATCTATTTTTTTTTTCCAGTTTCTTCTATTATTCCCATAAATTTATCAGGAAATCCAAAAATAAGTGCAATATATATACCAATTATAATATTCATAATCAGCATAATTAAAAAATATATATATAATATTAAAATTAAATAATTCAGTAAATTAAAATATTATCACATCTATAAAAAAAAATATCATTATTATTCCACACATCATAATATTTCTTAATGTAAACATAAATAATATATCAAGTTATATTTTATTTATATATTCGAAAAATTTTAAATAGCTTGTTCTTTGCCTTTGGATTTTCCATGTTCCAACACTAGGGCTCTGTAGAAGAAAGAAACGAAATATTGAGTTATATAAAATATTAATCATAGGGCTACAAGCCCTGAGAAGGACAATAATGACATTAATGCTAACAAGTGCATCAGTAGGAGGATTAGCAATCTAGGATTCCTAGAATTTTAAAATTGTCCAATTGAAGACATTAATAGTTAACGCTTAGGATATCTATTAGAAGATTTCTTATGTCAATCTTATTTGATGGGGAGAGAGTATATGAGAAGGAGGTGAGAGTTTTACTAATATTTGTGTAGATAAATTCATTTTTTTAAATAAAACTAGAGAATTTTATTAATGAAGAGAAGTAACAGGAATGGAGATGGGAAAGTTCCAAACTATGATCCATGTCAACATGCATCGCCAACCCGCCCACATCGAAGGAGCAAATTCCAACCCAAAATAAAGAGAAAAACTCAATTAAAAAGAAGGCAATTAAGTCATTAATATCATCAAAAAAAATTTTGATTAGCAAACCGATCGAATTGGTTGCTAATGGACTTAGTAATCGATTTAGCAACTAATTTAGTAAGTTATAATGAGACTAGTTGCAAATAACAACTAACAATAAAATCGATTGCTAAATTAATTAAATTTAAGAAAATAAAATATTTAGTAAGAAACTATCAGTTGTTGGTAGTAACCTATTTAGCAATAGAAATCGGTTGCCAATAGTAATCGAAACATAATCAGTCACAAAAAAATTGTTGTTTTTAATTTTATAATTTTGCAACTATTTTATAAATCGATTACTATTTGCATCTAATTTAGTAACCGAAAAGTCGGTTGCAAATTTAAAAAAAAATTATAAAAAAAAAATAAATTTCCAAATAACAAATAAAAAATTCAAATAAATAAAATTTTCAAAAAATACTAAAATAATAAATTATTAATGAAAAATTAGTAGTACAAAATTAATATAAAAATATTATCAAAAAAATTAGTACTGCAAAATTAACATAAAAATATTATAAAAAAATTAGTACTACAAAATAATAACTATTACAAAATAATTAAATATAAAAAGATATTTATAAGACAAATTACTATAAAAATCACCATATATATATATATATATATATATATATTATAACAAAAAAATTACTAAAAATTAATACTATAAAAAATTTACTAACAAAAACTATATTTGCATAAAAATTTTTTATTTTATGTAAAAAAAAACAAATAAAATAAAAAAGATGAGAAAAAAAGATGATGAGAAAGAAAAAAGATGAGCAAGAAAAAAATGATAAAGAAGAAAAAAGATGAAAAAGAAAAAGATAATGAAGAAAATAGATGAGAAACAAAAAGATAATAAAGAAGAAAATTTATGAGAAAGAAAAAGATGATTATGGAAAAAAAAAGATGAAAAAGAAAAATATGATACAGAAGAAAATAGATGAGAAAGAAAAAAATAATGAAGAAAATAGATGAGAAAGAAAAATATGATGAATAAAATATGTTATGAAGGAAAAAAATGATGAATAAAATATATCAGAAGGAAAAAGATGATGAATATAATAAGAGAAAATAAAAAAAAGAGAAAAAAAATAAGTAGTGGGAAAAGAAAATAAGTAATGTAGAAAAAAAAAAAGAGTAGTAATTTATATAAGTGAATAAGCAACTGATTGGTAGTTGCTAATTTCTTTAAAAAATTGGGTGGTAATTTTTGAAGGGGAAAATCTTGTAACTGATTTATAATCAGTTGCAAAATCGGTTGCTAATAGCAATTGATTTCAATTAATTATAAACATTGGTTAATATTCGCAATCGATTGCAAGTCAAAATTAAAAAAAAAAAACATAATTTTTTTGGGTAGAAAAAACCGATTGTAAAAATCAGTTGCTGTTAGAAATCGATTCGTAAATTGGTTGTAAATCCAAAAAAGAAAGCAAAAAATTAGGCGAAAAATTTTAGGAAGAAAAGTCAATTGCAAAAATTGTTACTATTACCAATTGATTTTAATTTGTTACTGTTAGCAACCAATTCGCAAATTGGTTACAAATAAAAAATAAAAAAAAATTGAGTGAGAATTTTTGGGGAAAAAATTTAGTAACTGATTTACAATTAGTTGAAAAATTAATTGTTATTAGCAACTGATAAGGAATTGGTTACAAATTGCAAATCGGTTGCTAACTTTGGAGTTAATTAAAATAAATCTTTCATTTAGCAATCAATTCCCAAAATAGGTTGTTGTTAGCAATATATTTTAGTAATCGATTTAGAAATCAGTTGCTAATAGCAATCAATTCTAAAATCGGTAATTAATTGTATATTTAATGTTTTTTTAATATTGATCAGCAACCGATTTTAGCAAGCAATTATAAATAAGTTGTTAATAACAAACGATTCTTGAATCAATTGCTAAATCTTTTAAAAATTAACTATTTTACTAAAGAAAAAAATTGAAATCATAATCGGTTACAAAATTAGTTGCTAACAACAACCTATTTCAATCGGTTGCAAAATTGATTATTTTTTTGTAGCAATCAATTCCCAAAATCGATTGTTGTTAGCAACATATTTTAGTAATCGATTTAGAAATCAGTTGCTAATAGCAATCAATTCTAAAATCAGTTACTAATTGTATATTTAATGTTTTTTTTTTAATATTGATCAACCACCAATTTTAGCAAGCAATTATAAATAAGTTGTTAATAACAAACGATTCTTGAATCAATTACTAAATCTTTTAAAAATTAACTATTTTACTAAAGAAAAAAACTGAAATCATAATCGGTTACAAAATTAGTTGCTATCAGCAACCTATTTCAGTCGGTTGCAAAATTGATTATTTTTTTGTAGTGTACAAGAAATTCCCTACTTTGAACTTTAATTTTTGGAATGAAAGCAAATCAGAAGTTTTGAACTTTTATCACTGTAAGTTTTATGCAATTTTTAAAGGCAATAGCTTTAATAAATAAAAAAGAATTTATGATATGAGTACTATTCATCCATATGATACAATATGCATATACAGTTACTATTTACATATATTGTTATTATTCACATATACGATCACTATTCATGTATGCTATATTTTTGCACTTACCAAGCTAGAAGGATAATATTTTCATTTTATCTTTTAAGATATGTGATGGAAATAGTGAGCATGTAATTTAATATTCACCATTCTTGAAATGGAAAAATTGTCTCTTGAAAATTTAGTGCCTCCCACTATTAAATGGCGATTAAAAATAATAAAAAACGAGGGCAAAGGAGTTCACAAGGACATGGCTGTGGCAAATCCAACAACCAGCAGTCCTAATCCACCTTGCTAACCGTTAATACCATTTCTTATAATTGCCAAGGTCATGGCCATTTGACTAGGTAATGTCCATCTTCGAAGTCCTAATTTTCCAACATGTCAACCACATAATCGAAGCCGCAATCTCACTATGCTTCCAATACCAACAATCTGGTACAAAATTGGGCCATTTACTCCAGAGAAAATTATCACCTAACTATTGACAATGGGAATATTACTTGTTCCACTCCTTATAATGGTAGTGATGAAGTAGTGGTCAAAAATGGTAACTCTCTCCCTATTCAATATTGTGGTTCTTCTTCTATTTTGCTTCATAATACTCCTCCTTTTTTTAAATAACATCTTGCATTCTCCTTTAATTTCTCAAAATTTATTATTTCTTTACCTTCACAAATAATAATAATGCTAACTGAATTTTTTGCTAAAAAGTTTCTTGTGAAGGATATCCCGACGAAGTGGGTTTTATTCCAAGGCTAAAGTGATGGTGGACTCTATAAGACGCCTCTTCAAGTTATTTCTAATTTATCTCCTATTTCAAATGTTGTTGAATTTTATACTTGGCCAATAGTCGAGCAATTCACTCTATTTTATATAATAATAAATAACCATTTAATAAACAAAGCAATCCCTTTCCTTGCAATGCTTGTCATTTGAGCAAAAGTCATCATTTATCTTTTTCTGAATCAGAATCATGTGTTTTACAACCACTAGAGATTATTTACTATGATGTTTGGGGTTCGTCACCTACTCCATTCATTGATGGATATAGTTTCTATGTAATTTTTATGACCACTATAGCAAGTATGCTGGATATATTTTTTGAAATAAAAATATGATATTCTGAACATTTCCATTAACTTTGACCATATTGTTGAAAAATATTTTGGGGTACCCATTAAGTGCTTCCAAGTTGATTAGGGTGTGATTGCCAAGCGTTAACCTCATACTTAAGGATAATAGAATTACCCAATGAGTATCCTATTCGCACACCCTGGAATAAAATGGGTGTGTTGAGAGGAAACATAAACACATAGTAAAAACTAGGCATACCCTTTCACATCACTCTTCAGTCTTATAAAAACTTTGGACTTATGCTTTTGAAACTGTTGTACATACAATTAACAATATACCCTTAGAACATAATACACCATCAACTCCGTTCCAAATTTTATTTAATCAAAAGTCAAATTATGAGGAACTTCATGTTTTTGGATGTTTATGCTACCCACAATTAAAACCCTACGCAAAAAAGCTAGCTCCTCAATCCAGTCCTTGTGTTTTCTGTTAGAATTTTAAGTAAAGTAGAATTAGAAGTTGAATTAAATAGGAAGTTTTGTATTGGAATTAGAATTGAAAATTAATTAGGAAGATAAAGAATTAAAAAAAAAAAGAAAGTGGTTCGAATTTAGTAATCATCAAGTTATTATAAAAGTAGGAAAGAAGTCCAATTTGGATTATGAGTGAGTGTTATGTGTTTGAGCTAAAAGGAGAATTATTCTCCTGATTCAAGTGTGTGTGAGCTTGGCCTTTAAAAGATGGTGAGCATATGACATAAAATAGTTATAGAAGAAGGTGCACCAAATGATATTTATTTTTCTTTAAGGGAATAGTGTAGAGAAAGCAAAGCTATGGAGAGTTCTTTGTGAGTTATCTATGATGGTGAGAAAAATAATTACTGTGTATAATTATTTTTCCTTTATAGTGACTTTGTTGATAGAGTAGGCTTGTGACAAACCACATTAAATTTTGTTTGGGTAAATTTCATCACAAGTAGTATCCAAGTTATTGTAAAAGATGGCGAGCATAAAATGTGAAGTGGAGCCATTCAATGGGAAAAATAATTTTAGAATGTGTCAAAGTACTGTAAAGGATGTCCTTGTACGATAAGGATTAATCAAAGCATTGAATGAGAAGCAAGCAATGACCATCAAAGATGATGATTGTGAAGAGTTCAAACAAAGGGTAGTAAGTAGATTAGATTGACATTAGCCCCTGATGTGAAGTGTAATACTTTAGATGAGACTTCATTAGTTGTTTTGTGAAAGAAATTAGATAGCCTATTTATGTCAAAGTCACTCACAAACCGTTTATATTTAAAGGAGTTGTACCAACTCAAAATGAAGGAAGACACTTAGAGATCATTTAAATGAATTTAATAAATTAATTACTCACTTGGCTAGCGTTGGTGTGATGATAGGTGATGAAGACAAAGCCCTCTTGTTTCTAACCTCTCTCTCCTAATTTTATTAAAGCTTGGTGACAATCTTAACAGTTGGAAATGAGACTTTGAAAGTGGAGAAGGTTACTGGAATGATATTAGATGATGAAAAGTTCAAGAAGACAGGCAGTAGTAATAAAGGTAGAGCTTTTGTTGCTAATTATAGTGTGGTAGAAGTAATCCATGTGAAAATAATTTGCGAATGTAGTAGTAGATTTAGCTCAACACCACTAGACCTTGCAGATGAGGAATGTTACTACTATCATGAGAAGGGTCACATTCAATACACTTGTAAAAAATATGAAAGAAGATCTTATAGATTTCAAATAGTTCAAAAAGGTCTCAAAAAAGAAGGATTACTACAACTGCATGTGATAAGGAAGATAGTGATAATGAATGTTTGAATGTTGATGATGGCAAGGAGAAAGTAAAGGATCCATTGCAAAATAAGTGGATAATGGATTCTACTTGCCCATTCCATAATTGCTTGAAAAAGAAGTGGTTCGTTGTGATTGGAGAAAAGAAAGTAGAAAAAGTGGAGCTAGCCAATAAGAATAAGATGGAAGTTGAAGGTGCTAATAGAGTGAAGATTAAGCTGCATGGTGATCAGGTGAAATTATTTGATGAAGTGAGGTATATTCCTAAACTCAAAAGGAACTTAATTTACTTGGGTAAACTGGATTCTTTAGGTTACAGGTGTTTCATTCGTAATGGAGTCATAAGAGTTAGTTGAAGGGCTCTTGTGATCACAAAGGGTGAGAAGATTGGTGCAAAGAATCTTTACAAGCTAGAAGGAAACACATTAATTAGAAGAATACAAGTTGAGGCAAGGGGCAATATCAACAATCAAGAGAGCAAGGAAGTGCTCAAGAGAAAATTGACTTTTGTAAAAGTGTTAAAGACTAATTACATTTGACTTGAAGATGGAGATTGTTAGAATTTCAAGTAAAATAGAATTAAAAGTTGAATTAAGTAAGAAGTTTTGTATTGGAATTTGAATTGAACATTAACTAGGAAGATAAAGAATTAAAAAAAAAAAGTGGTTTGTATTCGATAATCATCCAATTACGGTAAAAGTAGGAAAGAAGTCTGATTATGATTGCATGTTGCATGATTGAGCAAAAAGGAGAATTATTCTCTTAATTCAAGTGTAGAGCTTGACCTATATAAGGTGGTGAGGATGTGGCATAAATTAGTTACAGAAGAAGTTCCATTGAGTAAGATTTATTTTTCTTTGAGACAATAGTGTAGAGAAAGTGAGGCTGTGGAGAGTGTTTGTGAGCTATCTGTGAGGATGAGAAAAATAATTAGTGTGCGTAATTATTTTTTTTTATAGTGAATTTATTAGTGAAGAGGGTTTACACTAAATCACATTAAATTTTGTATTCTTTTTTATTTTGTTTAGGTGAATTTCACAACATTTTCCTTAGGTATAGTAAGTTGCATAAAAGTTACATATGTTTCAATTCTATTTCAAATAAAACACATGTCTCACATCATGTTTTATTTCATGAACAGGTATTCCCATTTTGAAATCCTGCTAGAGGCAATAATCCAAAAATGTCAACCACATCACACATATTACTATCGTTATGTTCAAACACTCCTAAGCAACAACCTTTGCCATTGTCCACTCAAACACTAGTCCCTTTAAATACAATGGTTGTCCTACTTGGACCCCACCCTTCCACCACTACTTCTCCACCCAATAACCAAGATACCACACCCATTGAATTGTAGACGAATATAAGCCTTAATTCTTTATAGGTAGATATACGCCATATTTTCTTTGTAAGCAAATGTATGCGAGCAATTTAACAAAAATTAATAAATTAAAAAGAAATTCAGTTTTGTCTGTTTGGAAAAAAAATTTCCTAAACTAGCGTGAAAATTTGCCGAGGTGGATGAAAGTGAGTGAGAATCGATTGTATAAAAGGTCGTAATACATGCCGATAGTCATAGTATCAGTAATGTGCTAAAAAATTCAACAAAAGTGCTATACCAACAATCATAAAGTCAGTTTCCTGATTGTAAAATCTCATTAGTAAGCCTTTTAGTGCTTTTTAGAGGGAAGAGAAAAAAGCGGAGATTCTCCCAAGTTAATACCAACATTATTAGTGTCATTATGCTTAAATTTTGAATATCCTATTAGTCCTTGAGTAAATCCCTTATTTGTATATAAGTCTCCCCACCAGCAATGCTAACCATTTTACAACACTCTCTATTCTCTCTGCAAACAACACTCTTTATTCTCTCAACAAATTAAGGAAGGAAAAGAAGTATATATATATTTTTTTAAAAAGGTATGTGATATTTTTTTTAAAAAAAAAGTTATGTGTCACATCTTACCCCTTTGTAAGGCATGATATGATCCCGTAAAATACCTAATGAACTACCGAACTCCACCTACTGATAACTCATTAAGTATCCTACAAGGGATTTTAAAACCATTTAAATGAAGTTTCAAAACTAGTTAAAATTTTTGTCCCATTTTATTTTTTCGCAAATTTTATAAAAATTTCGGCAGAGTGTTGTCTGTATTTTGAGAAAACAGTTCTTCAAATACCTGAGAAAAACACTTTCAATAAATTTTTCACAACTCCCAACCCCCAAATAATCTCAATTCAACTCAAAATTCTCAGATCAAACCATTTCAAAATAATTCCATCAACATTGCATTCAATAAAGCTAATTTACATTCACAAGTTTAATTTACAGATATAAAATTAAAAAATAATATTATTACAATTTATTATACAACTGCTCAACTTTACATTGATACATAAAACATTATAATATTTACATCAATTAACTACAAGGGTATAAATAAATACCCGTACAAAAGTGATCAAAGAAGTTCTTGCCAATCTAGCAGCTCACTCTGCTACTTTTTCCTTGCCCTTATCTAAGACAGCAAAATAATGTCACACCCTACCCCTCTGTAAGGCATAACATGATCTCGTAGTATACCTAATGAATTATCAACTTCGTCTACTGATAACCCATTAAATACACTATAAGGGATTTTAAAACTTTTCTTACTTCTTTTACAGTGGTGAGCACTATTTACAGGTGTTAAAAACCCTTTTGAACTGAAGTGATAGAACTAACACATTTAAATTATTTGGAATTTCTGTAAAAATTTTGGCAGAGTGCCATCTGTATTTTGGATAAAACAGTTCTTCAGAAAACCTGTAAAAAGCACTTCAATATATTTCCAAATCTTAACTCCAACATATTTCTCAACTCAAATCCACAGTGATTTTTCTAAGACTGAGATACAAGAAATATAATACAATTTTTACAAGTCAAAATAACTCATAATTTACTTTACAACTTCAATGTACAATTTTAATTTACAACTGCTCAAAACCAAAAATAATATATACATACAGTGTATATACATTATAGTACAAAATGCAAAATGTGGTATACTCATTATACCCGATAATCTCTCGCTGGATGTACTAGCAATGAAAAGCTATTGTTGAGACAATGTCTCAGTGGTGCACAACATTAACCAAAAACAACTTTAAATCACAGTTCATAAATCATATAAATGATAGATACATAATACCATAGTTAAATTCAAGACAATGAATGTCATAAGGAATTTAACACAATATCACAATAAATCTCAGTAATCAAAACGTAGTTAAATTCAAAAGACAGTGAATGTCAATAAGAATTTAAACTCCATTTCACAAATTATCAAAGCTCATAATAATACAATTTAGTCAAATAATTTACGAACACAGTGTTGCCAATTCATACACAACTTAAGCCATGACACAAAATTTCCGATCAATGCCGCGTTGTACACCACGACAAAGCAATCACAACCCCACTAATCGAAATCAATGAGGAAGGGAGCTAGCTATATAATGAGTACTCATCCGATCACCTCAACTGGTAAACCAGAGAGGGAGAAAAATAAACGATCACGACTCCATAAATGGAGAAGGAAAATAAATGATCACAACCCCATAAATGGAGAAGGAATGATATGATACTGTTATGTTAAGTGTGAACACAAAATCAATTCCAAACATTTTATTCAAATGATTCGTGAGAATCCAATAAATTTCTAAAGTCATAAATTCATTCACAAAATGGCAACACAATTCATAATTAACTTCAAATTTTCACAAATCACACTAAATCAATTTTTCCACAGTTTCAAACCATTTACAATGCTTTTCAAGCAATAAGTATCCATTCAAACACATTTCCATAATTGAAAACAATAATATACAAATAGTCATAATTTATTTCTATTGAAAAATTTAAAAGAAATAAACAAACCTCGATAATCGTCTCCTGCCTTGACTCGGTGTTTCCTTCCCTTTCCAGTCTTTGCTAACTGAGAAACACAATTTGAAGTGTTTCAGTACTCATTTAAACTATCTCTAACGATAATGCTTGATAATTAATTCACTGAATTCTAATATTTGCTTAGTCAACCTAAGATGTCGACCCTCGATGCATTCTAGGTAAATTAGGTTTAATATTACTAATATGTCACATTCGATAGTCTTTTAGGGTTGGTACACGTTACCAATTTCATTTATTTTCTTGCAATTTGCTGGATTTCGGGATACTAGTTTGACCTAGCCAGACGACCTAGTTCCCTCGGTTTTCGGATTTCGGTCAAAACTACAAACTTGTAGATCTATTTCTTATGGAAGGCAGGGCAAAATTTCAGGTCATTCTGAGTTATGTAGACCAAGTTATGGTCATTTTACAATTGCTGATCAAATTGCATCAAAATTGGTCACTTTAGGTCATTTTAGGTTTGGCCAGTTTTTGGACCCAAACTTGTGCAAGCTGTTTGACTTGCTTATGGTCATTTCTGGGCTTTGGTGTCTTCATAAGACTTGTAGATATGGGTCTTAACTATTCATGGTCAAAATTTCAGGTCAATTGGACCTGTTTTGAGTGAGCTATGGCCTAAACACTAACTGCTGCCCAAATGGTCAATTTTCAGGCCTCAATTGCACTTAATCCGGATTTGGTCATTTTTCAAGCTACCTTGCAAGCAGAATTTTGGCAAGCTTCCTTCATGAAAGTTGGCACATTTTGTGCCTAGTTTCACCTCCAATTGGTCTCATACCAATTGGAGCCACACACTTAAAGTTATAGCCCTAAAACACAAACTGCCTTATTGCATTTCTTTCATACACATCAAGCATCACTTTTAACACTTACCAAACTTAACATTCAAGCCAATTCTGGTTGTACCATGACCTAAACATAATTCACAACACATTATAGGTCATTTTGGCAGCTTACAATTACATTCAACATACACCATAAAGTGCAGAATTTTTCAACTCAATTTACAATCAATTCAATCACCTAACCATAACACCTTTTTCATGTCCAACTTCACACCATCATATATACACTCAAACTACCCTAACATCCAACACAATTCAACATTAATATGCCATAAACCATGAATTCCAGCATTCTTCAAGAGTTAACAACCTGGGCAATGGTGCCTTTACATTCCATAAATTTCCTAGCTTCAAATTTCAATTCACATTTACATATATTAAGTATACATCACCCAAACAATTTCCTACACAATATACATTTAATCAATCATTTAATTCATCATTTACAAGCAAAAATAAACTGTCTTTAAAGTGTTTCCATGGCTGCCAAAAGTACACTTCCCCATTCAACATCGAACTTCAAAAAATCTCTCCATAAATCAAACACCCATAATATCCTTACAAACTTTAATTAAACAATAATAAAAAACACAAACTTACAACTTTGGAAATTCTTCAAAACCTCACCAAAACTTCTTAAAATTGCTATCAAACTCTTCCTTGTGATGTGAGGATAAACTTTAATGAAGCAACCTTGGTGTTTGGAGGTGGAATGGGGGAGATGTGGGAGCTTGAATCACATGCGGCAATGGAGGATTTGGGAGCTCTTCACTACGGCAATGGTTGTTTTGAAGGTTGAAGATGAAGTGTGAGTGGAGTAATCTGCCCACCTAATGCATATTATAATCTTTAGTGGTCCACTCACATAAATTAAATCATATTATATGTTTTAATTGATAATTACTCCATTTACCCTCCATTTTTGCTATTTACATTAGGTACCCCTAAATTAATTTTTCATTATATTTTCCAAGTGTAATATTATTTATTTTTAATGGACATTAGGTCAAAGAAAACTCGAGATGTCAAATGACCACAATGCCCCTGTTCGGGTTACATTCCCGATTTTTTGATAACAACGGGTTTTGTCTGTTTTTCGATTTCTCACTTTTCTTTGTACTAATTAATTAATTTTTCTTTGATATTCCTAATGGCATTTATACTTCAATAGGGGTCTATTTAAGTCCTAAAAATATTTTCCAGGGTTCCCCACGGTCCAGGGCTAGTCAACGGTCCACGTCGTGACTTCCCTACACAGTCTGATCCATCGCTAGGGTTCTCGGCTCGTTTAACTTGGTTACATTTCTTTGCTATTATTTTTCCTTTGTTTTTCTTGTATTTTCTTTCCTTGTATTTCATTATTTTATATCTTCTCACTCATAACGAAGTGTAGTTCTAGGCATCCTAGCTGTCCGGACAACACTGGTCATTGGAACAGTAGAACGCACTATCGAACATAGGGGTGTTACAAATAAACTATCGCTGAGTATAAAAATACTCGGTGGTGCACAATAAAAATTGAAATACATTACATAAAACATTCCTTGACAAATTCACAATTTGAATATTTCATAATCACATTTCACAATTTATCAAAACTCATTATATCACAATTTTGGTCAAATAATTTAATAAACACAGTGTTGCCAATTCATACATAACTTAAGCCATGACACAAAATTTCCGATCAATGCCGTGTTGTACACTACGACAAAGTAATCTACAATCCCACTAATCGAAATCAATGAGGAAGGTGGCTAGCTAGCTAATGAGTACTCATCCGATCTACAACCTCAACTAGTAAACTAGAGAGGGAGGAAAATAATTGATCTCAACCCCATAAATGGGTGAATAATATCGCACTGTCATGCTAAGTGTGAATCCAAAATCAATTTAAAACAATTTATTCAAATATTGCATACAAAAATCAAATCAATTTCCAAAGTTACATTTTCATTCACAAAGTGGCAACACAAAAGTTCTTAAACTCATAATGCTTACTAAATCAATTTTTCAAGGATAAATTGCTAAAATAGGGTTTATTGTGCACAAACCTGATGTGAGTCGCCTCTAGGCCTTAACTCAGTCTTTTGTCCCTTGCGGGTCTTTTTCAACTGAAATACAAAATTTATAGTGTCTTAGTATCTTTGCCTCACAATAATTCCAATAATCTCATTATGCTTAAACTTCATTCTTGAATACTTTCATGTTGAGGTTACTATTTATAGCACTATTCAAGTCAAAATATTGACTTTCTTATGCCTAAAAGGTATGGGAAGTCCAACTATACTCACATACCACATTTTTGTCACCAATTTTTTGGTTTTGGTTATTTTCTCAAAACTTAGGTCTTTTAGGCAAAATTGCAAATTTTTAGTTTTGGTGTCTTATGTTGCACTATTCCATTGGTCATTTTGCTGCTAGAATTGAGCTAAACTTTCTTCACAGAAATTGTTCCTTATTGTCTTAACTTTATTCTCCTTTTTGAATCACTCCAATTGGAGTCTTGTAGCTCAAGTTATAGCCATTTGAATCACAGCTGCCAGATTGGATTTAACCCAGATTTCTAGGCACCAAACTGGTTCTGGCTGTTTTAGGTCACCAAATTTGGGTGGCTAAATGACATGGCTAAGGGCATAATTTAGGTTTGTGTTCTTCATAAAATTTTTAGGTCTATATCTCAGCTTTTCACTGGTAAAATTTCAGGTCATTTAGACCTACTTAGCTCAAGTTATGGCTAAATGAACAAACACTGTTCATTTGGTCATTTTTGTACAGGTCAGATTGCCTAATTCGGATTTGGTCAATTTGTTCACTAGGTTTTAGTCACTTTTTGGGCATGATTCCTAAATGAAAAATGTTCCATTTTGTGTCTATTTTCATTCCAAATTAGTCTCATACCAATTGGACTTGTAAATTTTCAGTTTTGGTCCCCGAAATAGACCTTGGTCCTGCTGCCTGCAGCATGACCCCAAGCAATCCGAATTTGCGTTTGGTTCCAACACTTCTAACATACTCCAATTGGTCACAAATGACCATTTCTCATCTCAAACCAAATCCAACACATTATTTAACAATTTCTCACATTTTTGTCTTCCCAAACCTTAGATGCCAAAACCCTCGTTCATGTCATTGATTAATTCCTAATCAAATCATTACACTAATCACATATTCAACATTATTTAAGCTCTAATTAATGTTTAGTTTAACTAAACACTATCAAATCCAACACCCTAACAAGCTGGCCAAAATTTAACTTTGTCCCCCAACACTTGTTTTCACTTCATTTAAAGTTTATTTCCAAGTTCAATAGGTTAAAAATGTAAAAATCAAACTAAAAGTGTCAAGTTTGCTTACTAACCTCAACCTTTGATTTTCAATCTTCAATTCCCTTCTTCTTTTCTTCTTTCTTTCTTGCTCAAGCTTCTTTTCAAGACTAAAAGACCAAGTTTAATTAAGGGGACTATGGGATTTATGGCTAGATCAAGTAGTTCTTCAAGCTCAAAATGAGCTTTAATGGAGGAAAGTGAGGGTGAGGAAGAGAGAGGTATGGGATGGCAATGAAGAAGATAAGTCTCTTTTTTTTTTCTTTCTTTTCTTTTATGTCTTTAGGAAGACCAAAATTTAAATAAAATAAAATTTAATTATAATAATTATTGAATTATGCATGAGGTCATGCATGATGTCATCACTTTTTACTTTTCCTTTTCTTTTTTTCTTTTTTTTTTTTAATTTTTCTATTAGTTCTTTAATTTAATTCCCGATTCTAAAATTTTCTTTTCTCCGATTTTATTTGACAGTTAGGTTAGGAGTCAGCTCTCGGGATCAATTGACCAAATTACCCCTCGCCGGTTCGATCCGATTTGCAAATAATTCAATATTTCTTTTGGATCCCTGACCTAATTATTTGACTGGCTTAACAATTTTTTTTCGTGATTTTCTCTTTTCCACTGTGTTCGCAATAGTCCTAAGGACCGCAGCGTCACATTTTACAGTTCGAAATTTGAGTTTAAATCGACCTCGCAGTCCTTCCCGAGAAGGTCA
The DNA here is from genome assembly GCF_030052815.1 of Hevea brasiliensis. Taxonomy (NCBI): domain Eukaryota; kingdom Viridiplantae; phylum Streptophyta; class Magnoliopsida; order Malpighiales; family Euphorbiaceae; genus Hevea; species Hevea brasiliensis. Next base: position 84,271,992 of record NC_079498.1, on the reverse strand, counting down.
CCCATCGCTGTGACTCTCGACTCATTTAACTTCTTATGTTCTGTTTTTCTTATTAATACTTAACCAATTGACAATTACTAATTATTTGTACTTAGGGATTATCTAGTTGTCTTAGACATGATTCTAATCCCCTTAATTATCAGGTCTGACACTGGTCACCGGAACAGTGAAATATACCAGGCTATGTAAATAGGGGTGACAATTCTCCCCCCCTTAAAATAAATTTTATCTCAAAATTTTACCTGGTATCAGTCTAAACAGCTGTGGGTGTTGTCTCCTCATGTCCTCCTCTCGTTCCCAAGTAGCCTCCTGGCCCGAATGATGGTTCCATAGTGCTTTCACTAACGGGATCTGCTTGTTCCGTAGCTGCTTCACCTCATAAGCCAGAATCTCTATGGGTTCTTCCTCATATGTGAGGTTTGGATTTACTTCAATTTCTTTTACCGGTAGTACATGAGATGGGTCTGATCGATACCTCCTCAACATGGACACATGGAAGACATTATGTATCTTCTCTAACTCTGGAGGTAGTACCAAGCGATATGCCAAAGGACCCACTCTTTCCAGAACCTCATATGGCCCAATGAAGCGAGGACTCAATTTTCCCTTTCTGCCGAATCTCATAATCCTCTTCCAAGGGGAAACCTTGAGGAATACTTTGTCACCCACTGCATATTCAATATCCCTTCTCTTCATATCAACATAGGACTTCCGATGGTCTGATGCAGTTTTAAGTCGATCTTTGATCACCCTGATTTTCTACTCAGTCTGCTGAACAATTTCGGGCCCAATCATTTTCCTTTCACTCACGTCATCCCAACACAATGGGGTTCTACATTTTCTACCATACAAAGCTTCATATGGAGGCATCCCAATGCTTGATTGGTAGCTGTTGTTGTAAGCAAACTCAATCAAAGGCAAGTGTGTATCTCAACTGCCCTCAAATTCAATCACACAAGCCTGTAGCATGTCCTTCAAGATCTGAATTACCCTTTCAGATTGGCCATCGGTCTATGGGTGGAATGCTGTACTGAAGTTCAATCTAGTTCCTAGGGCTCTCTAAAGACTACCCCAGAATCTAGAAGTGAACCTAGGATCTCTGTCAGATACGATGGATACTGGCACTCCATGCAGTCTTACTATCTCATCAATGTACAACTTGGCCAATCTTTCTAGATTATAGTCCATCTGAACAGGTAAAAAATGAGCAGACTTGGTCTGTCTGTCAACAATGACCCAAACTGCATCATGACTCTTCTATGTCCTTGGAAGTCCCATCACAAAATCCATCGTTATTCTCTCCCATTTCCATTCTGGTACTGGTAGTGGATGTAACAAACCAGCGGATACTTGATGCTCTGGCTTCACTTGCTGACAAGTTAGGCATTTGGAAATGAACTCTGCCACATCTCTCTTCATACCCATCCACCAGTAATGCTCCTTTAGCCCTCTATACATTTTTGTACCACCAGGGTGCATGGCAAAAGGAGACTCATGTGCTTCTTTCAAAATGATCTGCCTCAAATCAACAACATTAGGAACACACATTCTGCCCTGGTGTAGCAATAAACTATCATTTCTTATTGAGAATTCTGGTTTCTTGCCCTGCCAGACTTCTTCTAACAATTTCTGATACTTTGATCATTCTGAGCAGCCATTCTGATATGATCAATCAACACTGGCTGTACATGCCATGCAACTGTTGTCTGCCCTCATCATTAATCTCTAAATTGGCATGTAATGATCTCAACTCATGTACCATAGACAAAGGAGAAACTCGTAGGCTTGCCATAGTCTTGTGACTTGAAGCGTCAGCCACAATATTAGTTTTCCCTGGCTGGTAGTCTATCAAACAATCATAATCTTTTATTAACTCTAACCATCTCCTCTGTCTCAAATTCAGTTCTTTCTGGGTGCCCAAATACTTCAAATTCTTATGATCTGTGTAGATGTAGCATTTCTCCCCATACAAATAGTGCCTCTAGATCTTAAGAGCAAACACAATAGTTGCAAGCTCCAAGTCATGTGTTGGATAGTTCCTCTCATACGGTTTTAGCTGGTGTGATGCATAAGCAATAACATTTCGATCTTGCATCAACACACAGCTTAACCCATTGTGAGAAGCATCGCTATAAACTATATATTCTTTACCTGGTGTAGGTAAAGTCAGGACTGGAGCTTCAGTCAAACATCTCTTCAATTCATAAAAACTCTACTGGCATTTATTCGTCCACTGGAATTTCACATCTTTCTTAAGCAGCTTGGTCAATGGAGATGCCAACATGGAGAATCCCTTCACAAATCGATGATAGTATCCAGCTAAATCCAGAAAATGCGAATCTCTGTGATATTTCTGGGCGGCTTCCAATTAAGGACAACTTTTATCTTGCTAGGATCCACCTTAATACCCTCTACTGATACTATATGCCCCAAGAAAGATATTTCTTTTAGCCAAAATTCACACTTCAACAATTTGGCATATAGCTGTTTCTCCCTCAAAGTTTGCAGTACAATGCGCAAATGTCTATCATTCTCTTCTGTATTCCTCGAATAGACCAATATATCATTTATGAATACCACAACAAACTGGTTGAGGTATGGTCTGAAGATAGTGTTCATTAGATCCATAAAAGCAGCTGGAGCATTAGTTAACCCGAATGGCATGACCAAGAACTCATAATGGCCATAGCGGGTTCTAAAAGCAGTTTTAGGAATACTCTGCTCTTGTATTTTCAACTGATAATAGCCTGATCTCAGGTTAATTTTGGAGAACACAGCTGCACCCCTTAACTGATCAAACAAGTCATCAATGCAGCGCAATGGGTATCTGTTCTTTATTATTACCTTATTCAACTGTCGATAGTCAATGCATAACCGGAGTGCCATCCTTCTTCTTTACAAATAACACTGGCACTCCCCAAGGTGACACACTAGGGTGGATAAAGCCCTTGTCAAGTAGCTCTTGCAACTGTACTTTCAACTCTTTCAATTCTGCTGGTGCCATTCTGTATGGTGTTATGGAGATTGGGTCCACACTAGGCATAACATCAATCTCAAAGTGCACTTCTCTTTCTGGAGGTAATCCTAGCAATTCATCAGGAAACACATCCGAAAAGTCACATACTGTGGAGATGTCTCTCAATGCTAGACTACCCACTTGGGTGTCTATCACATGTGTCAAGTACGCTTCACACCCCTTCATAATCATTTTTCTGGCTAGTGGAGCTGAAATAATGTTTGAAGGCAATAACTGCCTCTCCCCATGTATTACTACATCACCATATTGAGGGAGACCAAAAGTGACTGTCTTCAGTCTACAGTCAATCATTGCATGATGCCAGGCTCACCAATCCTTACCCAAGATAATGTCATAATCTCTAAAGGGCATTTCAATCAAATTAGACAGAAAAGTGTGTCCTTGGATCACCAGAGGACAATCCCTATATAGTCTATTTACCCTGACCTTCTGGCCTAATGGACTAGTTACTAGCACATCATAGTCCATTAGTACACACTGAATAGCAATAGAACACATCACACTAGCACTGACATATGAATGTGTGAAGCCAAGATCAAACAAAACATATACATCTTGGTCAAGGATGGAGAAAATACCAGCTACTACGTCTGATGTTTTGACCTACTCCCTTTGACGCATGGCATACACTCTGACTGGTGCGCCACTGGGTAGTAGGCTGGTTAACAGTGCTTTGACTTCCAAGAGTGTTACCAGGACCCCTACCTTTGCCTCTACCTCTACCAGCTGACTGTGACCCTCTAGGTGTAGAGACTTGGGCTGATCCCTCAAATGTAGCAGAAGGTCCAGATCAGCGCGGACTAGTACAATCCTTAGCAAAATGTTCGCTCCCTCCACAATTCTAGCATGCACCTATGGCCTTGAAACACACCCCACCATGTGTTCTACCACAGGTTTCACACTGCCGGACTGATAAAGATCATCGAGAAGCTTGTTGGGTCTGCTGACTAGACCGGGGTGGTCTTTGGCCAGAGAATCTGCCTCTGCCAGATCTGCAAGAACTATATCCTCCAGACTGTTTCCTCTTCGCTGAACCACTTTCAGGTGCTTAACCAGTAGTCTTTTCAGTCTTCTCTTTCTTTTGTGTACCCTTCTTCACTGCCCCTTCTGATTCTATCCTTTCCAGTTCCAGGGCTTATGAAATCAACTCAGAAAATTCTAGTGTCTAAATCCCATGACTTGCATCCTCAGATTCGGCTTTAACCAGGACTCAAACCTCTTAAATCTGTCTCTGGGTGTGGAGACTAAGCTTCCAGCATAGTGGCTTAGCCTTAAAAAGTCCCATTCATACTCTACTATTGTTCTATTCCCTTGTTTCAAACTCAGGAATTCTTGTAACTTCATATCCACATAAGCATCAGGGACCCACTTCTATCGAAACTCCCTCAAAAAGTCTGACTAGGTCAACATAGGTGGCTCAACCAGGCTGTGGGGGATGGTCTTCCACCATTCATATGCATCCCCTTGCAGAAGAGATACTGAATATTCAAATTTTAATTCTTCAGTATACTGCAGCTTTCTGAAAACCTATTCCATTCTTTCCAACCACTGTTCTGCCTCCAGTGTATCCACAGTGCCCTTAAACTCAGTGGCCCCAAATTTTATCAATTTTTCATATTGCCGAGCCGAGGGATGTGGTTGTGCTACAGGTGCTTGCATCTGAACTTGAGGGGGCACATTTCCCGGCATTTGTTGGAAAAATGCAGCCATCTACTGTGCAAACTAAGTAGGAAACTGCGGTACTGGAGTTGGAGCTGGAGTGGCTGACCCACTCACGTTCTGGAGTGCTGGGGCTTCCCCTTGAACCTCAGCCTCAACAAATTGTTCCACGGAATGATCTCCCTTTTCCATTCCGTTTCCCAAAAATTTCTACTTCTTGAGATCAAACACAAGGAGGTTGACCTCCGTTAGTACATATTCATGATATAAATATGTCATATGTATCAATTAAAGACACTTGAGCAGTTGTACTTATCAAAGAAACATTCATATACATAGTCAAAATTTATTGTAAAAGTACATATTCATGATATAAATATGTCATATGTATCAATTAAAGACACTTGAGCAGTTGTACTTATCAAAGAAACATTCATATACATAGTCAAAATTTATTGCAAAACCTTGCTTTGATACCATTAAAACATGTAACACCTTACCCCTCTATAAGACATGACATAATCCCGTAAAATACCTAATGAACTATCGAACTCCACCTATTGATAACTCATTAAGTATCCTACAAGGGATTTTAAAACCATTTAATTGAAGTTTCAAAACTAGTTAAAATTTTTGTCCCATTTTATTTTTCCTCAAATATTATAAAAATTTCGGCAGAGTACCGTCTGTATTTTGAGAAAACAGTTCTTCAAATACCTGAGAAAAACACTTCCAATAAATTTTTCACAACTCCCAACCTCTAAATAATCTCAATTCAACTCAAAATTCTCAGATCAAACCATTTCAAAATAATTCCATCAACATTGCATTCAATAAAGCTAATTTACATTCACAAGTTTAATTTACAGATATAAAATCCAAAAATAATATTATTACAATTTATTATACAACTGCTCAACTTTACATGGATACATAAAACATTACAATATTTATATCAATTAACTATAAGGGTATAAATAAATACTCGTACAAAAGTGATCAAAGAAGTTCTTGCCAATCCAGCAGCTCACTCTGCAGCTTTTCCCTTGCCCTTATCTGCGACAGCAAAATAAGCTATCACTGAGCATAAAAATACTCAGTGGTGCACAATAAAAATTAAAATGCAGTACATAAAACATTCCTTGATAAATTCACAATTTGAATATTTCATAATCACATTTCACAATTTATCAAAACTCATTATAGTATAATTTTGGTCAAATAATTTAATAAATACAGTGTTGCCAACTCATACACAACTTAAACCATGACACAAAATTTTCGATCAATGCCGTGTTGTACACTACGACAAAGCAATCTACAACCCCACTAATTGAAATCAATGAGGGAGGTAGCTAGTTAGCCAATGAGTACTCATCCGATCTACAACCTCAACTGGTAAACCAAAGACGGAGAAAAATAATCGATCTCAATCCCATAAACGGGGGAATAATATGGCACTGTGATGCTAAGTGTGAATCCAAAATCAATTTAAAACAATTTATTCAAATATTACATACAAAAATCAAATCAATTTCCAAAGTTACATTTTTATTCAGAAAGTGGCAATACAAAATTTCTTAAACTCATAATGCTTACTAAATCAATTTTTCAAGGATAAAATGCTAAAATAGGGTTTTTTGTACAAAAACCTGACATGAGTCGCCTCTAGGCCTTAACTCAGTCTTTTGTCCATGCGGGTCTTTTTCAGCTGAAACACAAAATTTATAGTGTCTCAGTATCTTTCCCTCACAATAATTTCAATAATTAATCTCATTATGCTTAAACTTCATTCTTGAATACTTTCATGTTGAGGTTACTATTCATAGTACTATTCAAGTCAAAATATTGACTTTCTTATGCCTAAAAGGTATGGGAAGTCCAGCTATACTCACATACCACATTTTGGTCACCAATTTTGTTGGTTTTAGTTGTTTTCTCAAAACTTAGGTCTTTTAGGCAAAATTGCAAATTTTTAGTTTTGGTGTCTTATGTTGCACTGTTCCATTGGTCATTTTACTGTTAGAATTAGGCTAAGTTTTCTTCATAGAAATTATTCCTTATTGTCTTAACTTTATTCTCCTTTTTGAATCACTTCAGTTAGAGTCTTGTAGCTCAAGTTATAGCCATTTGAATCACGACTGCCGAATTGGATTTAACCCAGATTTCTGGGTACCAAACTGGTTCTGGCAGTTTTAGGTCACCAACTTTAGGTGGCTAAATGACTTGGCTAAGGGAATAATTTGGGTTTGTGTTCTTCATGAAAGTTTTAGGTCTATATCTCAGCTTTCCATTGGTAAAATTTCAGGTCATTTAGACCTGCCTAGCCCAAGTTATGGCCAAATGAACAAACATTATTCATTTTGTCATTTTTGTACACGTTAGATTGCCTAATCCGAATTTGGTCAATTTGTTCACTAGGTTTTATTCACTTTTTAGGCATGATTCCTAAATGAAAAATATTCCATTTTGTGTCTATTTTTATTCCCAATTGGTCTCATACCAATTGGACTTCTAAATTTTTAGTTTTAGTCCCTGAAAGGGACCTTGGTCCTACTGCCTACAGCATGACCCTAAGCAATCCGAATTTGCATTTGGTTCCAACACTTCTAACATACTCCAGTTGGTCACAAATGACCATTTCTCACCTCAAACCAAGTACAACACATCATTTAACAATTTCTTACATTTTTGTCTTCCAAAACCCTAGATGCCAAAACCCTAGTTCATGCCATTGATTAATTCCTAATCAAATCATTACACTAATCACATATTCAACATTATTTAAGCTCTAATTCGTGTTTAGTTTAACTAACCACTATCAAATCCAACACCCTAACAAGATGGTTGAAATTTAACTCTGTCCCCCAACACTTGTTTTCACTTCATTTAAAGTTTATTTCCAAGTTCAATAGGTTAAAAATGTAAAAATCAAACAAAAAGTGTCAAGTTCGCTTACTAACCTCTACCTTTGATTTTCAATCTTCAATTCCCTTCTTCTTTTCTTCTTTCTTTCTTGCTCAAGCTTCTTTTCAAGACTAAAAGACCAAGTTTAATTAAGGGGACTATGGGATTTATGGCTAGATCAAGTAGTTCTTCAAGCTCAAAATGAGCTTTAATGGAGGAAAGTAAGGGTGAGGGAGAGAGAGGTATGGGACGGCAATGAAGAAGATAATTCTTTTTTTTTTTTCTTTCTTTTCTTTTATGTCTTTAGGAAGACCAAAATTTAAATAAAATAAATTTTAATTATAATAATTATTGCATCATGCATGAGAGTCATGCATGATGTCATTACTTTTTACTTTTCCTTTTCTTTTTTTCTTTTTTTTTTTTAAATTTTTCTATTAGTTTTTTAATTTAATTCCCGATTGTAAAATTTTCTTTTCTCTGATTTTATTTGACAGTTAGGTTAGGAGTCAGCTCTCGGGGTCAATTGACCAAATTGCGCCTCGCCGGTTCGATCCGGTTTGCAAATAATTCAATATTTCTTTTGGATCCCTGACCTAATTATTTGACTAGCTTAACAATTCTTTTTCGTGATTTTCTCTTTTCCACTGTATTCGCAATAGTCCTAAAGACTGCAGTGTCATATTTTACGGTTCGAAATTTGAGTTTAAATCGACCTCGTAGTCCTTCCCCAGAAGGTCACCCATCGTTGTGACTCTCGGTTCATTTAACTTCTTATGTTCTTTTTTTCTTATTAATACTTAACCAATTGACAATTACTAATTATTTGTGCTTAGGGTTTATCTAGTTGTCTTAGACATGATTCTAACACCGATCACCGGAACAGTGAAATATATCAGGCTATGTAAATAGGGGTGTTACATTATGTGATAGTTTATAATTATTTTAGTTATGGGTTATAATTTTTAGTTTCAATTAAGTTTTAAGTTACAATTTGGTAACTTTTTATATGTTGTAATTTTAGGTTACAACATAAAATTTTAGAGTAGAGATCATTTATATAATTAGTTAAATAATGTATTTAAACTTAATTGGTATATCTTTAAGTATATTAATTTAAATAAGTAATGTATTTAGATGAATATAATACGATTAATATATTTAATCATTTAATATAAAAATATGTCATATAATTAAATTAATTTCATTTTAAAAATTAATAATTTAAATTTAAATTATATGATGTTGTTGTATAGGAATTGTAATATATATATATATGTAATTATTAGATTTATGACTCAAAATATTAGTGGGATTTGAAGAGACTTTTTCCTAATTTAAGTGAGAGAAATATTCCTTTATTGGATGAAGGAATGTTTCCTATATAGAGTAAAACTCTTATTTTAGTGTTATTTCTAAATTGAGTGAAACTCCTAATCAGATTAGGATTGAGAGAATTAACACTATAAATAAGAGAATGATAGAAAGGTTACTTCACTTTGCCCATGGAGAAGGGCTTTCGCCCATTGCAGAGAGTGGCCTGCCCAATTGCTGAGGATTTTTGACTTTGCACATTGATGAGTAGCTCCTGCCCATTGCAGTCCTATGGAGAGCTTAAGGTGGAGAAAGAGCATAAAATTCAAGAGAAAGAAATTTTTGTCTATTTGCAAGAGGGTTCTTACCCATATAGTTAAAGATGCTCTTTGTGGTGTAACAGTTAAAGTAGTAATATATATTGAGTTATGTCTAAAGGAGACTGAGAGGAGTAACTAATGTATTTACTATAAACAATTTATTGTGAGACATCTCTTAGGTGTAATTGGATTAATGGATAGTATAACTTTAAGCTTATAATTGATGATCATTTATTATTGACAATAGTAGAAGATGAGAAGCCCGTGGCTCTATGTAAAGAGGGTAAACCACGTAAATATTATGTTTTGCATGTTTGTTCTGTTTCTTTATAGTTTACACACTTCCGCGGTGTACATAAGTTATAACCTAACATTTCTAATTTAATATATATTTGATTAATATAATTTATTATTAAATTTTGTAAATAAATATAATGATTTGAATACTATTTATGTGTTTAGGTAATATATTTAAATTTATATACTGTGTAAATAAATTTAATGAGATTAATAATATATTTAAAAAATTAAAATTTAATGTCATTCGAAATGTTATATATTGTAAAATAATATAAATTTTATATTTTTAATTTATTATAATTGTTTAGGTGAATAAAATTGGAAATTTAATATTTTTTAAAATAAAATATATTTTAATAGTATATTTGTTTATTTATTTTATAGATAGTTATCTCACACACGTGTTAGAGGAGAATCTACTAGACAAAATGCCAGAAATAGGTTGCAAAATTTATTTGAAGTTAAATGGAATACAAAAATTGGCATAATGCGGCATGTCAATGAGGTGAATAAATTTTTACAAAAAATAGTCCATACTAAGTATGAAGTAAAAGAAGTTGAGAGTTTAATGTATTAAACGAAAGTGCACCCTTCAATTTTTCAATGTGTTAAATATAAAATTGCGCATGAGAAAATATTCATAATTATGATGAGGAAGTTAAAAGTGATTCAGATTTTTTTATTAAACAATTGGAGGAAAACTGTATGGACATTGCAAGGAAATTCACTAGTCCTGTTGTATTCTATAACATATTTGTTATCGTCAGGTTTTATGTAAATTTATTAAAAAAATACTTGACACCTCTCAAATGTTATGTAATGTAATATATTTACAAAGATTTTGTTTTTATAATTGAAAGAATTTATAAATTAAAAAAAAAACAAAAACTAAAATTAAAAAAGTAACGACCCAAAAATTTGAATTTATAATTTATAAATTCATGCGTCAACACAAAAAATTTTTTTTTTGATTGTTTCCTTTCTATATTTGGCTTTGGTTCAAAATATTTTGTACTTATAAATCGCTTTTGCATCAATAAAAATAATATTACCAAATCCGAATGTATAGGCATTCATAAAAATATTATAGCAAAAATATTTTAATTCCATTATCAAATTAGTATATTTTTATACACATTTTAATTAATTAAATGAAATTAATTAATATGAACTAAAAGACACAAATAATGAATTTAATTAAAATAACAGACATAAATATTAACTATCAATACAATAAAAATAAATTAATAATGTGTTATAAATTAATTAGATAAAAATGAATACAACTATAATGATGATGTAAATATCCTCCAGTGCTGCATATAGGACACCTTTACTCATTTGTTTGGTGGGTGTTATATCACCTCAACCCACCTCCGATGCCCCCATTGCCTTTAACTTGGATAGTTTCCATTCATGTCATCATTATTTTACATCTGGTGGGAATGTTCTAACTCTTAATGCTTCCCTAGCATGACTGGGTATTATAGAATCATCATTCACAGCAAAAAGTTAGCGACCATGTGGGATAGATCCAAGGTTAGAGTAATGGGGACTAAAAAGGAACTTTATAGTATCGCTAGAAAATAGATTAGTTCTTGAACTGAAAGGGATATCTAGATAATGCCTACCAAATGCTTAGAACATTGTATTGCTAGTTTCAGGGGTTATAGAGTTTCCATAAACTCTTACAAGGTCCTTGTGAGTCCATAGCTAGGAGTCTGATTGAAAATCCATGGCATCGATGAAGATGATTGAAAAGGCATTGAAGGGTTAGGAGTCCAACCAGTCTAACAAGAGAACTGCCTTTGTATATCACCTCATACATGTGGAATAGAGGACGACTGACCTTGTTCAGTATATGTGCCAAATGGGTGGTAGGAGATCGATAGTGACACTGGCTAGATTTTATAGGTAGTGGAAGGTATGAGAACCTCTCTCTGATGTTATGTCCTTAACCTTTGGCAACGCTGTTAAGAGGCGCATTGTGCTATAGAGGCATCATTTGGATCATCACAAATGGGGGCAGATGGAGGAGTAGGTTATGGTGGTGGTAACTATGTAAACCTCCTCTCTTCGATGAGAGCATATAATGTGCTCTTCAATGAGAGCACATAATGCGACCTTTGCATCTCACTGAATTTCACTAGCTAATGGACCCTAGAGCTAACCAACTTTATTAGCTATGTCATCAACTGCGTCCCCTTAAAAGCAAAGTTAGAAGCATGTAGGATTATGCTTAAATAATTAAAAAAATTTATGAAAAAATAGAAATGTCTAATGATTATTGTAACACCAATGGCCGTGCGTCTATGCAATATCCACCTACAAGAGTTGTTCTAATACCACTCCATGTACAGTGAATGGCATTTTAATGGGGCTAAGATGATTTTGCCTTGAACAACCTGGTTTGCACAATGATTCCAAATTTTGATCCTACATGCATTCATCGTACACCAATTAGTATTGGAGTCTCATAAAGACATGTAATGAGGTTCATTGTCTTGCAGTGCTCATTTGGTATGGATTGTTCAAGACCAAATTGACATGTGACTTTGTCCAGCTAGTGCCACTTAATAACAAGAAAATAGATAAGTGGCACGATGGATTTCTTCACATTCCGTCCTTGCAAATAATAAGTTGGAAACCCTATATATTATTGTCTAAATATGGTTCCCAAACTATCTGCAATTGGTAATAAGAGACAAATACATGGTGAGTATATTAGTTGAATGAAATGAAAATTATAGACAATAACAAATAATAAAAAAATATTTGCCTCATTTGGACCTATCCTTTCTATCTTTTATCTTATTTCTACTAGCACATGTGTTACCACATTGGTTATTTGTGATGCTTGACTCTGCTTTAAAATGTCATTAGTGAACTTACAATTTTTTAATCATATGAAATATTTGAAAACCATATACAATATAATAAGCCACTGTAAGTATTAATAATCAAGTAGTGCACCTTCAAGAGGTGATCTAATAGGCATAATGGGAGCGAGTGATTTAAATCTATCTAAAGTCCATATTTGTAGGATATTTAAAGCACCACCAATTTGTGACACATTTGGATCAGTCGCATAACAAAGCTCTTTGTATATCCATTCGAGGCATGCTCCACTGTAGTTGTACTCTCTCAGTTACTCGCAATGCATTCCTATCAAGAAATAATCTACCATCGATAATTTTAAGTATGTAAGCTCTAGCATGCTTTTCCACAGTACTATCATTATCATCAAGCAGCAAATGTGTGAACTCTTAAGTTGGCCATTGTAATGTAATAGTGTTTCGCCTAATTAGGTACTACTTGTAATAGTTCATTGCATACCAATTCCATGTTAATTCGAGAATTTACCACAATTGCATCACCATCAATTGGTAAACCTAATATCCACACCATATCCTAGAGTGTGATGGCCATCTCACCCTTAGGCATCATGTATGTGTGCATCTTTGGGCACTATCTCTCGAAAAGTGCTATGATAAGATGATGGTCCGGTGTTAAAAATTCAAGTTATTGCTCCATAAAAACCACTAACACTAAAAATGGAATGATGCAATGATCAATCTCTTAGCAGTGCATAACTAATGTAACACATTTTCATTTTAACATATGTTTTTTCTAATCCTGGTCATACTCATACTAAATTGCCTCTGATCTATGTCTTCGCATTTTTCATATTATTGACCCATCATGTGGACCAGGTTGCATGTACTCTCCCCAATTCAGTCTAGATGCCATTTCTACAAATTGCATAAAAATAATAGAATTGATATACTTAATAAAATATCTATAGTAATGTAAAAAATCATAAATAAAATTGATATTTCACTATAATGGTTTATAGTTTATTTATAAGACAACACAACATTTAAATGGCAATTCAGGTTTAATAATTATGATATGACATTTCACGTTTAATATTGGGGATATACTAACCATTAGTGTTACCTTGCAATCATGTTTAGTAAAATCAATGCCAATTCATGTTTAATCATGGTGATATGACACCACAACATATAAAAGAAAATATGATGATGTTTGAGTAGACAATTTTTTATTGTCATGGTGTATATGTTTAGTCACATCTTTATAACAATATGTACATATATTATTATATGCTTTCTATATGTTGTAACATCTATATTTAATTTTATAAATTTATGAAATAAATGCACTTAAATATCTATAATGGGAACTTTACTCATATATAATTCATCATATTGTATCCAATATAAGCAAATAGTGAGAATAGAAGGAAGTTCATCACATAATCACCATGGTAAAGTATGGCTTCTCCAAAATTTTAATGATGACTACTTTAAGAAAGAGAAATACTCTGATTGAAGGGAGTATTATGCTAGTTTGCAATGTGAATGGTGCTTTTGAGTTCAAGAATTAGACAATCTAGTGGCTGACTTATGAGAATTTTAAGCTCCTATTGTCAAATAACGCTCGCTCCAAATGAACAAAATAATATTAGCAACTATGAACAAGCTATATGAGGAATTTATAAGGAGAACAATCGTCTTTTGATGAGTCGATCTAGGTACTATATGTTGAAGTTAACAAAAGAACAAGCAGCTGCTATTGGTCGTGAACTATCAACAATTAAGGTGAATAATATAATGTCATCTTCATTGCATACATCAGACAATGATATGTCTAATGAAGATTGATGATATTATGTATTAATGCTATTAAAATATTGAATAATCATCTTATTATCAAAATATGAAGTAATCCTTAAACATCTTCATAGTTTATATTGGAAATAAGCAAAATAAATATTATTATTTTCACTCATTATCCTCATTAGACATGGCAATATCAGAAAGACATTGGGGTTCCTTTGCCATATGCAAGAAAAGTCTACCTTGAGCTATATCAACATATTCCATAAACGTTTTCCCTCAGTAATTAAAAAACCACATATTTGATCGTATGCTAATACGATTGTTCTCTTCCCTTAAGCAATACAATGCAATTCAAAAGGTCTTTGTTAGATTTGTGACGCAAAATCTTAGTGGGATTTAGAGAGAGACCTTTTCTTATATAGAATAAAACTCTTACTTTAGTGTTATTCCTAAATCGAATGGGACTCCTAATCATATTAGGATTGAGGAAATTAACACTATAAATAAGAAAAAGGTAGAAATGGTGGAAAGGTTATTTAGCTTCATCCATAGGGAGTGGCTTTACCCATAGAGAGTGGTTTTGCCCATGGAGAGGGGTTGTTGCCCATTATAGAGAGGGGCTTAGCCAATTGCTGAGGATTTGACTCTGCCCATTGTAGTGGAGAGAGGCTTTGACCTAAGGTAGAAAAAGGACATAGAATTCAATAGGAAGGGATTCTTGTCCATTGGTGAGAGGGCTTTTGCCTATATAGCTAAAGTAGTAAATATATTGGGTAACGTCTGAAGGAGAATCAGAGGACTAAATGTATTTACTATAAGTAGTTATGTAGTGTGGGTTCTCTTGGGTGTAATTGGATTGATAGGTAGTATAGCTTGGGCTTGCGATTAATGATTTATTATTATTAATAGTGGAAGATGGTATGCCCATAGATGTAACCCTATATGAAGAGCGTGAACCACATAAATATTAGTGTCTTGTATGTTTGCTTTATTTTTTTAGAGTTTACATTATTAATAGTATTGTATCTTGTAAATATTAATTTCCCATTTAATGGAAAATATTATTTTCTTTTAAATTTGAATGGTTTGAATTTAATTCAAAATATCCTTTAATATCTTGTTAGACGTTCAATTTTTAAGTTGTTAAGAATATGAGTGACAAAATATTCTATTATAAGTATTATAAATTCGGTTCACAATCAAAGATACTTCATTAGGCATGACTTATCTAGAATGATTGTCACTTGTGTTTGTTTCCATAGATTATTATGAGATACTAATAGGACGGAATGGTGAGTCTCATGCCATATGACAAACATGGTGGGCACTTATAAGATAAGTAAGTCGAACCAGTGATATAAGATAACTTGTACATGGAGTTTACTCTTATCAATACAAGGTCATCTAGATCATAATAGTTCATATAATCCCTTCACCTGAGATAACACAGTTATCTTGTATATAGGTTGTTTGAGTTTAATACTGCTTTCATGCTTGTACTATATATGAGTATATGGGCGTGTGTTGGCTTTGACTAGTTATATATAGAGATAGATGTTAGTCAAGATGGGATCTATTGCCCTAAGTAAATAGAGATAAAATCCCATGTCGATTTAATTATTCTTGATAAATTTAAGTTTCTGACTAGAACAGATAGACTTAGTCAGAAAAGAGTTTTTGATAGAAAAGTTATATTAATCAATAATTAGAATTAAAAGAGAACATATGATTCTAAGTAAAAGAGTTTGACATGAGCCATGACTCTAGCTGGAATCAAAATTTTGCAACGAAGAGATTTTAGTGCATGGTATGTATGATCATGGTTCATGAATTGGGGAATAATTCATAACTAATTGGGTAGTCATAATATATTATGCTAGATGTCAATCATGATTTATGAGAACTTAAATAAAAAGAGAATTTTATTTTAATTTTGGAATGGTTTCAATAATATTAAGGAGTTAATATTATTCTTATTGCCAATTAGTAATAAACCTAGTAAGTCATACACATAAGAGCAAGAACTTAAATGAAAAGGGAATTTCATTTTAATTTTGGAATGGTTTCAATAATATTAAGGAGTTAATATTATTCTTATTGCCAATCAGTAATGAACCTAGCAAGTCACACATATAAGAGCAACAAGATCAAAGTAAAAATAATTTGATTAATTAATTAAACAGTTTAATTAATTAATTAAATTAATAAATTTAGTTTACAAGTAGATTATAAAATCTCTAGCATGACTTGAAACTGAATTTATTTACGGAAGTATTTAAGTTAATATTTAAAGTATTTAAATATAAACTTGACTAAGGAAGAAAAGTAATTTGATTAATTTGGAATTAATCTTAATAAAAATTTGACAAGTTTGACTTAATTTGGAATTAATCTTAATAAAAATTTGACAAGTTTGACTTAGTCAAACTTTAACAATTTTGACCATTTGACTTGGTCAAATATGGACAGAAAAATGGTTATTTAATTAATTAATATTATGAATATTAATTAATCAAAATTTAATTTCCTAATTATGTTAATTTGACAAATGGTCCAATAGTTTTTGGAAAACTCATTTGGACTTTGAATCAAGTGTTGACACTTGTTAAGTTAATTTTGATTAAGGAAATTAAATGATAAATATAAAGAGAAAAAGAAAAATCTATTATCTTGTTTTTCTCCTCCTTTGGCCGACTTGCTCTCCACCATAATCAAGAAATTCTTCTTCATCTTCCTTGATTAATTTAAGAGAAACAAGTGTTGTTAATCTTGAATCAAACCTTGAGAAAGTGTTTCTCATTACTTCCATCCATTTGAGACCAAAGAAACTTTCTCTTTTTCTCCTTCTCAATTTGGCCAAACCAAAGGAGATCCAAGGAGACATTTTGTTGATCCAAGCGTGCTTTGATCAAGTGCTTTGATCAAGGGGCTTGTTTGAACAAGCTAGAGAGCCAACACTTTATAGCTTCACTCCCCGGATTGGAGGTGGAATTTTGATTTGGTGCCTACTTGGGTGAGTTTTCTCTATAAACCCTAGCTTGTTAGAAATTAGGAGTTTTGTTTCCTTATGGAAAATTAGGCTTGTTAGCAATTGAGAAACATGTTTTATGATAAAAAAATAAGTATTTTAATAAAGTGTTTATGCATGTTGCATGAAACCTAAGATTATAAAATTTAAAATTGCTAACCTTGCACCCTAAGTCTAATGAAGGTGCATTTTTCTTTCATACATGTTTTCGTAGTGTACAACAGTCTTCTATATCATCTATTGGCATTTAGACAACTTTTGTTCTGGTAGGGGTGTGTAATCGATTGGTTTAGTTTCGAACTAAATTGAACTAAAATAATCAAAGTACTAAAGAACACTTTTTCAAAGACCAAACTATAACACTCTTAAAGCGATTCTCAATAAGTCATGGAATACAAGGTCGGATTTCAAAATCACAACTAGGTGAACTAATGTATCCCAATTCACCTTTGAACATGTAGTTGACCCATGGAAATTTCTCCAAAATTGACCTTGGTCCATCCTAAGGGAGTGGCCACTAGACTTGCTTTTAATGACTTGAATTTTAATAGCTCTGCATGTTGGTTTCAGGTGCAGGGATTGCATTTAGCTAGATAAATGCTAACAATGCCTAAATGATAGGAAATTTGGTGTAACAGTTCTTGGAAGCTGACTTGGACCATGATAAAGTCGTAGGTTACCACATATTTTGAGGCTAAGAGTTAAAATCTCATTAGATGTGTCACACCTTACCCCTCTGTAAGGCATAACATGATCCCGTAAAATATCTAATGAACTACCGAACTTCACCTACCGATAACTCATTAAGTACTCTACAAGGGATTTTAAAAACCATTTTCTTACTTTTCGAAAGTGGTGAGCATTTTCTTACATTTAATAGAAGTTTAAAAGCTAGTTAAAATTTTTGTCCATTTTTATTTGTCTGCAAATTTTAAAAAAATTTTGGCAGAGTGCCGTCTGTTTTTTAAGAAAACAGTTTTTCAAAAACCTGTAAAAACACTTCCTATATCTCATTTCATCAAATCCAACACTACCACAACAACATTTCTCAATTCAATTGTCATAAAAAATAGTACTCAATAATTCCATTCATTTCTCATTAAAGTAAAATCAATTTACATACATCAATCCAAAATTTACATTAGAAAATCCAAAATAGTATTATTACAAACTCTATACAACTGCTCAAAGTCAATTTATACATGTACATACGGTTATATACACAAATATAAATATTACATTCAGAATATAAAATTATACCCGACAAAACTTCAGGGAGGTAGCTCTAAGATCCTCAGCAGCTCACTCTGCTGCTCCTCTAGTCTCTATATCTGCGAAAGTAATAAATGCCATCGCTGAGTACTATGACTCAGTGGTGCACAACATACTAAAATAACATTTATGCATAATTCAAATCATATTTATTCAAATACAGTACTGAAAATGAAAGACAGATGCAAAACTTGATTTATAAACTTTTAGTCTAAACAATTTCATTTAGGAAGTCTCAAAACAATTTCATAAAAATACACAGTTATATCATGCCAATCGAAACATATTCATCTTAATAGCCGGAGGCTTATGAGAAATCACAAGGCTAGCTAGCTCAAATATATGGATATCTATTCAAATTTCTTCTTGTACTGGCACACACCTTAACACTTCAGCCAGAGAAGGAATCAAAATTCAAAACTAATTTCTCCCACTAGTCATGTTAGTGAGGCATTCAAATATATGCTCATGACATTGTGGTTTCAAAACTATCTTATCAATTTATCAACATTTACTGATGATTAAAACACATATCATCAAGTTTCCAACAATTAAGATCAAAAGCATAGTGTACATTTCAATCATTATTTCGCAATATAAATAAATCACAAATCATTTCATGCACTTTGCAAAGAAATTTTTAAAGAATGTTTATGTTGTGCACAAACCTTATATGAGTTGGCTATTCGCCTTGACTCGATGCCTCGGGTTCTTTTTCGGTATTCTTTTCAACTGAAACACACCATTTTACAGTGTTTTAGTATTACAATTTATCATAAATCCAAAAATAAATTCAAATCTATTTATACCTAGCTTTAATATGCTAAACTTGATATTCATTAAAATTTACACTTCGGGTTACTATTCATGACACTATTCAAGTTAATTTATTGACTTTCTAATGCTTAATAGGTATGGGAATTCTAATTTCACCCACATACCACATTTTGGTTACCTAACTTGTTGGTTTTGGTTGTTTTCTCAAACTTTAAGTTTCTTAGGCACAAATTTCAAATTTTCAGTTTTGGTATTCAGTTTTGCACTATTCCACTGGTTATGTTACTATGATAATTTGGCTAAGTTTTCTTCATAGTGTTTATTCCTTATTGTCTTAACTTTATTTCCCTTTTTGAATCACTCTATTTGGAGTTTTGTAGCCCAAGTTATAGCCATTTGAACATGGTTAGCTGAATTTGGTGTTATCCAGAATTCTGGGCAAATTCTGAATTTTGACAATTTTGTAGGTTGATTGCAGGTAGATTTTCAAACAGGTTATGGTCAAAATTTGGGTTTGTTTTCTCCATGAAAGATGTAGGGCTATGTCTCATCTTTCTATTGGTATAAAATTCAGGTCATTTGAACCTTCCTAAGCCATGTTATGGTCATTTTTGTACAGGTCAGTTTGCTCAATTCTGAATTTGGCCTAATTATTCACTAAGTTATGGTCACTTTCTAGGTATGATTCCTAAATGAAAAATGTGCCATTTTGTGTCTAGTTTCATTCCCAATTGCTTCCCACCAATTGGGTTGGTAAATTTTCAGTTTTAGTCCTTAAAATGGACCTAGGTCAAGCTGGCTGCATATTGACCCTAACTAATCCGAATTGAAACTTATTTCTAACAAATCACACACACTACAAATGGTCACAATTGACTATTTTTCAACTCAAATAAGGTCATTTACATTCATTGACCAATTTCTACAATTTTTCTTTTCCAAACCCTAAGTCAAGAACCCTAATTTTCTAAGTAACACAATTCACTCACTTTCAACTACCTAAATCATGCATATACTTCATACAATACTAGAATTCATATTTGATTAAACCAAACCACTCAATTCATCATCCACCCAACCTAGCCGAATTCCATACTCTTCCACTCATACAATTTCCTCTATTTCTCATGGCATTTCATCACCATTAAACTTAAATTCATGAACTTAATAAGAATTTAAGCTTGAAGTTGGACTTACCTCACTTGATCAATTTTCTCATCCTTCCAAACTTCAAGATTTCTTCTTTTCTTTTGCTTCCAATCACTCTAACATGGCCAAATGGTAAGTTTTTACTCTAGGGGCTATGGAAAATATGGCAAATTTTAGGGTGTCTTTAAGCTCAAAATGAGCTTTCATGGAGGAAGTGGAAGAGAAAAGGGAGAGATCAGAAAGAGAAAGGCTCACGGCAAGAAGAAAGGAATGAAAAAAGAAATGTCTTTTTAATTTATTTAAATTGTCTCTTTAAATGATTATCCTCAAATTTTCAAATTATAAAATTTAAAATTTATTTCATCATGCTTAGGTAATGTATGATGTCATAATATTCTTTTCTTTTTGAATTTTTCATTTTCTTTTTTTTTTTTATTTTCTTTGCACTTCTTTAATTTAATTATATATTTCAAAATTTTTATTTCTCAGATTTTATTGGACAATTAGGTCATGAGTCAGCTCTAAGGGTGAATCGACCAAATTGCCCCTCGTTGATTCAATCCGGTTTACAAGTTATTCAACATTTCTTCCGGATCCCTAACCTAATTATTTGACCTGCTTAACAGTTCTTTTCTGTGATTTTCTCTTTTCCACTGTGTTCGCAATAGTCCTAAGGATCGCAGTGTCACATTTTATGATTCGAAATTTGAGTTTAGATTGACCTCACAGTCATTCCCGAGAAGGTCACCCATCGCTGTGACTCCCGGCTCATTTAAATTCTCGTATTCTATTTTTCTTATTTATACTTAACTATTTAGTAATTACTAATTATTTGTGTTCAGGGCTTATCTAGGTGTCTTAGATGTGGTTCTAATTCTCTTACTTTTCTGAACCAACACCGGTCACCGGAACAGTAAAATGTACCAGGCTATGCAAATAGGGGTGTTACAATTCTCCCCTCCTCAAAATAAATTTCATCTCAAAATTTTATCTAGTATTAGTCTCTGAACAGCTGTGGGTGCTGTCTCCTCCTATCCTCTTCTCGTTTCCAAGTAGCCTCCTGGCCCGAATGATGGTTCCATAGCACTTTCACTAATGGTATATGCTTATTCCGTAGCTGCTTCACCTTATAAGTCAGAATCTCTATGGGTTCTTCCCATATGTAAGGTCTGGATTCACCTCAATCTCTTCTACTGGTAGTACATGAGATGGGTCAGATCTATACCTCCTCAACATAGACACATGGAAGACATTATGTATCTTCTCCAACTCTAGAGGTAGTGCCAAAGGACCCACTCTCTCCAGAACCTCATATGGCCCAATGAAAAGAGGACTCAGTTTCCCCTTTCTGCTGAATCTCATAATTTTCTTCCAAGGAGAAACCTTGAGGAATACTTTCTCACCCACCGCATATTCAATGTCCCTTCTCTTCAGATCGATATAGGACTTCTGATGGTCTGATGTAGCTTTGAGTCGATCCCTAACTAATTTGATTTTCTCTTTAGTTTGCTGAACAATTTCTGGCCCAATTAACTTTCTTTCACCAACCTCATCCCAACACAATGGGGTTCTACATTTTCTGCCATACAAAGCTTCATATGGAGGCCTCCCAATGCTTGATTGGTAGCTGTTGTTATAAGCAAACTCAATCAAAGGCAAGTTTGTATCCCAACTGCCCTCAAACTCAATCACACAAGCCCGTAGCATGTCCTCTAAGATTTGAATTACTCTCTTAGACTGGCCATCTGTCTGTGGGTGGAATGCAATACTGAAGTTCAATCTAGTTCCTAGGGCTCTTTGAAGACTACCCCAGAATCTAGAAGTGAACCTAGGGTCTCTGTTTGATACAATGGATACTGGCACTCCATGCAGTCTTACAATCTCATCTATGTATAACTTGGCCAATCTTTCTAAACTGTAGTCCATCCGGACA
Organism: Hevea brasiliensis; assembly: GCF_030052815.1. Taxonomy (NCBI): domain Eukaryota; kingdom Viridiplantae; phylum Streptophyta; class Magnoliopsida; order Malpighiales; family Euphorbiaceae; genus Hevea; species Hevea brasiliensis. The sequence goes on along the minus strand of NC_079498.1, from coordinate 84,249,650 downwards.
GGCAGAAAATGAGCAGACTTAGTCAGTCTGTCAACTATAACCCATACTGCATCATGACTCTTCTGTGTCCTCGAAAGTCCCATCACAAAATCCATAGTTATTCTCTCCCATTTCCATTCCGGTACTGGTAGTGGATGTAACAAACTAGCTGGTACTTGATGCTCTACCTTCACTTGCTGACAAGTTAGGCATTTGGAAATAAATTTTGCCACATTTCTTTTCATATCCATCCACCAGTAGTGCTCTTTTAGCCCTCTATACATTATTGTGCCACTAGGGTGCATAGCAAAAGGAGACTCATGTGCTTCCTTCAAAATGATCTGTTTCAAATCAACATCATTAGGAATGCACATTCTGCCCTGGTGAAGCAGTAGGCCGTCATCTCTCATTGAGAATTCTTGTTTCTTGCCCTGTTTGACTTCATCTGATAACTTCTGATACTTCTGATCATTCTGAGCAGCCATTCTGATCTAATCAATCAACACTGGCTATACATGCCATGCAACTACTGTCTACCCCTCATCATTAATCTCTAAGCTGGCATGCAATGTAACACCCCTAAGTTCGGTAGTGCGTTCTACTGCTCCAGTGACCAGTGTTGTCCGGACAGCTAGGATGCCTAGAACCACACCTTGATATGAGAGAGGAGACATAAATAATGAAATACAAGAAAAGAAAATACAAGAAAAACAAAGGAAAAATAATAGCAAAGAAATGTCACCAAGTTAAGCGAGCCGGAAACCTAGCGATGGGTGACCGCACCGGGAAGTCACGGCGTGGACCGTTGACTAGCCCTGGACTGCGGGGAACCCTGGAAAACATTTTTAGGACATAAATAGAACCTTATTGAAGAATAAATATCATTAGAAAGATCAAAGAAAAATTAAATAATTAGTACAAAGAAAAGTGAGAAATCGAAAAACAGACAAAACTCGGTAATACCGAAAAATCGGGAATGCCACCCGAACAGGGGCATTATGGTCATTTGACATCCCGAAGTGTCTTTTGACCTAAATATCCATTAAAAATAAATAATATTACACTTAAAAAATGAAATGAAAAATTAATTTGGTGGTACCTAAAGTAAATAGTAGAAATTAAAGGTTAAATGTGGAATAAGTGGGAATTTAGCTTATTATATGATTAAGTGACTAAGTGGACCACTAAGGGGATTAATTAAATACATAGTGGGACATGTGTACACTTAAAATGCAGCTGAATAATCCATCTTCCTCATTTGCATTCAACATTGCCGAATTGAAGAACCAAATAGAAACTCCATGGGCGTTTGCATGAAAGCTTCATCCACTCCCTCTTTTCATCTCTAAATACTTAGGTTCCTTCATGAAAAATGGTCTACACATCACAAGGAAGATATTGATACCAAATTTGAGAAGTTTGGTGAAGGTTTAGCAAGTTACAATTAAAGGTAAGTTTGCATTTTTGAGAACTTCTTTGTTAAAGTTTATGTTCATGTTATGGGTGTTGGTTTGGTGAAGGAAAATTTTGAGTTTGAAAGGTTATTGTTGTTTTCATTTTGGACAGCCATGAGTCACGTTTTTGATGAGATATTTGTGCATATAATTGATGAGAAATGGTGTTGATCATGATGAATTAGTAACCTAGTGAATTATTTCATGTTTATATGGTGATTTATGCACTTGGATGGGAATTGGTAAATTGGATGGCACTTTGATGTTGAAGAATGGTTTATGCAGCTTGGGGACACTTGAGTAATGGTATATATTGAAGGAAGTGTGGGCAGAATATTGACCTAGAAGGTTGATGAGATGTATGTAGATTGATATTGTAAAGTGTATGTAAAATTTGTAATGGTTAGGTGTGTTTATAATGGTAATTAGAAATTGTAATTGTGAATGATATTTGGTGTGTTGAGGGTAATGGTAATCTGCCCAAAATAATGTTAATGTAAAGTAGATAATGCTTTTGGTAATGTACCAAAACAGATTGGTAGGGTATGGATGTAAACTTTGCAAGTTAAATGTGTGTTTGAAGTGGGGTGTGAAAGGCATAGTGAGGGCAGTGTACATTTTAGCCTATAACCTTAAATGTGTAACCTCAATTGGTATGAGACCAATTTGAGGTGAAACTAGGCACAAAATGTGCCAACTTTCATTGAGAAACCATACCAAAATTCTGCTTGCAAGGTGACCTAAAAAAATGACCAATTCGGATTAGGTGCAATTAGGACCTGAAAAATGACCAATTGGGCAGCAGTGAGTGTTTAGGCCATAACTCACTCAAACCAGGTCCAATTGACCTGAAATTTTGACCAAGAATAGTTAAGACCCATACCTACAAGTCTTATGAAGACACCAAATCCCAGAAATGACCATAAGCAAGTCAAACAACTTGCACAAGTTCGGGTCCAAAAACTGGCCGAACCAGAATTGACCAATTTGACCTAAAATTGACCTAAAATGGTACCATTTGACCAGCAATAGTATAATGACCATAACTCGGTCTACTTAACTCGGATTGACCTGAAATTTTGCCCCGCATGCAATAAGACCTAGATCTACAAGTTTGTAATTTTGACCGAGACCCGAAAACCGAGGGAACTAGACCGTCCGGCTAGGTCAAACCAGTATCCCGAAATCCAGCAATTTGCATTAAAATGCACTAAGCAAGGAAATGACTTTGGTAAAACGTACCAAACCTAAAACCCTATCAAATGTGACATATTAATGACACTAAAACCTAATTTACCTAAAACGCAACGAGGGTCGGTATATTAGGTGATTAAGTGAATAATTGAGTTCAGTGCATTATTTACCAAACACCATCGTTAGAGGCAAATTAAATTAGCACTGAAACACTTCAAATTGTGTTTCTCAGTTACTAAAGACTCAGGGAAAGGGAAGGAAATAATCGAGTCATCAGGAGACAACATCAGAGGTTTGTGCACAACGGCTATTGCTTTTGAATTTTTCAATTGAAATAAATATTGAATATTTGTATATTATTGTTTTAAATTGTGTTTGTGCACAACAACTATTTCTTTTGAATTTTTCAATTGAAATAAATAGTGACTATTTGTACATTATTGTTTTAAATTGTGGAAATGTGTTTGAATGGGTATTTATTACTTGAAAAGCATTGTAAATGATTTGAAACTGTGAGAAATTGTTTGAATGATATTGATGGATACTTATTGCTTAAAAGCATTGTAAATGGTTTGAAATTGTGGGAAAATTAGTTTAGTGTGATTTGTGAAAATCGAAGTTAATTATGAATTGTGTTGTCATTTTGTGAATGAAATTATGACTTTGGAAATTTATTGGATTCTCACGAATCATTTGAATAAAATGTTTGGAATTGATTTTGTGTTCACACTTAGCATGACAGTATCGTATCATTCCTTCTCCAATTATGGGGTTGTGATCGTTTATTTCCTTCTCCATTTATGGAGTCCTGATCGTTTATTTTTCCCTCTCTGGTTTACCAGTTGAGGTGATCGGATGAGTACTCATTATATAGCTAGCTCCCCTTCCTCATTGATTTCGATTAGTGAGGTTGTGATTGCTTTGTCGTGGTGTACAACACGGCATTGATCGGAAATTTGTGTCATGACTTAAGTTGTGAATGAATTGGCAACACTGTATTCTTAAATTATTCGACTAAATTGCATTATTATGTATTGTGAGATTGTGAAATTGATTTAAACTCTTGTTGACATATACTGTCTATTGAATTCAACCATGATCTGACTTATTGAAAATTATTGTGATATTGACAAATGGAGTTTAAATTCTTGTTGACATTTATTGTCTTGAATTTAACTATGATTTTAAGTATCCTCTATTTACATGACTTATGAATTGTGATTTGAAATTGTATTTGGTTAATGTTGTGCACCACTGAGACATTGTCTCAGCGATAGCTTTTTATTGCTGTCGCAGGTAGAGAGACAGCATGGTATAGCAGACTAGGCTGCATATACATCCAGCGAGGGATTACCTGGTATTATGAGTATACCAGTATTTTGCATTTTGTACTGTAATGTATGACACTGTATGTACATTTTGTTTTTGGTTTTGAGCAGTTGTAAATTCAAATTGTACCTTGAAGTTGTAAAATAATTACGAGCTGTTTTGACTTGTAAAAGCTGTATTATATTTCCTTATCTCAGACTTTGAAAAATTTCTATGGAATTGAGTTGATAAATTGTTGTGTTGAGAAATGTATTGGAGTTGAGATTTGGAAAATTATTGAAGTACTTTTTACAGGTTTTCTGAAGAACTGTTTTATCCAAAATACAGATGGCACTCTGCCAAAATTTTTACAGAAATTCCAAGTAAACCAAATGAGTTAGTTATTTCACTCAGTTCACCAAAGTCTTTAACACCTGTAAATAGTGCTCACCACTGTAAAAGAAGTAAGAAAAATTTTTAAAATCCCTTGTAGTGTATTTAATGGGTTATCAGTAGACGGAGTTGGTAATTCATTAGGTATACTACGGGATCATGTTATGCCTTACTGAGGGGTAGGGTGTGACATGTTTTAGTGGTATCAGAGCATAGTTTTTAAATTCTGTTTTCACCTGTTATTTGAATGTTCTTTCTTCATAGTACAACTGCTCAATATCATTGTTGATACATACAGTACATTACAGTATAAATATGCACTAACGAGAGTAAATATCCTTATGTTATTGTTCAGGAAAGCTAAGATCCTCGCATTGAATATGGAAGAGGGTGATCGTTCAGTCGATCAGTCTATTGAGGCTGAGGTGCAAGGGGATGCCCCAGACCTACATAATGTTAGTGGTTCAGAAAGACCACCGCAGCATCTGCAGCTTTCTGCTCGATTCGTCACAGATGGTCGCAATATTCCAACAAATGGCTGGTAATGTGCCTACTCAAGTCCCAATACAGACACCAGTGGTACAACCACAGTCTCCTACGAGGCAATATGATAAATTGATGAAATATGGGGCTACAGAGTTCAAGGGGACAGCAGATCCTCTAGAGGCTGAACAGTGGTTAGAGAGGATGGATAGGGTATTCAAGAAACTTCATTGTACAGAGGAGCTCAAACTTCAAAATCCATTTTGGCACATAGAACTGCAAGGGAACTAACTATGCTAGCACTAACATATGAGTGGGTTGAACCTAGATCAAACAGTACAAATACATCTTGATTAGAGATAGAAAATATACTGACCACAAAATTGGAAGTCTTAGCCTCTTCCCACTGCCTCATCATGTAAACTCTAGCCTCTTCCCACTACCTCATCGTGTAAACTCTGGCTGGAGCACTCCCTTGTGCTGACTGGCTAATAATACCCTGACTGCTAGAAACATTGCCTCTCCCTCTGCCTCTTCCTCTACTAACAGGTTGTGAACCTCTAGTAGTAGGACTCTGAATGGATCCTTCTACAGTAGTAGGAGCTAGACCAAATCTAGGGGCACTGGTGCAGTCCTTAGCAAGATAGCCCTTGCCTCCACAATTAAAGGAAGCTCCTGTTGCCCAATAACATTCTCCCCCATGAATCTTGCCATAGGTCTCACAGGGGTGGGGAGGATATGAACCCCTGGTCGACTGCTGACCAGATCTAGGGGGCCTCTGACCAGAGAATCTACCCCTTCCAAACCTTCTAACTCTACCTCTGCTAGGTCCTCCAAATTTCTTCTTTTTTCCAGATGTACCACTAGGGCTTTGCTCTACTGATTTTTCCCCTTTATCTTTCTCTGATTTCTTAGTCTTCTCTTATTTCTCTTTTGCTAGTGTCGCTTCTAATTCAATCCTTTCTAACTCAAGTGCCTGAGAGATGAGCTCAGAGAAGTTACTGTGTCTGAATCCCACTACTTACATCATCAAAATGGGCTTCAAACCAGTCTCAAATCTCTTGCACCTTTCATTGCTGGTAGATAGGAGACTCCCAGCGTAGTGGCTTAAGCGGGAAAACTCCCTTTCATACTCTGCCACTAATCTGTTTCCTTGCTTCAGACTTAAAAATTCTTGTAGTTTCTGATCAACATATCCATCTGGGACATATTTCTATCTGAACTCTCTGATGAAGTCATCCCAAGTCAATACTGGTAATTCTGCCAAGCTGTGGGGAATGGTCTTCTACCAATCATACGCATCCCCTTGCAACAAAGACACTGAATACTCGAACTTTAGTTCATCTGGGCAGTGCAGCTTCTTGAACACTTGATCCATCCTCTCTAGCCATTGCTCTGCCTCTAAAGGGTCTACTGTACCCTTGAATTCTGTCGCCCCATACTTCAATAGCTTCTCATATTATCTGACTAGAGCTTGAGGTTGCACCACAGAAGTCTGGGGTGGAGCTTGAGTAGGCATACCCCCAGCCATTTGTTGAAACATTGCAGCCATCTGCTGTGCGAATTGTGCAGGAACCACTGACCCATTGATATTTTGGAGAGCTAGGGCTTCCCCTTGGGCCTCAGCCTCTACCGACTGCTCAACAGAGCGATCCCCTTCTTCCATTTCAATCCGGAGTTAGGATATCTCCTGAACAAATAACACAAGGAGATTTCCCTCCATTAGTTCATATTTATGATGTAATGCACTGTATGTAACAAATAAGGACATTGAGCGGTTGTACTTATCAAAGAAAAGACACAAATTCACATGTCAAAACATACTTCAAAAATTCGCTCTGATACCACCAAAACATGCCACACCTTACCCCTCTGTAAGGCATAACATGATCTCGTAGAATAACTAATGAACCATCGAACTTTACCTATCGATAACTCAATAAGTACCCTACAAGGGATTTTAAAACCATTTTCTTACTTTTCAAAAGTGGTGAGCATTTTCTTACATTTAATAGAAGTTTAAAAGCTAGTTAAAATTTTTGTCCATTTTTATTTGTCCGCAAATTTTGAAAAAATTTCAGCAAAGTGATGTTTGTATTTTAAAAAAACAGCTCTTCAAAAACCTGTAAAAACACTTCCTATATCTCATTTCATCAAATCCAACACTACCACAACACCATTTCTCAATTCAATTGTCATAAAAAATAGTACTCAATAATTTCATTCATTTCTCATTAAAGTAAAATCAATTTACACACATCAATCCAAAATTTACATTAGAAAATCCAAAATAGTATTATTACAAACTCTATACAACTGCTCAAATTCAATTTATACATGTACATACAGTTACATACACAAATATAAACATTACATTCAGGATTTAAATTTATACGTGACAAAACTTCAGGGAGGTAGCTCCAAGATCCTCAGCAGCTCACTCTGCTACTCCTCTAGTCTCTATATCTCATGACAAAGAATAATAAATGCATCACGAGTACTATGACTTAGTGGTGCACAACATACTAAAATAACATTTATGCATAATTCAAATTACATTTATTCAATTACAGTACTAAAAATGAAAGACAGATGCAAAACTTAATTTATAAACTTTTAGTTCAAACAATTTCATTCAGGAAGTCTCAAAACAATTTCATAAAAACACACAGTTATATCATGCCATTCGAAACATATTCATCTTAATAGTCGGAGGCTTATGAGAAATCACAAGGCTAGCTAGCTCAAATATATGGATATCCATTCAAATTTCTTCTTCTACTGGCACACACCTCAATACTTCAGCCAGAGAAGGAATCAAAATTCAAAACTAATTTTCCCCACTAGTCATGTTAACGAGGCATTCAAATAGATAGTCATGACACTATGGTTTTAAAACTATCTTATCAATTTAACAACATTTACTGACAATTAAATCACATATCATTAAATTTCCAACAATTTAGATCAAAAGCATAGTGTACATTTCAATCATTATTTCGCATTATAAATAAACCACAAATCATTTCATGCACTTTGTAAAGAAATTTTTAAAGAATGTTTATGTTGTGCACAAACCTTACACGAGTCGTCTCTTGGCCTTGACTCGATGCCTCGGGTTCTTTCTTGGTATTCTTTTCAACTGAAACACACCATTTTACAGTGTTTCAGTATCACAATTTATCATAAATCCAAAAATAAATTCAAAGCTATTTATACCTAGTTTTAATATGCTAAACTTGATATTCATTAAAATTTACACTTCGGGTTATTATTCACGACACTATTCAAGTCAATTTGTGCTTAATAGGTATGAGAATTCTAATTTCACCCACATACCACATTTTGGTTACCTAACTTGTTGGTTTTGGTTGTTTTCTCAAACTTTAAGTTTCTTAGGCACAAATTTCAAATTTTCAGTTTTGGTGCTCAGTTTGAACTATTCCATTGGTCATGTTGCTGTAACAATTTGGCTAAGTTTTCTTCATTGAAGTTGTTCCTTATTATCTTAACTTTATTTTCCTTTTTGAATCACTCCATTTGGAGTTTTGTAGGCCAAGTTATAGCCATTTGAACATGGCTGGCTGGATTTAGTGTTACCCAGAATTCTGGGCAAATTCTGGATTTTGGTAATTTTGTGGGTTGATTGCAGGTGGATTTTCAAATAGGTTATGGTCAAATTTTGGATTTGTTTTCTTCATGAAAGTTGTAGGGCTATGTCTCAGCTTTCTATTGGTATAAAATTCAGGTCATTTGGACCTTCCTAGACCAAGTTATGGTCATTTATGTAACTACTTTTCATTTAGTCATTTTTGTACAGGCCAGTTTGCTCAATTTCGGATTTGGCCTAATTGTTCACTAAGTTATGGTCACTTTCTGGGTATGATTCCTAAATGAAAAATGTGCCATTTTGTGTCTAGTTTCATTCCCAATTGCCCTAACACCAATTGGGTTGGTAAATTTTTAGTTTTGGTCCCTGAAATGGACCTAGGTCAAGCTACCTATATATTGACCCTAACCAATCCGAATTGAAACTTATTTCTAACAAATCACACACACCACAAATGGTCACAATTGACCATTGCTCAACTCAAATAAGGTCATTTACATTCATTGACCAATTTTTACAATTTTTCTCTTCCAAACCCTAAGTCAAGAACCCTAATTTTCTAAGTAACACAATTCACTCACTTTCAACTACCTAAATCATGCATATACTTCATACAATACTAGAATTCATATTTGATTAAACCAAACTGCTCAATTCATCATCCATCCAACCTAGCTGAATTCCATACTCTTCCACTCATACAATTTCCTCTATTTCTCATGGCATTTCATCACCATTAAACTTAAATTCATGAACTTAATAAGAATTTAAGCTTGAAGTTGGACTTACCTCAATTGATCAATTTTCTCAACCTTCCAAACTTCAAGATTTCTTCTTTCTTTTGCTTCCAATCACTCTAACAAAGCCAAATGGTAAGTTTTTATTCTAGGGGCTATGGAAAATGTGGCAAATTTTAGGGTGTCTTTAAGCTCAAAATGAGCTTTCATGGAGGAAGTGGAAGAGAAAAGAGAGAGATGAGAAAGAGAAAGGGTCATGGCAAGAAGAAAGGAATGAAAAAAGAGATGTCTTTTTAATTTATTTAAATTGTCTCTTTAAATGATTATCCTCAAATTTTCAAATTATAAAATTTAAAATTTATTTCATCATGCTTAGGTAATATATGATGTCATAATGTTCTTTTCTTTTTAAATTTTTCATTTTCATTTTCTTTTTCATTTATTTTCTTCACACTTCTTTAATTTAATTATATATTTCAAAATTTTCATTTCTCAGATTTTATTGGACAATTAGGTTATGAGTCAGCTCTAGGGGTGAATTGACCAAATTGTTCCTCGCTGGTTCAATCCGGTTTACAAGTTATTTAATATTTCTTCCGGATCCCTGACCTAATTATTTGACCTGGTTTACAATTCTTTTCTGTTATTTTCTCTTCTCCACTGTGTTCGTAATAGTCCTAAGGAGCACAGCGTCACATTTGACGATTCGAAATTTGAGTTTAGACTGACCTCGCAGTCATTCCCGAGAAGGTCACCCATCACTGTGACTCCTGGCTCATTTAACTTCTTGTATTCTGTTTTTCTTATTTATACTTAACTATTTGGCAATTACTAATTATTTGTGTTTAGGGCTTATCTAGGTGTCTTAGATGTAGTTCTAATTCTCTTACTTGTCCAAACCGACACCGGTCACTGGAATAGTAAAATGTACCAGGCTATGCAAATAGGGGTGTTACAAAATAGGCCCTTTGCCACTAGATTCCACTGAAGAAAGGAAGATAGTGAACTATGATGGGCTAACATTCATTGTGAGAAACTTGTGGAAAATTGTTACAACTATTGAATTATGAGACACCATACAGAGTATGCCTAATAGGAAACAACCAAAAAAAGGAGTAAAGCACTTTTGCCAAATTGAATTTTTGACCTTGGTTAAAGGCCTCTCCAATTCTCAAGTAATTCTCTATTTCCAGTCATGATTGTCCATATCAACCATCACTTCTCATACAACCTCCAATGCCAAACAAACTAAAACAAAATGAAAGCTCATCAATTTCAGCTTTAACAAAGAATCTTAGCCCATTATTTGATTCTGAAGCTGACCATTCTATGATTGGCATTGCTGTTGAGAAAATTATTTTTTTAAATATACTAGTTAAAAAGTATTAAAAAATAATTTAAAATTAAATTTGAAAAGTTTTAATAATAAGAATACTAAAATAACAAAATACCTTTTTTCAAACTGTTTTTTCAACAACATCTAAAATAGTGCTTTTATTCTAAAAAGCAATTTTCACCTCCCAAACGCAATGCCAGATAGACACTAATTCAAGCAGTCAAGCCACCAAAAATTCATGAAAAATAATACAACCACCAAATGGCTACCACACTTTTAAATCATTCTTTTCACCCCGATTATGGAAAATTATAGAAAGGAAATGAAAAGAAGTAAAAAAAAAAAGTAAAAAATTCTAGTTTGTGTTGAAAAAAAGAAAACCTTGAACCCAACAATTATAGACCTTTTCATCCCCCAAAGTAGCCTCTTCAAAGATTATCTCGCTACAAAAGTTCTAGAGGGTGTAGACACAAACTTGTTTTTTAAGAAATTCCCATATTTGCTAGGCCATTTCTAAACAAAAGTAGCATCCCTTATTGCTCGCAACAACCAATAGGGTAAAGAAGTGGACTGGAGAACTTTCAATACAACAAGATATGATGTAGACACCATATTTTGGTCAATCTTCAAATTCATAGTTTGAATAACTGCAATTATGCCGATTCCCCTAGCAGGCGTTCGATTGATCTCAATTAGTTATCTAACCCCAGGTCATTTTCTTTGAGCTAGTAACCTCCCTGACAAATAATAAACTTCAAAGTGTGCTCAAACCAAGTGTTTCCCGATCTCCCTAACCCATTTTGACTAATTTTCAGACCATTTGATTTTGTAATTTGTTTTTCGATCTCCTCACATTCAAGATTCCAAATTCTGGGACGTCTTATGATCAGTTACCTCGCTTGAATTGTTTAAGTGTTTAAACAAGTTAATGTTTCCACTGATCTTTAATAAGCGGTCCCAAACTTATCAAATTCAGACTAAGACCTGTTCTCAAATCATTTTTATATATGCATCCAAGTTTTAATCAGTTCTCGATCACAAGGCTTTCCGATCTTGTACTCGCGATTAAATTTATCCAATCCCTTTAAATAGTTGTTTCACAATTAATAACCGATCTTAAGTTTCGTGTCCAAGCTTATTCGATCACAAATAAAAAAGAACTTTAAAATTCATTCCAAGAAATAAAATACACAAGTCATTCAGCAGGAGGATCTTCCCTTGCCTACTCTTTAGTTACATCTTCAACATTTACTGTCTCCTCTCTCTCTTGTTTGCCCTCACTCTTAGCTTTACCACCCAGAGCAAGTTCCTCGAGCCAGGCGATATCCTGGTTAGGATAACGTTTGACGAGCTCGGCAAGGAGATTGCTCTAAGCTTTCACATAAGCCCCAGCTTCTTTCGTCAGAGCCTCCTCATCCATCGCTTGAATCTCTTTGGAGAACTTAACCAGGACATCGTCAAGCTCCTTTTCCAGCCGAGATGCCTTCTCTTCGGAAGACTTCATTTGTTCTTCCAGCTTAATGATCTGGGCATTCACAGCAGAGAGTTGGTTCTGCATTGACGCCATGTCTTGAGACATCCTCGACATCTCCCTCTTCATAAGATAAACCTTCTCTCTGATCATGTGCTAGGTCGCCATTGCTTTCGAGCTCAAGCTCATCGAAAGGCTGAGAAGATCATCAATATTTTAAGGACCAATTTTGGTCTGATCCCCAGGGAAACAGATCATGGTGCTCACTACTTTTGCCAAATCCAGATTACCCCACACCAATTTATTCTTTTTCCAATGATTGGAGTAGTATTCTAGTGGCTTGTGAGAGAGGTCATCCAGACGAAGCTCCCTGCCCTGAGCATCCACCCTCTGAAACCAAAGTGATCGAAGGTTGGGGAGGAGTTTCAGATAGAGCAGGAGGCTCCACAATAAGGATTTTCCCCTCTGGGATAGGTTGATCTTGGATTAGAACTTCTGAGCTCGTCTCTTCAGTTCGGGCTCTCTCTCTTCATTTCTAATACCTTCCTGTTGAGCTCTTTCTTCCACTTTCCAGCTTCCTTCGCTGCTTCATTTCCAGCCATACCTGCACAGAAAAATGAGATTAGTGAGATCGCCAGGGACTAAGAGATTAAAGATTTGGGTTTTACTCGTCCCGGGACCCAGATCAGAGAGTTACAACACGTAGTCCTCACAGGCGATCACACTCATCAACTACCACTTGAGTTTGGGCATGATCACATCCAAGCATGAATATTTACAAGAGTTTGCCTGGCTCTTGAGCTCCTTCACCATGGCGCTCTCGACATCAGTCAGTACGACTCTTCTCTTCGGCTTCTCAGCCAAATAATTCTAACTTTGGGGAATCCCTTCGAGGCCACGGGGGTCTTTGCTTTGAAGTATGAAGAACTGATCATTCCAATTTTTGAGTGAAGACGGGAGATCAGTGAACAACCCACAGCATGATTTTGCCTAAAAGAACCAGAACTCGTCGTCTTTCTGTCAAACAAGCCTGTGCAGTTTGGTGAAGACCTTTGCCATGGGTTCGAGTCCTTTAGCTCAGCATAATCCTCTGAAAACCACCAAGGATCGCCAAGAGTTTAAATGCACCTAGGCGACACAAACTTGGGTGTACTTTAAGATGTCCTTGTAAAATGACTCTAAAGGAAACCGCAGCCCGGCATTCAACTGCTCCTCGTATACCATAATCATATTAACTTCATCAAAGTAGTGATTGGCACGAAAGTCCCCATGACATCGAATGAGTTTGAAGGAGTAGGGTGGAAGGTTGAACTCCTAGCTTATTAACTCGAGATTGGACATCCCCAGAACTGAGGTGAGCTCATCTACCATGGGAGGCTCTCTCCCTATGATCGAGGCTTGTTGCTAGATTGGCCCTGTAGGATGACTAGTGGTCAGAATGATAACCCTAACGGTTTTAGGTTGCCTACTCAGTTCGGCCTCATCACCTTCATCAGAAGACTAAGAAACGTGAACGGAAAGCAAGCTTACAACTCTCTCATCATTGGTGCCACTCATTTTTAGGTAATGAAGACAAAATGACCGGAAAAAGATTAAAACTACTACCTGATTATAAATCGGCGCTGAAGAAATCAAGAACTTGAGAAAAGCCTTTAAGGAGATTTGAGGTGAACGAAGAAAGCAAAATGTGGGAATGGCTAACCCCCCCCCCCCCCCTTTCTCCTATTTATACTCGTCTGAGCATTAAATGTTCATGAAGCCCTAAGTGATGCATCAGTTAGCGGAAACCTAGTCATCTCAATTTTGCATCAAAGGAAAATTCCAAAAGCATGTAAAGGAGATCGGACATGTGAGGTTGGTTGCAGAGTACGACCATAGAGTGGATAGTAATAGAGCTCAGATGGGAGAGATTGATGGAATAAGGGATTTGATAAAAGATCAGATCGGACACGGTCATTAAAGATCGAAAAATACTCAATACAATGATAAAATAAAACAGAATAAATGAAGCTAATTTTAATAAGTAAAAGTACATTTCATTTCCAAAATATTAGATTACATCATCTGGACGATCTCTCAAGATTAGTAATTACATAGATCACCTATTCTACCCTACATTCTACCTGTCTTGTTCCTGCGGTACAGATTTCTCTCAATCTCAAAGGGCCATTCGAAAGATACGTGGAGATTGGGAGGGTAGCTCTCATCAATTATGGCAAAGACTGCGGGAAGCTCGGGGTCATTTTCAATATCATCGACCATAATTGAGCAATAGTCGAGACCCTTGAGATGGTTAGGAGCCAAATGAACTTCAAGAGGCAGTCACTGACATCAAGATTGAAATTAGCAGTCCTCTTATCTGAGGTCGGTCCGCAGAGCATACCGGTAAACCAATTGGAGATCGGCATGGTAGTCATTTTGGACCCTGATCGGTAAATTAGTCCGGTTCTCTCACAGTCATCAGATGACGCTCTCATAATTCTCTGATCAGCTGCACCGTCCATTTTCAGGCGATAGGCAAAGAACATGATCAGGAAAAGATCAAGGCGATTGTCATGATAAGAATTTTCATCGGAAAGATAAGGATCAAAAGGGAGAACATTATAAATTCACCGGAGAAAGAAATGTGAGTGTGAGAATGGTGAAATTCTGCTTTATATATATAGCGCCTTGGCATTTATTGTGTGCAGAACTCCAAGCGACTCAACAGTAATTGACAAAATTTAATGCTTCATTATTAAGAGTTCGCCGATACGGGTTGGATACAAAGAAGAGATAAGAAGAAAGCGGAAGCAAGAGGAGATCAGACATAAAAAGAGAGATCGGAATGAGGGATCTCAGAAATATTATGAGAGATGGGGTGGACCGAAGAGTAAACCTACAGAGATCGGGAGGCTTGGGAATCCAATCACTGTTGATCATGACCCTTAGTCCATTCCCTACTGTCATATCTAAGTTAGTTAAAGCTTTTAGGGTACGATCTAATTCCCACCATCCATCCCATTTGTAAGGATGCACTCCTCACCGTCGGATCTCAAACGGTTAAAGCAGCCCAGTACATCTTAGTTTACACCATTGATCATACTTGTAAGGATAGATTAGAGACCCTCAGATCAAAAGTAAATAATAGATTCGACACTTTTCATTCTCGGCCCTTGGATCGGTTCTGTAAGGCAGGACTCCTAACCATTGGATGAAAGAATGAAAGGATAGAAATTCTGAACTAAATCACAACTTTTAATTTTGATTCTCTTTAATTCTAAGACGTCAGATCCTGTCCTTTTAAATCCGGACCCTCCATCTCTTTTCTCTAAAATCCTGACCCTCTATTTTGAGTACCCATTCTCTATAAATACCTATATCCAATACTGTAGAGGGGGATCATAGTACCAAGAGAAAACTTTGAATTTAAATATTACTGATGCTTTTATTTTGGGGGAGCCCTTAAGTTTTCTAGAGACTTTAGAAACAAGTTTTCTAGAGACTTTAGAAATAAGTTTTCTAAAGGATCTTATCACTAGAGCTATAAAATATAGCAATCTCATACATTCGCTACTCACACACCAACTTGAAGGTCTAATCTCAGATCATCGTTAAGACCTTATTCTCATCATCTCCAGTAGCTCAAGTCATCCCAGTTTTAGCAGTTCCAGCTTTATGGAGAATTAGTATTGAATCTCCCATCACTTCAGCTCTCTACAAGTAAGCATTTTTATCCTTCATTCTCCAAATATAAATAACCTATGTTCATGATGTAAGAACTTTTAGGATACCATGTCATACTGAACCTTTAAGATAGGATAGCACTAGTTTAATTTGTTTCACAAAGGTCACCATTAGCTTTCTATTGTGACGTTTGCGTCATCTCAAAGAATTTTTATTTTCATCCTTATTTTTATCTTTTTAGTACTTAAATGAAGTTTGGGTGATGTAAAAGTTACTTAGATCTCATAAGTATTGTAAGAAGCACGGGTGGGAGTGTTGACATTGAGAGTCCCGATTTAGTTAAAAGGGGAAAATAATTAAGGTGAGTAAAGGTAGTTCGGACATATGTGAAAGGGTTCGAGTAATTAGCGGGAGGTCTAAAATCAATACGAGCTCGCGCAAATAAGCTACGAGATTGAAAACTGAAATGAATTCATAAATTACGATGTTAGAAGCCGATACAAGCTCGAATCATAAGTTTTGGGATCATAAATCAAAAAAGTTCGAATAGTAAAGAGATCAAGAAAATTACGCACGTGATACACTAATTTTGTTCCCTTAAAAGAAGGTCAAGAAGGAGTTTAGCTCGAAATATACGATGTTCAAAATTTACTTTTCTAAAATAGAGGGATCAGGAGAGAGTCCTTTCCTGAGATCCCTATAGTTCTCAGAATCAGCGGTATAAAGTCAAGGGATCAAAAGAGAGTCTTTTCTCGGGGTTCTAATATTTTTATCTTACAAAAATTATTCGGTGCCAAGTTAAGGGAGATTAGGAGAGAGTCCTTTCCTGAAATCCCTATAGTTCTATATTTTACGAAGTGTTCGATGTCAGATCAGGGAATTGGGATAGAGTCCTTTCCTATAATTCCTATTGTTTTATATCTTGCGAAGTGTTTAAATAGGGGAGATCGGGAGAGAGTTCTTTCCTTAAGTTTCTTGTGCTTTTTAAAAATTTTTCTTTGATGTCAAAGTAGAAGGATTAGAAGAGTCATTTCCCTAAACCTCGCAATCTAGAATTCTAATAAAATCATTTTTGTATAAAGTTGGAGAGATCGGGAGGGAGTCCTTTTCTCATCAGCCCCCGTAATTTTTATTTATCACATGTTCTAACAAATGGTTCGCGGGAGAGTTCTTCCAAGAACCCCAAATCTTATGCTGAGACCCGGTAGAGAGTCCTTCTCGAGGTCCTCATACTTATATTATTAAAAGGGTGCCTTCTTTTCAGTTCGGTTTAGTTAAATAAAAATATTAAACAATTTAATAGGAAACGATATAAGTAAAGATTTTATAGATAATTATTGCCAATGATGAGATCCCCCTCCATTAACTGAGACTCCTCATTAAGGAAGGGAACTCTCTAGGTTTCAATTAACGCATCCCTTTTGAATTAGAGTCCTAATTAAGAGGGACGAAAATCTATACTCATATCAGTTCTTGTATATCTATTACACACACCACACCCTCAGTTATTTGGAACGCTAATGATAAAATACATAACGTGTGAGCTAAGAATCCTCCTCACTTATTATAATCTTTAGGGACCAAGTAACACCGCTTCGAAATTAGAGTCCTAATTCGAAGAGGGAGTAACTTAATAAATACATAACAAATGAAATAAATGCGACATCTATTCATTGTAGGGCCATCCCATGTACTTATGTTCCTGGGAAATCCAAGATGGTGAAATATTAAACGTTCCTTTTATTAATAACAAGGACGAACATCTTAATTCTAACCCCAAAAATTATCGATCTTAAATTATGAAGAGCATATCATAAATCTGCTTACCCTCATTGAAGGACGAGATGGGATGCCTAACACCTTCCCCATCCGTACATGGACATCGAATTTAGAATCTCTATTTTAGAAGTGATTTTCATAAATTTTATTTCTGCAAATGGTTTTCCTTAATTTTCCTTAAAATTAAAATAGCGACTCCTCACTATTTCCACTTCGGTGATATTCGTCCAGTGACTGCAAAACCCTTGCGACACATAGACTAGCGGTTAAGCACCTTTAAAACTTAAAAGAGATAGATAATCTTCAGCTAATCAGTTTATAAGTTTCTATGTAGGAGGCCCATGATAGTAAGAGTAATGAAGAAATTAGGACCTAATAAAATGTTATAACTCAGCCCACTACCACAATTCAACCCATCTCGCAACAAATAAAGCCTGATTATGGTGCAATGGATGATATAGGCAGAGATTTAAATTAATCGATAGGAAAAAAAGAGTTGGTATCAAATGTGACCCATTGGTATCAAATGAGACCCATTATAAATTCCAACAATTGATTTAGGCCTAGAATAATTTTTCTTCCTAGATCAACTTGCCATGATGGCTTCACACATTTGTGTTATGAGATTAAGATAAAGAAAATGTGGCAATGAAATGCATGTCCTAGATTCAGCCAATAATCCAGCTAAGCAAACTAAAAAGAAGTGAGCTAGAAGTGTCACTATTCCTTCATCTACTGTCCAGATTAAAGAGTTGGAAAGTGTTTCCAAATTTGGGTGAAGATATTAATGTAGGGAATTCAAACAACTGTATTGAGAAAAGATTGAGGGAAGAGGAATCACGAGTGGGAAATAAGAGAATTTACACTATTGAAACATCTGCTGAAATGATGGAGATAGTCAGCCACAAATGGCCCTAGACAGATAAATAAAGATCTTGAACTAGAATGTTTAGGGTATGGGGAATCCCTTGACATTCTACCATTTAAAAGGGTTATGTAATACCCATTCTCCAGATATTGCCCTCTTAGTAGAGATAAAAAAAAATAGTAATCATTTTATCAAGAGGAAAGTGCATAAATGTGGATATTTTGATGTCGCTATGGTTGAGCCTAGAGGTATTACAGGTAGTTTGTACCATTTTTGGAAGAAATCTTATGATTTGTCTATGATTCATGTGGAAGAGTTCTTTATGCATGCTTGTATTTTTGATCCTGCTGTCAATGGCAATTGGATGAACTTTTTGTTTATATGAGTAGTGTGGATGAAATTCGCTCATCTTAATTTCATGTTCTTCTTAATTACAGGACTAAAATGCAAAGACACTTCATTATGATAGGCGATTTCAACTATATTTTGGACTAAAATGAAAAAGAAGCAGGCATCCATAATTATACTCCAAAAATTCTCCCTGTCAAAAATTTGGTCAATGATTTGGGTATATTGGATTTGAGTTTTTCAAGTTCCTAAAATGAAATGGACTAATGGAAGAGATGGCCACCAAAATATTGGAGAGAGATTAGATATATGTCTAACTTCATCAAATTGGTCATTCCTTTATAATAATGCCACTATTGTTCATCTTAAAGAGGTGGTGTATGACCATAGGCCTCTTCTTCTTCACATGGACCCATCGCTAAAAAAAGTTAAAAAAAGATTTAGGTTTGATTCCTAGTAGGTTGATAAGGAAGACACTGCAAATGTTATAGCTTCTTCATTACAATAGAATGTCTAGAGGCATCATATGTTTTGAAACATCACAAAGCTGAAGAATTACCGCCATTAGCTTATATTGTGGAGCAAAACATCATAATAACATGCTCACATTATAATTAATCAACTCTAACATTAGCTTCAACTAGCTAAAAGTTAGGACCTAAATTGGAATGTGAGAATGTTTGTAATATTAAAAAAGAGCTGGAGGCCGAATATCAGAGAGAAGAAAAATTTAGGCTAGCTCCATTTGGGAGATAGGAAATACAGCTTTTATCCATGCAAAAGTCTTTCAACACAATAGGAGAAATTAGATTACATGACTTCAAGCCAACTTCAAGCCAGTAATGGGGTTTGGAAGTATTCCTTTGAGGATGTTAAATAGGTGGTGGGCATTATTTTACTAATATATACTCCATTAGAAACCCATTGAACTTTGATTCTATTTCTCAAGGTTTTCAGTCATCATTGATAATGAAAATCAATGAACATCTTTCCCACCCTATATCGAAATAAAAAATTAAGATACTACTTTCTCCATTAATCCATCTAAAGCTCCTAATGAATATGGATTAACTGAACTCTTCTTTCAAAAGGACTGGGATATCATAAGGAATGATGTGCATGAGGTAATGTTCGAATGATGGGATATCATAAGGAACAAAGCTTTAAAGCATTAATCACACTGTCATCTCTTTAATTCCTAAAGAAAAGCAAGTACAGACTATGAAAGATCTATGACCTATTAGGCTTTGTAATGTGATATACAAGATCATTTCGAAAATTCTGGTCTTCAGGTTATAGCCATGGATGAATGCTTTAATTGGTTTGGAATAGAGTGCTTTCACAAAAGGGATATTCTCAAGGTTCACATGTAATATTCTTTTATGCCATGTGTAAAAATTATAGTATGGCTTTAAAATTGGACATTAGCAAAGCTTATGAGTGTATCAAGTGGGCTTACTTAAGACATATGATGAATTTCTTTGGCTTTAATGCCAACTGGACACACAAGATAATGGAATGTATATCTTCAGTTTCTTACTCTCTTCAAATTAATGGTTATAAAGTTAATTTTTTCAAACCATCTAGAGGATTACGTTAGGGAGACTCTCTTTCACCTTATCTCTTCCTTTTTTATATTAAGGGTCTATCTCATAAGCTTAATAATTTGTGTTTGTAAGGTATATCTATCTCCAGGAGAAGTCCAGCGATCACCTATCTTTTGTTTGCTGATGACTCCATCCTAATCTCTAAAGCTTCAATTGAGAGTGCAAATAGAATCAAAGACATTTTTCTCATTACTTTGATGCTAGCGAACAAATGATCTACTTATTTAAGTTAGCTCTAGCTTCTAACAAGAATACCCCAAGAGACATCCATACTCAACTTTTTTTGGTTCTTCATATATAAAATATGGATGGACAAGACAAGTTCTTAGGCTTACCAGTAATTATTCCTCATACCAAGAGACAGGCTTTCAACTAAATTAAAGATCGTATGCAGCAAAAAATAGCATGTTGGAATGATCATCTTTTTTTAAAAGTGGGTAAGGAGGTGTTAATCAAAGTAGTCACTGCAGCAATCCCAGTTTATATGATGGCATAAGCTTGAAGCTACCCAAACCTTTCTGTCAGGAGATAAATAACATGATTTTTAATTTCAGGTGGGGCCAATAGAAGCATAAAAAGAAAATGCATTGGGTATCCTGGAGGTCTATGCATAATTATAACCTTAATAGAGGTGTGGGCTTTAGAGATTTAGAAGCCTTCAATTTAACTCTTCTTGCTAAACAAGGTTAGAGACTTATCTCTGACCTAGATTCTCTCAATAAAGTGCTAAAAGGAAAATACTTTCCTTTTTCATCTTTCTTTGAAGCGTCTTTGGGTGGTAATCCTTCTTGGGGTTGGAAAAGTATGTTATAGGGGAGACAAGTCATTCAAATAGGGGGTTAGATGGCATATAAATAATGGTAATTCAAAGTTATGCAAGTCTGAGAAATGGATCCCTAATTCTTTCCTTAACTTGCCTAAAGTCAACACAAATCATGATACGAACATAGCATTAGTATCATAACTTATGGATGCCAATGGTCAATATTGGGATGTTCATAAACTTAGGCAAAACTTCAGAGAGCAAGTAGTGCACAATAGTCTTGTTATTCCTCTCTCCATTATCAAGGGTCCAAAAAAATTAGTATGGCACTATACAAATCAAGGGGACTATCATGTTAAGTCTGGTTATCTTATAGCAAAGTAGTTACTTAGCCAAACGTAAGATCTCATGCAAGCTAGTCTGAGTCCTAATGCATAAGCTAGTTTGTCTTCTTTTTGGAAGAATCTTTTTAATCTTTTAATTCCAAAGAAGCTAGCTATTTTTATGTGATCCTTGCTCAACGAGAAATTGCCTATATACGAGCTTATTAATAAAAAGATTGCCTCATATCGGGAGAATAGTTTGGAATTCACCATCCTTTTGGTTTTCCTTCATTAGCACCTCTGGAAAATTAAAAATCGGTATGCCTTTGACTAACAATGTTAGAAGTATCAATTCTCTATTGCCAAGGCAATCAATCATTATGAGTACTTTCTAGAGGCCCAAAAGCAAGTGCTAACTTCTTTTAGGGTGTAGACAAATCAGGTAGACACTGAGATTCCCTCTTCTTGGACCCTTTTGACTTTAAACTATGCCAAGGTTAATTTTGATGGAGAGGATAGTAAGGGTAGGAATTTGGGTGTAGTGGCTATCATTGCCCGCAATCATCAAAGTCTTCCTCAAGGTTAAAGTTGTAAGACCTTTCAACATATGATGGATCCTCTTATCCTTAAATGCCTAGTGTGTTGTAAAGCAATCCTTTTGACAGTGAAAGGCTTTAGGAAAATGATGATTTAAGGAGACTCTTAAACTTGATTATTGTTATCCAAGGTTGCACTATTTTAATTAGCATCCAATTAATTATTAAGGATATCAAAGCTCTTTCACCTTTTTTTAAGGAGATCTCTTTTTCTTTCGCTAGGAGGAACTACAACAAAGTAGTTCATTCCTTAGCCTCCAAGGTAGTCCATTGTTCTTCTTTTATATATAATCCTCTTATGCTCTTTATCTCGATTGATATGCCGTTCTAGCCTATTTGGTTGTTAAAATAAAAAAAAAAATTCTTAGTTATGATAATGTAATAGTGTATAATCAATAAAAAATTTCTTAAATTAAAAATTATTAATTCAAATTTTTTATTTATTTTTAATTTTCATATTACTTGTGGGATTTAAAACATCTTACAAAAATATTTATTTGATTCATGTTGTTACTGTCGACACCATATTTTGGACATTCACCGAAGTCAATGAAATTTGCAAATCGACCCCCAACTGACATTCTTCGGTTACAAGTAACTTGATTAGGAAATAAACCGATCCCGCATCTGGTCGAATGATTTCCGATCTCCCAACAAAGGAGATCACACTAATATCAAATCTTCATGCCGTCCAATCTCATTTCTGATCTCTCGTCAAAGGAAGTCAAACTAATGTCAGGTCTCCGTGCCATCCAGTATTATTTCCGATCTCCCCTTTATAAATATTGTGGGAAATTGTTTAATAAAGTTAAGGTTGCAGTCCAACTTAATGGTGTTTCCGAGCTTAGGAAGTTAAATCAAGTTTCCAATTCTGATGATCTAAAGTTCTACCTGGTGTTTGGTTCCACCTTAGGCCGATCTTATGCTTACAATGTTTCTCCGATCTCTCATACTTGGATTGATAATCGCTTTTAAGTTTGATGTTCTAACATGTTCAAACAATCAAGCACTCATACCATTTGAATACTTTCCGATCTCATCAAGAAGTTAAGCAAAAGAGATTCCATTTCATTTCAAAATAAAAGTACAAAGTCATTCGGCTGGAGGATCACCCCCAGCCTGTTCTACATCAACATTTCCCTCACCCTCTCTATCTCCCTCGGGCTCCTCCTCGCTCTCATCTTCAGCCTCTAGGGCGAGCTTGTTCATCCAGGAGAAATCCTCTTCAGGATACCGTTTCTTCAGCTCGACCATAAGGTCGTTATGAGCATTCACATAAGCCCCGGCCTCCTTCATAGTGCTCTCCTCTTCCTTAGCTTGAAGCTCCTCATCCTTGGATCAGAGCTCTTCCTCCTTTGCCCAAAGGTCTTCAGCATGACGAGCGAGATCGGCAAACCAACTAGCTCGAGAGTCTTCGAGTTCCCGTTCACGTCAATGATCCTATCCTCATAATGCTTCATCTGATCCTCCATTCTGGCGATATACTCGTTGGCAGAGGAGAGCTGAGCTTGTGCAGCAGAGGCATCTTGGACCGCCTTAAGGCATATATATAGGGGGCCTGAGCATTTATTACTTACGGAGATCGAAGCGGATGCATCGGTAGCCGAAGAATTAAATGCTTTGACTGAAGAAAATCGGTTAGAAGGGAAGGTTCTAGAATGGGAGAGATCGGGAGAGGGGCCCGATATGAGAGATCGGAAAAGGTCTTAACAGAGAGATCGGAAGGAGCAGAGATTGGGAAGCACGAAGAGGATAAAATGACTTTTGATAATCAGAGCCGAGGTAGTTAAAGCGTTGCAGGCGTGATCAAATCTTCACCGCACGCCTCATTTGCAGAATCGCCCACATTGCTGACAAACGCCAAAACAGTTATGACAGTTCTGTACATCATAATCCCCACCGTTGATCATACTTGCAAGGACAAACTCGGAGCCCTTGGATCAAAAATAGACGACAGGTCTGGCGCCTTTTATTCTCAGCCCTCGGATCCATCTTGTAAGGCAAGACCCTAAGCTGTCGGATTACGAAGAGAAAGGACAGACATTCTGTATAGGATCCCAGCCATCCATTTTGATTCTCTTTAATTCTAGGACATCGGATCATGTCCTTTGAAATCTAGACCATCCATCCCCTTGAGGAGATCCTGACCTTTCATTAGTAGCACCCGTTCCCTATAAATACCTGCATGCAATACTGTAGAAGGACGGACGAAAAAAGGTGGTGATTATAGTGGAAAGGCCCTGAAACTTGATTCAGTCTTGCTACTTTGCTATTTTAAGCTTTCAAAATAGAGAAACTTCAGAAACCAGTTTTCTTAAGCATCTCCATTGAAGGAGTGTTGGACCCTGAAACTCTTCATTTTCAGTTTGTTCACTACTCTGCGATACCATTTCTCAGTTCAGTTTCATCTTCATCATCTTAATATCAACATTTTATTCTCCAAGCTTAATCTCATTCCAACCCGGTTACTGTCACTTCGACTCAACTGCATTCTAACTTGGAATTTGTTATTTCAAAGCAAGCATTAGTCCCCAGACAATTAGCTCGCAGCTCTATAATATTTGTGGCTCCACAGTTAGTTAAATAGACTCAATCCCCCACAGGTAAGTGTCTAAACCATTGCTTTATCAAATGCTTGCTTTTTATTTTCTTTGTTTTCATGCTCATAATTTTCATTAAGTTCAATAATGCTAAAGAGCCCCACGTACTTGAGTTTCCCTTTTATTCATCAGTTCATGTTATTTATTTGTTCTTAGCCTTTATTACCTTCAAATATAGGTGTTCTGATTACAGGTAACGTGTAGGTAGTTTAATAAAATGTTGGTAGCTGTATCTTAACACAAGAGATTCTTTAAACAAATAAAAATAATAAAAGTTTGAATAATAAATCAGAGGAAAAAGTTATGAAGTCGAACTACTAAACGAGCTCAGGAGATAACCTGGTCTAGTGGGGATCGAGGTAACATCAGATCCTAGACTAGTAAACGAAAGAGATCGGACATTGCCTGCCAAAGAGTACTGGTAAGGCGATCATAAAGGAGATCGGTAAAAACTCAGTCCGGTATCCCCTCCCTAGTTATAAGGCATCAATGGGTTAAGAGAAGCCTCGCTCGGGTTCCTGGCATCTTCAGGCGCCAGAACCCTTAATCTAAGGTTCTTACGATATACGATCATAATAAATATGTTAAGAGGTCGAGGGAGAGTTCTGACCCGATCCTCATTCGAACAAAAACGGAGATCGGAGGAGAGTTCTTATCCGAGATCCTTCATTAAAAACTTTAAACCAAATATGTTAAGAGGTTGGGGGAGAGTTCTTACCCGATCCTCATTCGAACAAAAACGGAGATCGAAGGAGAGTTCTTATCTGAGATCCTTCATTAAAAACTTTAAACTAAATATTTTAAGAGGTCGGGGCAGAGTTCTTACCCGATCCTCATTCAAATAAAAACACGGAGATCGGAGGAGAGTTCTTATCCAAGATCCTTCATTAAAAACCTTAAACCAAATATTTTAAGAGGTCGGGGGAGAGTTCTTACCCGATCCTCATTCAAACAAAACACGGAGATTGAAGGAGAGTTCTCATCCGAGATCCTCCATCAAATTTTAAACCATACACCCTAAGAGATCGGGGGAGGGTTCTTACCTGATTCTCACCTAAATTAAAACGGGGAAATCGGAGGAGAGTTCTTATCCGAAATTTCCCACTCAAAACTCCTAATAAAATACATCTAGAGATCGGGAGAAGTTCCCTGCCCGAGCTCTCTTAACAAAATCCAAAATTAAAACAAAGCAAGCCCAATACACAAGACAAATTCATTCAAATACTTATTCACCAAAGGGCCATCTCATGAACTTGTGTTCTTGGGCAACCCAAAATAAGTGAAATATCAAACAGTCCTTCATTTTGCACAAAGAATTAACATCATCACTATCCCAACCCCCTAATTACCCTTTTAATTTACGAAAGAGCATAAGATTAAATATGTTTACCTTCATTGAGGGACGAGGCAGGGTGCCTAACACCTTCACCGCCCGTATATAGACCCCGAACCTGGAATCTTTATTTTGGAAGTGGTTTTTTTTAATTTATTTTCACAAAAGGTTTTCTTTAATTCCCCTCAAAATTAAAGTGGCGACTCCTCACTCTTTTCCACTTCGGTGAGTGTTCGTCCAGGCGACCGCAAAATACCATGCGACAGTTACATTAGTATAACTAATGTTTTTAGAGCATTTATCTTTAAAGTGATAATGAATTAAATATCATTGTACAATTTTGTCAAAAATCAAATTACATACTTCTAAATGTCAAAACAAAAAATTCCATTGTACTTTTTTGTCCCAAATAAAGTTACCTAAATTTTTATTAGAAATAAAGTTGAGTGAAATTGAGCTTGACTTGAATTTCAAACCTCAATAAGTTTTTCTAATTGAGTTAAACTCGATAAATTAACTATATTAACTTAAATTGATTATCACATCAAATGAAAAGAAAAGAAAAAAAATGATTTCCTTTTATAAAAGAGGATATAAAATATGAAAATAATTTTAAAATCTAAACATATGAATTTAAAGATTCTCTAATTTAGGGAAAATAGCGAAAAAAAAAATCCCAACCTTTAGCGTCTTTTACAATTCCACCTCATATATATATATATATATATATTATCAATTTCACCCTAACCTACGGACCTTGATTTAATTATACCCTACCGTCTAATTAAGCTGTTAAGGTTAATAACAGAGCCACGTCGGCCATCCTAATTAGCCTCTCTATTAGATTTAATCAGCCCTAATCCCAAATTAATCACTTAAGCATAAAAAGAAAAAAAAAAACCTTATTTATCCTTAAACTAATAAAGCTTAAGAAAGGGGAAATCAATAAGAGACAGAGAACATATAACAAAAAATTCATGTTCCCTCTCTCCCTGTCTACCATTACTGCATATTCTATTCAAATTCATTGGATGATGGAAGGCGATATTTGTTATTTGTGGCCCTTTAATCGACACATCCTAAGAGTAAGGAGAAAGGTTAAACCACTTCATCTGTCGTCACTTGCAACATAGAGGTAATACTTACTCCCAAAACTATGTGATGTAATATTTTGATTTGGTTGTTGCATGCATGGTATAGGCTTAGTTGGAAATGTAAGTAATTTTGCCCTTTTTTGTTATTTTGTTTTTTTAATTATTATGTTGCATGCATGAACAACAATGGTGTATTGCACCATGATGGGGTATTAAGGGAAGTGAATGGTAGTTTTGTCTACAAGGGAGGATATACATCTTACATGGATAATCTGGGTCTTGCCAAGGTTAGGTATTTTGATATCAAGGATGCTTTGAAAAAATTTTGTTATGTGGAGATTAAAAAATTGGCTAACTTTAGACCTAGGATGGATAGCAAGAATGGAATTAGGTATGTTAGGATATATAATGATAATGATGTATTGGAGATGCTAAAATGGGAAATGGATATGGATGTGTATATGTATATTGGAATTTGCATTGGTTTGAGGAGAAAAATGTGAAAAATAATAATAAAATAATATATTGATAAATGGTTCACTATAGTCTAAAGGAAGGAAGGGGAAGATAATCTTTTTTCAAAATTTTGAATAATGATATAGATGTGTGAATGTGTGTAATGTAGAATGTATGAATGTAGAAAAATGAGGAAAAGAGTTGAAGTTAGTAGTGGTATTAGTAGATGAGGTTAAAGATGAGAATGTAGTAGATAGTGACAATGATGATGGAATATTTTAAGATTACTTAATTGATGATAGTGAATTTGAGGTTGTAATGAAAGGAAAAAAAGAAGAAGATGGGCGTTGCTAATAGGAGTAATTTATTGCATAACAGTGGTATACCTGAGATGCATCCTGAAAATGAATCAACAGATGATGAAATGGTTGCTGGGACTAATCTACATGAAGAATTAGACTATAATGATATATCACACACTCCTCCTCCTAATGATGATGAATACATTATGCTTAAGAGTTATAAAAAGAGAAGGGACTATGTTTATGACCATGATTGTGATTATAACAACCTAACATTTAAAATTGGAACGAGAATTAAAGACAGTAGACAATTTAAGGTTGCTATTCATAAATATGCAACTACTAATGGTTTTAATGTGAAGTCTTTAAAGAGTGAAAAGAGGAAAATTGATGCTAGGTGTAAAGATGGGTGTAAATGGAGAATTTATGGCAATCTTGTGCAAGATGAGGCCACATTTTTTATAATTCATGTTATAGATCTCTTAGTAATAGGCAAGCAACATCTGAGTGGATTGCTAAAGAATTTGTAAACAAAATCATATTAAAGCTTGATTTAGATGTGAAGGATATGCAAAGTACTTTGAAGGAAAAATATTCCCTTACCATTTCATTGCAATAGTGTTATAGAGGGAAATGGAAGGCTTTAAATATTTTAAAGGGATAACTTATTGAGCACTATGGATAATTAAGGTCATAAAAGGCTGAATTGATAAAAACAGATAAAGAGGGCAATTTTGAGTTCATGCTTGATAATGATCTAATCGCTAAGAGACCAATTTTTAAGAGATTTTACATCGGATTCATTACTTTGAAAAAGGGCTTCTTGGTGGGGGGGGGGGGGTGTGAAGCTATTTTGGGATTTGATAGCACCTTTTTGAAGACTTTGCAAGCTGGTGCACTATTAGTTGTTGTTGGAAAGGATGGGAACAATCAAATGTTCCCCATGGCATGGGCAGTAGTTGAAGGGGAAAAAAAAGATAACTAGATATGGTTCCTTCAGATTTTGTTTGAAGAATTGCATATTGTCGATGGATATGGATGAGCATTCATAGGTGATCAACAAAAGGTATGCTAATTAATTTTGATTTTTATAAGTTTACTGTGACAAATATGTGTTTTCTTTTTAATAACCTAGTGTTGAATTTTGTCATAATCTAGGAATTGATTAATGGAATTAGTAAGTTGGCCCCTAATGTTGAGCATAAAATTTATACTAGACATATATGGGCTAATTGGAAGAATGTCACACCCTACTCTCCCGTAAGATTTAACATGATCCCGTAGTACACCTAATGAATTACCGTACTTCGCCTACTGATAACTCATTAGATATACTACAAGGGATTTTAAAATAATTTTCGTGAAATTTAAATCATCGATTAAAATCTGGTGTTCTAAAAATTTTTCAAAATTTCAGTAGAGTGCCTGCTGTATTTTGAGAAAACAGTTCTTCAAACCTGAAAAGGAAAACACTCCCAATATGTTTTCTCAAATACAACTCCAATAACTTCATTTCAACTCACAATTCAAACCTCAATAATCAAATCAATTCATTTCTAAACCAATCTCATCATAAAGAACATTTCATTGATTACAAGACTCAAAATTAATATTACAAAACTATACAGGTAAATGAAATCTCAAATTTACATTATAATAATTTACATTTAATTACATATCAAAATATTTTACAAGAGTTTTTATGCAACTGCTCAAATAATTTACATACATATTATTACATGCATACATCAAAACCTGTGTACATGGGTATACTTGGAGCTGATCTGAATGTCTCTTTAAAGAAGCTTACTCAATTACTCTATGCACTTTTCACCTGCGATAGCATAAAAAGCTATCGCTGAGTGGTAAACTCAGTGGTGCACAACTATAATTTAAAACATAGTACAATATACATTGACAAAATTTACAGCAAATAATTTGGAAATCTGAATACTCATCAAATTCCAAAACTCAAAATATTCATTGCCAATAATATAAATCATTTGTATAAAATGACTTTGATCACGAAATTCAATTTATCAAATCATAACTAACCATCTAAGGTAATAACAACAATTTATTGGAAATAAAGATTAATTCCAATAAAATCAATTATACATAAATCCCATTTGAAATCGAAATTCTTTACTATTCAAAAACCATTCTTTATCTCAAAAACCATTCTTTATCTCACTAACTATGCAAGACTAATCCGAAAGGGCCATCTTCGGGGTGATTCTAACTCCCTATGGTCGGAGAGGTCGAATCATCGTGCACAGTACACATCACAATAATGAATCTTCCGAAAGGGCCATAACATAAAACTTAGATCTAACCTCTAATAAGAGGAGAATCTAAGCCTGTGCACGTACTATGATAATCAAAACACAACTAACTTCATTATCTACTCAACAAATGAGAGAGACGGGTAATAACCTAGTCAAGCATCTATTGTGAGAAATAAAATAATATCACAATCTTTTTAGTGAGCATAAATCACAATATAATTCGATTCAAAGTCAATTTCAATATCTAATAATTTTTATGCTCATCACAATTCAAATCATAAATTTGCATTTTTCCATGCAAATTGCCCATCACAATTCAAAACATGTTCTATCACAATTTTCCAAAACTAATTTATTCAATCCACAACAATGCTTAATACTTGTGGAAATACCATTTCACAAAGCTAAATTTATACATACTATAACAATTTCAATAATCATTGAATTAAATCCAATGCTTGTTAAACATAATACATAAGAAAAATATGTCATTTAATCATATGAAATATTCAGAACAAAATCAGTTAAAAACTAGTTGTGCACAAACCTGATTTAAGTCGCCCCTAAGCCTTGACTCAATGTTCCTTATGCTTCCCAATATCCTTTTCAACTGAAACACACAATTTAAAGTGTTTCAGTACTCAATGAATTTGTTTCCAACCATAAAATCCAATATCTAAATTTTCTTGTACTATTCTCTTCAATTCATTTCATTAGTCAACCTATAATGTTGACCCTTGATGCACTCTAAGTGAGTCAATTCCAATGTTACCAATATGTCACATTTTGTAGCCCTTTAGTGTTGGTATATGTTACCAATTTCATTTCT
Organism: Hevea brasiliensis; assembly: GCF_030052815.1. Classification (NCBI taxonomy): domain Eukaryota; kingdom Viridiplantae; phylum Streptophyta; class Magnoliopsida; order Malpighiales; family Euphorbiaceae; genus Hevea; species Hevea brasiliensis. The sequence goes on along the minus strand of NC_079498.1, from coordinate 84,218,833 downwards.
AAGTGTATTGCATTTTATTGCAATTTACCAGATTTCGGTGTACTATTTTGACCTAGCTGGACGACCTAGTTCCCTAGGTTTTCGGGTTTCGGTCCAAACTACAAACTTGTAGGTCTATGTCTTATTGCACGCAGGGCAAAATTTTAGGTCATTCTGAGTAGTGTAGACCAAGATATGGTCAATTTACTAAAGCTGGACATAATGCACTAAAATAATAGGCTTAGGTCATTTTTAGGTCACTTTTAGTTCGGTCAGTTTTGATACCCGAATTTATGCAAGCTATTTGGCTTGGTTCTGGCCATTTATGGGCTTTGGTGTCTTCATAAGAGTTGTATATCTATGTCTAAACTATTCATGGTAAAAATTTCAGGTCAATTGGACCTGTTTTGAGTGAGTTATGGTCAAAAAACTAACTGCTGCCCAAATGGTCAATTTTCAGGCTTTCAAGTCACTAATTCGGATTTTGTCATTTTTCAAGTCACTTTCTAGGCAGAATTTAGGTAAGCTTCCTTCATGAAAGTTGGCACATTTTGTGCCTAGTTTCACTTCCAATTGGTCTTATACCAATTGGAGTCACACACTTAAGGTTCTAAGCTAAAGTGTATACTGCCCTGTTACACATTATTCAACACTTACCAATTACACATTCTATACTTACTAAGCTAACTCTTTCATGCCAATTCTGGTTTGTACCACACCATTAACATACTTAACAACACATTTTGGTCATTTTGGATAGCTTGTAACCATTCTCAACATACACATTATAACTCAGAATTTTTCAAAGTCCATTTACACAATTTAACCACATGAACATACCCCATTTACATGTCCAAACCCAAACAATTATTCACATACACATGCTGCCACCATAAGCAACATAATTCAATAATATTTCATGAACTTAAACACTTCAATTTTCTTCATGAGGCTGCCACAAGTTTACACAAACCGATCAACTTCCATTTTCACTTTTCAAGCTTACAAATCAAACTTTACACATGGAATTCAACTTCAATACAATTAAACATTTATATCAACATCCAAACAACCATTTACATGCAGGGACAAGCTGTTCATGGTGAGGTTTCATGGCTGCCAAAATGAGGGGTTCACCAAATATACATTAATTTATTCAATTTCTTCATAAATCAACTCACCCAAAGCTCAAAACAAGATCTAATGAAAGAAAATGGCGAAATTAAGCACAAACCTTTTTTGAGCTTGACTAAAACCACACAAAACTTCCTTATTTTTGCTCCCAATATTCTGTCCAAGATGTGTACATCACTTTTAATGAAAACACTTATAGGAATCATGACTTGATCATGGAGGAGAGGAAGCTTACATGTGGGATAGCCATGGAGGATAATGGGAGAGCTTGAATTCGGCAAGGTTTTAAAATGGGAAGAAGATGAAGTTTTAATGCAGATTTTATGGTCCTTATGTGGCTTATATAGTCCACTTAGTTCTCCACTAAACTTATTGAATTAATTAAATAATTCAAATTCTCCATAATTGCACTAATGCCCTCTTTTTCCTTAAATTATATTTTATACTTAATTTCAATTTTCATTAAATTTTTACAATTTAATGCTACTTATTTTTAATGGACATTTAGGTCAAAAGTCCACTCTAGTTGTCAAATGACTAAAATGCCCCTCTTCAGGTCAAATTCGAACTTTTTCGGTGCTACCGATTTACTCCTTGTACCGCCGATTCCATAAATTTTCATTTTTGTTTATATTGACTTACTAAATTTTCTTTGACATTTCCAATGTCAATTACACCTCAATAGACCTTTAATTATGTCCCGAAAATTTTTCTTGGGTTCCCCGCGGTCTAGAGCTAGTCAACGGTCATCACCGTAACTTCCCAGTGCGGTCACCCATCACTATGAGTTCGGCTCGTTTAACTTAGTCACATTTCATTGCTATTATTTTTCCTTTATTTTTCTTGTATTTTTCTCTATTGTATTGCATCATTTCATGTTTCCTTACTAACCTTTGATTATAATTTCAGGCATCCTAACTGTCCGAACAGACACTGGTCACAGGAATAGTAGAATGCACTATCGAATATAGAGGTGTTACAAAGAAGGTGTACACAGGAGAGAAATATAGGAAACTCTTATGAAATGTAGCTTATTACTCTTATTAAGCTAACTTCAAGAAGAAAATGGATTATGTGAAGGATGAGTTTACAACTACCTATGAAGATTTTCTAACAAAAGAACCAAACTTTTCTACAACGCATACATTGGCACATTTACAAAGTCCAATATAGTTGAGTTACTAGGTCTTTGCCATTGATTAATATGCTTGAGATGATTAGGGGTATTTTGATGGAACGAATGCATAACAATTTGAAGAATATGATGAAAAAGGAAGATGTTATAATTACTAGGATAAGGAAACAACTTTAGTGAAAAAGGTTTTAGTTAAAGATTATATCTTGAAACCTGCTGTGGGTGATACTTTTGAGGTGTCAATTAAGGATGGTAGATTTGAAATGGATTTGGGTGGGAAAAAATTATACTTATAAAGTGTGGGACTTAATAGGAATCCCTTGTCAACATGCTTGTGCATGTATAAATTACATGAGACAAGACCTTATGAATTATGTTGGTCCATTTTATTCAAAAGAAACTTATCATGAAACTTACAAAAATGCCTTGCTAGTGGTGGAGGATTGGCCCATTATGCCTCCACCAGTGCAAAAGATGCCTAGGAGGCCAAAGAAAGTGAGGAAGAAGGATGCACATGAATCAGAAGAAAGCAAGAAAGGTAAAATTGCAATATTGCCAAGGACAAGTATGAAAATGAAATGTACCAACTATAATACATATGGACATAACAAGAGTAGTTGTGCAAATGTGGCATATTCAGCTGTTAAGGCACTTGAGAGCCTTAATCCAAGGGTATCAACACTTGTTATCCTACTATTTCATATTTATGTAATTTATTTCATGTCAGCTTTATTTATTTATAAGAATTTACATTATGAGTACAAAGGAAAAGAGGTGTGCCTCCAAAGCAAGACAATTTTGGAGCGATACCAAAAATATTTACTGAAGGTTTAAAGAGGAAGAGGTCAATAGCTCAAAAAAAATGAAAATAATACTAAAAGTGCAACAAAAACAACTAAAGAGAGGGAGCAGGTTTGTTTTTTTATACTAAAGTCTCTTATACTTTAGAGCATCTTTGGTTAAAAATATAGGTAATATATGATTGTTGTTTGGCAATCAGGTGAGACAAGGTTATGGGGTGAGAATATTTAAAGAAACTAGTAACATGTATTTTAGGGCATGCATGGTGTTAACAACTAAATTTTTATGATTTAAATCAATATTGATGCTGAGATTAATAATTACATTCATGTCAATATCTTCTACATCTACTATAAGAAAGTTCACACAAGCTAGATCTTTTGGTCATGCATCTGGAAGTGGCAGTGCAAGAGGTGGTATTAGGTCAAAGAGAGGTAGAGGGTCAAGAGGTTGCAAAGGTTATAGGAGTTCAAGTGGTGGTATTGGTCTTGTAGTGTAAGACATGGTGATGAAATTAGAGATGAGTTCCCTATTACTCCTAAAGGCCAATTTTATAACAGTAAAAAATCAATCAAAATTTAGCAAGTGAATGCAAGTAAACCAAATTGATGTTGTACATGGAACATGGTTATAAATGTTACTTTTTGGTTTTTAGAATAGTAAGTGGTATATAGTGTAAAGGGCATTACTTTTTGGTGATAAATGGATTTTATTTTAGGTGTTTGAAGCAGACTTATTGCTGGTTTTATGTATTTTGGCATTAGTCTGGTTTAATGTAAAGGGATAAATTTTGGGTTCTTTTTGGTTTATTAGCAACCATTATGCTATCATGAATGATGGAACGTATTTATGATTGATCAGCAATGAAATGGTTTGTGATTAAAAGGCTTAATTTTTCTCTTATTTAGTTTAATAGATGCAGTTATGTATATGAGCATATTGGTTATTGCAGGTTATTGCATTATTGTCCTTTTTGCATTTTATGATTTTGGTAGCTTGGATATCTGTAAATTAGCATATTGGTTGTAAATAGTTCAATATTGATACTGCAAACTAATATAGACCAAACTTAATCAACATATTTCCATTCATTAACATTGCATCATTTGACATACAATTTTAAGAGGCATATTATTGTGACAACCTATCACAAAGTCATGCCAACCTCAATACATGATTTCCATAAACTATTCTACCGCATAATTATAGGATAAGGAACAAAATTTCCAACATTAGAACAACAACTACACACTTCATTTTCATTCATTGCTTCCATAACTCTCTCTTCAATCTAACAATCTCCATCTTCAACTTCTTATTGCACTTGTTCAATTCTCTGACCGTATCACATAACTCAGATTTCATTGTGTCACTTTCTTCAATTTTATGCTAAAGCTTCCCATGTTATGAGCCATTGCATTGCCCATCTCTTCAAAAATCTTCACTTTATATTTCATCATTTTTCTTTGCCTAACTAAGACGTCAAAACCTCCCTCTCATGACTTATGCATGATGGATCATACAACTGGAAGAAGGAGTAATCACTCTCTTACATTCGAATGGCACAAATCATAACTAACTCTTCAAGAAAAAAGTTCAAAAATCTTCCAAAGATCAACACAAAATCATAAACCATAATATATTATTTTACCTCCATCACTCTACATCGATGGAATCTACATCTAGGATTACCCACATTCCACAAGGTGTACATCACTGCTCTTACACCATGTCTGTACAACATTATAGATTCAAAGCTCTCTTCTTGGTTGCATGCAGGAGAATCATCGAATAAAGATATGGTTAACATCATTGTGATGGGTATGAGTTAAAGCAAGAACAAGAGGATGAAGAAGAAGAAGAAGAAGAATAATGACCCAATGAAATGGCAGACATTGATTTTGGATGGTTCCTTATATTTTTTTTTTTTTTTTTTGAGAATTTAGGGATTCAAATAATTGGGGGCTTTTAGGATTAGTGTTTATTTTTAGAGATTAAGGCTTATTAGATCGAACAAAGGTTGATTAGGATGGATGACTTTAACAGTTTAATTAGACGATAAGGTACAATTAAATTGAGGTCCATAAGTCAGGGTGAAATTGATATAAAAAAAAAAGCATGGATAGAATTGTAAAAAGGCGAAAGATTGGGATTTTTTTTTTCCATTTTCCCTCTAATTTATCAATCAATGCTTAGCAAGCTTTAAGAGTTTGATTGACTCAGTTTATATATAATTTATTTGGGCTTGACTCAATCAATCTGAATTTAATTTGAAAATTAAATGAATAAAATTAATTTTAAAAATAATTTTTATAAAGAAAATTAATATTTTAACCTAAGAGATCCACAACCCATAAATTTATTTATTTCTTTTTATGTGCAAAAACCTTATAAGTAATCCAAATTAATCTACAACTTTAAAAACTTAACCCAAACCCGCAAAATAAATAAATAAATTAATTAATTAAGATGACTTGATCCCAAACTTGCCCAACCAATTCTATTTGTCACTTTTTAATTTGTCATTTAAAATTCATTGTTCGTCTATTTAATCACATTATACTCTCTTTTACCTTATTTCGTCAATTTTAGTTTTTTTAGCAACTAATTTATTTTTTGGCAAAAATCTTGAATAGTGTTGCAATGCAAGAGTTTCACTTTGGTTGCCTCCAATGGAGAAATATGTAATTCAAATTTCTAGTGGTACTTGGAAAGAACCTTTTCCTAATTTGAATGTGATAAATATTTCTCAATTGTATGGAGGATTATTTCCTATATAAATTAAAACTTCCTATTATAATGTTATTCTTATTTGAGTGGATTCCTATTAAGATTAGCATAGAAGGGACTAACACAATAATTAAGGTCTCTTTGCAGGAATTAGTAATTAAATCTCTCATTTCAAACACTCTCTCTTCTAAAACCTAATTTACTAGGGCCTTTTATTACCCGAGACCTCGAGAATATTTTGTTTTCCCAAGCACATATTCTGGCTAAGCTAGGTGAGGGGTATTACAAATTTTAAGTCAACATGGAGACTTGTTACGGTGTGACAACTTAGAATTTCTAATGGAATTTGAAAATGGAAAGAACATTTTCCTAGTTTGAATGGGAGAAATATTCTTAAATGGAGGATTATTTCCTATATAAAGTATAACTCCTATTATAGTGTTAGTTATGTTTAAGTGGGATTCTTATTGAGATTAGGATGGAAGGGACTAATACTATAAAAAAGAGCATTGTAGGAGAGGTTATTTGACTTTCACCTTATGTATGAAAAAGGCACAAAATTCCAAAAGGAATGAATTTTTGTCTATTGTAGCTCATAGGTTCACAGTGTATTATAAATTTAATGTAGTAATTATATTAGTTATGTCTATAAGAGAATGAGAGAGACAAACTAATATATTTACTTTCAATAATGGTTTAATCTAGAATATAATATCTTGGTTGTAACATGAGTTGATGGATAGTGAGTGAAGCTTAGATCTAATTGATATATTTATTATTTAATTAATAGTATAAGATGACATATTTGTGAATGTAATCCTATATTAAAAGGGTAAACCACCTAAAATATTATTTTATTTATTTGCTTTATTTATTTATAAGCTATATGCTTCCACATTCACTACAAAATGGATTTGATTGTAATGGATTTCTTTTAAATCTAGTAATTTAAAGCTTAAATTTGGGTGTTTAAGATGATTTTAGCACTTTAACACTATCAACAACTTGTTATTAGGGAAGTTTCTTGCCCTTCCCTTGATGAGTCATGACAACCATTCTCTACATTTTTTAGACTATTCTTCCCTAAATTTAAGTGCCATCAAAGTGCCATGATCACACTTTACCATTCAAATTGAACTCCTCTTTCAATCGTGCTTTTACTGAAAGCTAGGAAGCATGGAATTTAGGGTATTAGAATCTTGAATTTCAAAAATTAATTTAGGGTTACATTTATCATGCTTGATGAGTTATGTGCCTAATCAATTTCTAATGCCCAAATGCATACCAAAACACATTTTAGCATGCATTAAACTTTCATTTGCCATCAAGAATTGAACTTTAGGAATTTAATTTATTAAACCATAATTAAAAGAAGGATTTTGAGTACTAACCTCCAAGGTGCACATCTGATCAATCTCCCTTCCTTAGGATGCCTTTAGCACTCCAATTGTAGTCCCTCTAGCTTGTCCACCACAAGCTCACCAATGGTAGCAATGGCAGCCCCAAACTTTGCTTCTCAAGGCTTGCCAATCACTTGAAGATGGGGTTTTATGCTTTAGTGAGGGTGTATGGGTGTATAGGATACTAGAAACTTTTTCTAGCAATTTTAATTCAATGGAAACAAATGCTTTCTTTTTTAATTAAGTGAGAAATGAAGAGAGGAGAAGAAGCTCCAAAGGTTGCTGTCCAAATGAGAGGAAGAAGAAAAATTAAATTCTCTTTCTTCCTTTTGGCTTTTATACTAAAGTCAACTCTCACTTACTCCTTGTCACATATCACTACAAGATCCCATCTTACTTTTGTTTGACTTAATCTCATGAAGCCAAGTGTAAAGCTCCAATTAAATCACAAAAAGTGGTCTTCCATCATGGAAAGACAAGTGGCAAGCTTGCATGGTGCCATGTGTCACCATCTCATGATGCCCCATGTCACCATGTGAAAAGACTAATTTACTCTTACTTTTTAATTTGAGTTCTCAACCCAAAATTATAATTTCTCCTCTTCAAATTAATTTATATCAAATATAAATTAATTGATTAATTAATCTTCATTAATTAATTTCTTATAATTAAATTCATATTTAAACAATTAAATATAAATTTAATTTATGCTATACATCCAATAACCTAGTTTTGGTTTCAAGTCATGCTAAGGACTTTGCAATCTTATTGCAAACCAAACCTATTTAATTAATTAATTAAACTCTTTAATTAATCAATTAAATCAAATTTTACTTGGTGATTAACTTGTGTAGATGTGTGACTCACTAGGTTCATTACTTATTAGCAATGAGAAATGATATTATCTCTTAATATCATTAAAACTCTTTCTTACCGTAAATGATTTCTCTAAATCATTTTAGGTATCTCATAGACCATGGTTGTAACATCCCCGTTGTACGTGTTCTGTACGTTCAATTGCTCCAGTAGTCAAATAACAGTCCAGGCAAGTCAGTATGTCTGGAACTACACTTCGGTGATAGTGAACAGACATATAATGATGAAATAAATAAAAAGAAAATACAAGAAAAATCAAACAAAAATGAAAGAGAGAAAATGAAGCTAAGTTAAACGAGCCGACACCGTAGCGATGGGTAACTGCACCGGGAAGGCCGTTGCCGACCCCAGGACCGCGGGGAACCCTCTGAATTTAATTTTGAGACATAGATAAAGGTTTATTGAAATATAATTGACACTAGAAATTTCAAAGAAAAATTAATAAATTAGTACAAAGAAAAATGAAAAATCGAGAAACAGACAAAAATCGGTGTTATCGAAAAATCGGGAATGTAACCCGAAGTGGGGTATTTTGGTCAATTGACACCTAGAGTTGGCTTTTGACCTAAATGTCCATTAAAAATAAATGATATTACACTTTATAAATGTCATGAAAAATTAAATGGTGACACATTATGTAAATAGTGAAATAATTGAGCTAAAGGTGCAAATAATGAAAGTTTAACTAATTAAACAATTAGTTTAGAGTTAGTGCTCCACTAACTCAATCCTTGGGACATTATCTAAGACATTAGTGGGCAGAAACCACTTCTTCTTCACCAAAACACAAACCAGCCGAAACAAAACCTCCATGGAAGTCCACCATGGCCAAACTTCCTCCATCAACATGCACCATTGATCAAGCCCTCATTTTCACTTGCTTCCTTCATTAAAGCTTGCCTATTCACCTTGGGGAAGATATTGGCAACAAGAAAAACCAGATTTGGTGAAGTTTTGATAAGCATCAAAAGTTGTAAGTGTCCAAAATCCCTCCCTTGCTTTGGTAAAGCTTGTGTTTAGGTTGAGGTGAGTGTTTTGGTGAAGGGAAATGAAAGAAATAGTGAGAAATGAATTTATCCATTTTTGGTAGCCATGAACCCTTATTGAGCTTGAGTTATTTTTACTTCTAATGAATGAAAATGAAGGTTGATTGATTCAAATGAAAGTTAGAGTAAGTTTGTGCACAAGTATGTACATGTAGTATTTAGATTAAACGTGTGAAATAGAACTTTGAAGTCTTGAGCAAACTGCCATGTTTGGCAGCCCCTAATAGCATGAATTTGTGTGTGAATATATGGTTATTAATGATATATGTTAATGTCAATTTGTGGGCAGCAAGTGTAAGTGATGTTGAAGTATGAATATGTTGAAGTGTATGTGTAATATTAACATTGAAGTATGTTGAATTTTGGTGGAAGTGAATGACCATTTGGGCCTGAAAACTGACCATTTGGGCAGCAGTTAGTGTTTAGGCCATAACTCACTCAAAACAGGTCCAAATGACCTGAAATTTTGACCATGAATAGTTAAGACCTATATCTACAAGTCTTATGAAGACACCAAAGCCCAGAAATGGCCAGAACCAAGTCAAATGGCTTGCACAAGTTCGGGCACAAAAACTGCCGAACCAAAAGTGACCTAAAAATTGACCAAATTATGCACTAAAAGTGCAATCTGTCCAGCTTTAGCAAATTGACCATATCTTGGTCTACACGACTCGGAATGACCTGAAATTTTGCCCCGCGTGCAATAATACATAGAGCTACAATTTTGCTTCTTTGACCAGAAGCTAAAAACCAAGGGAAATAGGACTTTAAGCTAGACCAATCTAGCACACAGAAAGTGAGAAATTGACATTTTGCATACAATGATGCTTGAAGCATTTTGGCAATGAATGCCAACTTGTAAAAATGGTAAATTGGACTATATTGGCAGCATATTGAGAGATAAATTGTGACATATTGATGCTAGAAACAACTTGTCCATATTACCTAAAAAGGTCAACATATGCATTGACTTGTGAATTATATAATAGTTAGCAAACTCCAAAGATTGAAGAATTAAACAATTAAATTATAATGTGCCCTAGTTTGCCTAGTTGACTAGTATGGATAGGTTGGCATGCCAATAGGATTCTGACAGCTGTTCTGTAAATGGCTTCATGCCATATTGTGTTTTTACGGCTTGTTATGCCGCACTGTGACTTTAATAGCCTACGGCTATACATATTGTGTATTTATTCTTGGCTTATTGCCAGATTGACTATATGGCTTTTTACCCACGCTATTTGCACACCGGGAGACACTTTGTGACCGATGGTGTGACAGCCCGAGGTACTAGGTACCCAGTGCCAGTATATCCGTTTATCCAGTCTGGTCAGTATATAGGCTACATGGGCAGTAATTCAAGTACAATTAAATTCAAATAGCTAAATCCAGTCTACTGACATACAGCACCACCAAAAATTTGTAAATACTTTATTTACTTTATTTTAGTGTATATGTCTTTATATTTGGCACCACTAATCAAAATTGCTTAGCGCGTTGCTTTTGTAACGCGTAGGTATTGGAGACACCGCTAGGGAGCCCAGCAGACCTACAACCGGGTGAGACATCAGATCTGCACAGGAGTCCGGAGTCATCTGCACTGCATTGCATACATGGTAGGACTTAGGATATCTTGTATTTTGTACTTTTGTTGTATATTTGAAATTCAGCCCTGTATTTTATAATGTTATGAAAGTTCTAAAGTTTGTAATATTTTGTACATATTAAATAACATGGAGATTTTCTGTATATATTTAAATTATTATGGACTGTATTATGGAACTGTTTAATGACTGTAAAAGTCTATTGACTTTACTGAGAAATAGAGACTGTGAAATATTTGAGATTTTGATATCATAAAATTAAACTGTTTTCAACAGGTTTGGAAAGACAGTTTGTCCTAAATATAGACGGCACTTTGCCAAATTTTTATTACTAGTCTTGAAACACTGATTTGAACAAAGTATGACAATAGTATCAACATGATATGAATATTACACAAATGACTTCTTAAAATCAAATTGAGTTCAAGAAATGAGATAATCACAGACTAGGTGTTCCGGCACGCCGTGTAGCATGCCTTGCTCGGCTATATTGTAGACGGGTGAGGGGTGTTACATTTAGTGGTATCAGAGCACGGTTTAGGCGTTTCTAAACCTAGATAGATTGTACATCATGCATTGCATTGTAAGTGTTAAGATGACTCTAATGCAGATCTTTTGATTTGTTTTGTTATTTTGATCAGAATATGGACTCCACATCGCAGAGAGCGGTCGATGAGGAAGTGGAAAGTCATGCTCCATCTATGACTGAACCAGGAGACAGGAGGGAACCTGCTCCACCAGTACCAAATGCATCAACCACATTTTAGCAAATGGTTGAGTTCTTTAGACAGATGGCAGGAGTTATGCCACAACCACCACCTCCACATCAAAAATCTCATATGGAGAGACTCAGGAAGTTTGGAGCAGTGGACTTTCTGGGCAAAAGGGAAGATGATTCTGTCACTGCTGAAAACTGGTTGGACAGAACTGGAAGAGTCTTGAAACAACTTCATTGTACTCCAGAGCAGAATTTGGAAGCTGCTGTATCACTACTGCAAGATGATGCATACCAGTGGTGGGATACAGTAACTAGTGAGGTGCCACCAGAACAGATAACTTGGGATTTCTTTCTCACTGAGTTCAGAAAGAAGTATGTGGGCAGTGTATACTTGGAAGAGAAGAGAAGGGAGTTTATTACCCTACGCCAGAGACAGCTGACAGTGGCTGAATATGAAAGAGAATTTGTCAGACTGAGCCGCTATGGGCGGGAAATAGTCCCTAATGAGGCAGAGAGATGCAAGAGATTTGAGGAAGGACTCAATGATAACATTAAAGTAATGATTACAGCCTTGGGGATTACAGAGTTTGCCAAGTTAGTGGAAGCTGCACTGAAGGTTGAAAAAGTTAGAATGAATGAGCAGAACAGAAGGGACAGATAGCAGAAAAGAGGTCAGGGTCAGACCGGTACATCTTCTGCCCCTAGTAAGAAATTCAGAGGTTCGCTTACTCAAAGTTTTAGTAGAGCACCAAGTCAGGGTCAGTCACAGAGGCCCAAATCTCAGTTTGCACCAAGGAGAGGCCAGTCCACCCCTTCAATGGCTAGCTCTCCAGGGACAGGATTCAGGGGACCAGCCCCAACAGTATCTGTTGCTTGCCCACATTGCCAAAAATGGCATAAGGGTGAATGTTGGAGGATGATAGGTGCTTGTTTATGGTGTGGATCTACAGACCACCTAGTCTGAGATTGTCCTCGCAGAACTGCTACATCCACTCCAGTATCAACTGATAGGCCTGCCCCTCCAGCTCCAAGGGGTAGAAGGCCGGGTAAGGCTGAGGCAGCCGGTACTTCACAGAAACCTATGTCAGAGTCTGTGGAGAGAGCAGAAGGCAGAAAACCAGCCAAAGCCTATGCTATAAGGGCACAAGAGGAACAGGATGCTCCAGATGTCATCAAGGGTACGTTCCTCCTTTATAATACTTCTGTGCATGCATTAGTGGATCCTGGATCTACTCATTCATATATTTGTATCAAGCTGCCCATAGAAAAGGGAATACCAGTGGAGGAAAGTGACCAAGACATCCTGGTCACAAATCCGCTAGGCCACAGTGTGGTAGTAAACAAGGTGTATAAGGGCTGTCCATTGAAGATTCAAGGGAAAGAGTTCTTAGCAGACTTAATCGAACTACCTTTCCATGAGTTTGATGTGATTTTGGGAATGGACTGGTTATCCCATCATCAGGCAATAGTAGATTATAAATTGAAGAGAATCTCTCAAAACCACGAGAACGAAGAAATAATAGTTGTGGGTGAAAGGATGATTTCTTGTCCAATGTCATCTCAAACTGATTGCAAGGAGATGGTTGAGAAAGGGTGTGAAGCCTATCGCACATGTGGTTGACACTAGGCGGTAAACTTAACTTATCGACATACCCACAAGAAGGGATTTCTCCGAGGTGTTTCTAGAGGAATTGCCTAGTTTGCCACCGTAAAGGGAAGTTGAATTTGCTATTGAGATTATGCAGTGCACACTCAATTTCAATTGCTCCATATAGGATGGCACCTGCTGAATTGAAAGAGTTAAAAATCCAGCTACAAGAATTACTAGACACATACGCCCCAGTGTGTCACCGTGGGGAGCTCTGGTACTGTTTGTAAAGAAGAAAGATGGGACACTGAGGTTATGTGTTGACTACCGGCAGTTAAACAGAGTAACAGTGAAGAACAAGTATCCATTGCCTAGAATTGATGATCTGTTTGATCAGTTGAAGGGAGCCGGTGTGTTTTCTAAGATTGATCTCAGATCAGGGTATCATCAGCTAAGGGTTAAAGATGCAGATGTGCCTAAGACTGCATTTAGAACCCGGTATGGGCATTATGAATTCCTGGTGATGCCATTTGGGTTAACAAACGCTCCAGCAGCATTCATGGACCTTATGAACCGTATCTTCCATCCATATTTAGATCGGTTCATAGTGGTCTTCATTGATGACATCCTGGTGTATTCCAAGGATAAAGCAGAACATGATGAGCATTTAAGAATTGTTCTGCAGACTTTAAAAGAGAAGAAATTGTATGCTAAATTGTCCAAGTGTGAGTTCTGGTTGAATGAGATTGCATTCCTTGGACATGTAGTATCAGCTGAAGGGATTAGAGTGGATCCCAAGAAGATTGAAGCAGTGATGGAATGGAAGCCTCCCAGAAATACAACTGAGATCAGAAGTTTCTTGGGGTTAGCTGGATATAGAAGATTTGTAAAGGGATTTTCCCTGATAGCTGCTCCAATGACCAAATTACTGCACAAGAATATGAAATTTGACTGGAATGACAAGTGTCAAGCCAGTTTTGAGAGGCTGAAGGCTATGTTGACAGAGGCACCAGTGTTAACACAGCCAATGTCTGGAAAAGACTTTGTAGTCTACAGTGATGCCTCACATAATGGGTTAGGGTGCATACTGATGCAAGAAGGGAAAGCGGTCGCATATGCTTCCAGGCAGTTAAGGCCACATGAAAAGAATTACCCTACTCATGATTTAGAATTAGCAGCAATTATCTTCGCATTGAAGATATGAAGGCATTACCTGTATGGAGAAAAATGCTACATATACACAGACCATAAGAGTCTGAAGTATCTGCCAACCCAGAAGGAACTTAATTTGAGACAGAGGTGATGGATTGAATTCCTGAAAGATTATGATTGTGTGATTGACTATCACCCTGGGAAGGCAAATGTAGTCGCTGATGCTTTAAGCAGAAAATCTATTGTAGCATTAAGATCTCTGAATGCCCAACTATCCTTAACTCATGATGGAGTTATTTTGGCTGAGTTGCTAGTGAAGCCGAATCTGTTACAACAGATACAGGATGGGCAGAAGACAGATGAGAAATTAATGGCTGTTATGGGCAAAATCACTGAGGGGAAGGAAACTGAATATGAAGTGAAAGGAAATGGGTGCCTGTACTATAAAGAAAGAGTGTGTGTTCCAGATGATAAAGAGTTGAAAACCAGTATTCTGAAAGAAGCACATAACAGTGTGTATGCTATGCACCCAGGAAGCACAAAAATATACCATGACCTGAAACTCCGATACTGGTGGCCAGGTATGAAGAAGGACATAGTTGACCATATAACTAGATGCTTGACCTGTCAACAAGTCAAAGCAGAACATTAAGTTCCATCAGGTTTGTTGCAGCCCATAAACATACCTGAATGGAAATGGAACCGAGTCACTATGGACTTTGTCAGTGGTCTACCTCTCACTCAGAAGAAGCATGATGCAGTATGGGTGATTGTGGATAGGTTGACCAAATCAGCACATTTTCTGCCAGTCAGAACTGACTACTCACTGGAAAAGCTAGCAGAATTGTACATCAGTGAGATAGTTAGACTACATGGAATTTCACTTTCCATTATATCTGATAGAGACCCGAGGTTTACATCGAGATTTTGGAAGAAATTACAAGAATCCTTGGGCACACAACTCCATTTTAGTACGGCTTTTCATCCTCAGATGGATGGACAGTCAGAAAGAATAATCTAGGTAAATTTTGAAACTCACTGAGTTATTGCAAACAATAAACTGATAATAATGATAATAATAACTGAATATATGTGATAGGTCCTCGAGGATATGCTGAGAAGTTGTGTTATTGAGTTTGAGGGAAGTTGGGATAGATACCTTCCACTGGCAGAATTTGCATATAACAATAGCTATCAAGCTAGTATACAGATGGCACCCTATGAAGCACTGTTGGGAGAAAATGCAACACTGTATGTTGGACTGAATTGGGTGAAGATAAGCTAGTGGGGCCAGCACGATAAAGCAGACAGAGGAAAAGGTGAAATCGATAAATGCCAATTTGAAAGTTGCCTCGGCATAGAAATCTTATGCTGACTTGAGGAGAAAAGACATTGAGTATGAAGTTGGCGAGAAGGTATTTCTCAAAGTATCACCATGGAAGAAAGTGTTGAGATTCGGGAAAAGGGGAAAATTAAGCCCTAGGTTCATTGGCCCATATGAAGTGATAGAACGTGTGGGACCAAAGAGCCTCTGAGTTAGCCTTACCACCTGAGCTGGACAAGATACATAATGTGTTCCATGTCTCGATGCTCAGAAGATACAGATCAGATCCTTCACATGTCATCTCAGCAAAAGAAATTATGGTACAACCTGACCAGACATATGAAGAAGAACCAATTAAAATCTTGGCACGAGAGATAAAAGAGCTCAGAAACAAGATAATTCCACTAGTGAAAATCCTATGGAGACACCACAACACGGAGGAGGCAATGTGGGAGAGTGAGAAGACAATGAGACAACAGTTCCCTCAGCTCTTCACATCAGGTAAATTTCGAGGACGAAATTTTTATTTAGAGGGGAAGAGTTGTAACATCCCCGCTGTATGTGTTCTGTACGTTCAATTGCTCCAGTAGTCAAATAACAGTCCAGGCAAGTCAGTATGTCTGGAACTACACTTCGGTGATAGTGAACAGACATATAATGATGAAATAAATAAAAAGAAAATACAAGAAAAATCAAACAAAAATGAAAGAGAGAAAATGAAGCTAAGTTAAACGAACCGACACCGTAGCGATGGGTGACCGCACCGGGAAGGCCATTGCCAACCCCAGGATTGCGGGGAACCCTCTGAATTTAATTTTGAGACATAGATAAAGGTTTATTGAAATGTAATTGACACTAGAAATTTCAAAGAAAAATTAATAAATTAGTACAAAGAAAAATGAAAAATCGAGAAACAAACAAAAATCGGTGTTACCGAAAAATCGGGAATGTAACCCGAAGTGGGGTATTTTGGTCAATTGACACCTAGAGTTGGCTTTTGACCTAAATTTCCATTAAAAATAAATGATATTACACTTTATAAATGTCATGAAAAATTAAATGGTGACACATTATGTAAATAGTGAAATAATTGAGCTAAAGGTGCAAATAATGAAAGTTTAACTAATTAAACAATTTGTTT
Source organism: Hevea brasiliensis (assembly GCF_030052815.1). Taxonomy (NCBI): domain Eukaryota; kingdom Viridiplantae; phylum Streptophyta; class Magnoliopsida; order Malpighiales; family Euphorbiaceae; genus Hevea; species Hevea brasiliensis. Next base: position 84,202,205 of record NC_079498.1, on the reverse strand, counting down.
AGAGTTAGTGCTCCACTAACTCAATCCTTGGGACATTATCTAAGACATTAGTGGGCAGAAACCACTTCTTCTTCACCAAAACACAAACCAGCCGAAACAAAACCTCCATGGAAGTCCACCATGGCCAAACTTCCTCCATCAACATGCACCATTGATCAAGCCCTCATTTTCACTTACTTCCTTCATTAAAGCTTGCCTATTCACCTTGGGGAAGATATTGGCAACAAGAAAAACCAGATTTGGTGAAGTTTTGATAAGCATCAAAAGTTGTAAGTGTCCAAAATCCCTCCCTTGCTTTGGTAAAGCTTGTGTTTAGGTTGAGGTGAGTGTTTTGGTGAAGGGAAATGAAAGAAATAGTGAGAAATGAATTTGTCCATTTTTGGCAGCCATGAACCCTTGTTGAGCTTGAGTTATTTTTACTTCTAATGAATGAAAATGAAGGTTGATTGATTCAAATGAAAGTTAGAGTAAGTTTGTGCACAAGTATGTACATGTAGTGTTTAGATTAAAGGTGTTAAATGGAACTTTGAAGTCTTGAGCAAACTGCCATGTTTGGCAGCCCCTAATAGCATGAATTTGTGTGTGAATATATGGTTATTAATGATATATGTTAATGTCAATTTGTGGGAAGCAAGTGTAAGTGATGTTGAAGTATGAATATGTTGAAGTGTATGTGTAATATTAACATTGAAGTATGTTGAATTTTGGTGGAAGTGAATGTTGAACTTAATGATGGATTGTGTGCATTGAGCACTTGAACATTCTGCCCAGAATTGTTGAAATTGTGTACAATATATGTATAGAAGTGTTGTTGATTGAATATTGTAGTAATGAGGAGGAGAAGGAACATTAAATTGGAAGTGTATGAGCTTTATGCAGGTTGTGTATTGAAGGCAGTACCTAAATTAGGCCATAAGTGCCAAACTGTGAACCCAATTGATATCAGACCAATATGGGGTGAAACTAGACACCAAATAGGCCAACTTTCATGCAGAAAGGTTGCCAAAATTCTGCCTAGAAACTTACCTTAAAATTGACCAAATCCGGATTAGTGCATTTGAGGCCTGAAAACTGACCATTTGGGCAGCAGTTAGTGTTTAGACCATAACTCACTCAAAACATGTCTAAATGACCTGAAATTTTGACCATGAATAGTTAAGACCTATATCTACAAGTCTTATGAAGACACCAAAGCCCAGAAATGACCAGAACCAAGTCAAATGGCTTGCACAAGTTCGGGCACAAAAACTGCCGAACCAAAAGTGACCTAAAAATTGACCAAATTATGCACTAAAAGTGCAATCTGTCCAGCTTTAGCAAATTGACCATATCTTGGTCTACACCACTCGGAATGACCTGAAATTTTGCCCCACATGCAATAAGACATAGAGCTACAATTTTGCTTCTTTGACCAGAAGCTAAAAACCAAGGGAAATATGACTTTAAGCTAGACCAATCTAGCATACAGAAAGTGAGAAATTGACATTTTGCATACAATGATGCTTGAAGCATTTTGGCAATGAATGCCAACTTATAAAAATGGTAAATTGCACTATATTGGCAGCATATTGAGAGATAAATTGTGACATATTGATGCTAGAAACAACTTGTCCATATTACCTAAAAAGGTCAACATATGCATTGACTTGTGAATTATATAATAGTTAGTAAACTCCAAAGATTGAAGAATTAAACAATTAAATTATAATGTGCCCTAGTTTGCCTAGTTGACTAGTATGGATAGGTTGGCATGCCAATAGGATTCTGATAGTTGTTCTGTAAATGGCTTCATGCCATACTGTGTTTTTACGGCTTGTTATGCCGCACTGTGACTTTAATAGCCTACGGCTATACATATTGTGTATTTATTCTTGGCTTATTGCCAGATTGACTATATGGCTTTTTAGCCACGCTATTTGCACACCGGGAGACTCTTTGTGACCGATGGTGTGACGGCCCGAGGTACTATGTACCCAGTGCCAGTATATCCGTTTATCCGATGCGTCAAGATATAGGTTACACGCGAGAATTCAAGTACAATTAAAATCAAATAGCTAAATCCAGTCTACTGACATACAGCACCACCAAAAATTTGTAAATACTTTATTTACTTTATTTTAGTGTATATTTCTTTATATTTGGCACCACTAAGCAAAATTGCTTAGCGCGTTGCTTTTGTAACGCGTAGGTATTGGAGACACCGCTGGGGAGCCCAGCAGACCTACAACCGGGTGAGACATCAGATCTGCACAGGAGTCCGGAGTCATCTGCACTGCATTGCATACATGGTAGGACTTAGGATATCTTGTATTTTATACTTTTGTTGTATATTTGAAATTCAGCCCTGTATTTTATAATGTTATGAAAGTTCTAAAGTTTGTAATATTTTGTACATATTAAATAACATGGAGATTTTCTGTATATATTTAAATTATTATGGATTGTATTATGGAACTGTTTAATGACTGTAAAAGTCTATTGACTTTACTGAGAAATAGAGACGGTGAAATATTTGAGATTTTGATATCATAAAATTAAACTGTTTTCAACAGGTTTGGAAGGACAGTTTGTCCTAAATATAGAAGGCACCTTGCCAAATTTTTATTACCAGTCTTGAAACACTGATTTTAATAAAGTATGACAATAGTATCAACATGATATGAATATTACACAAAGTATATAGTTGCTTTTATGTATTGCTTGTTTGAGTCCAAATGATTCCTTTTCAGCTTTTGATGAGGAACAATTGCTGCGCTTTGCTCAATTTTATCTTATTGAATTTTCTATGGTATAGCTTGTTGCTCTTGACAATCAATTAGAGACATATATTCTTGATATGAAGTCCAATGTTGAGTTTTCAAATTTGACAGGAATTAGCAATCTTGCTGAAAGAATGGTGAAGACAAAAAGGAATGTGTTATATCCTTTGGTTAATAGGCTTATAACATTGGCCTTAATTCTACCTGTTGCAACAGCTTCTGTCGAGAGAGCATTTTCTGCTATGAAGATTGTGAAGAATTGATTACACAATCGAAGGGCAGATCAATGGATGTCTGATTCTTTAATTACATATATCGAGAAAGAAATTTTTAACTCCATTGACAATGAGGTGATCATGCAACGATATCAAAACATGAAAACTCACAGAAAGCAATTGCCACTTAAAAATCTACATATTGATGTAATACATAGTTGGCATTTCTGAGTAATGTTATTGCTCGATTATATCATTTTTGGATGTTTAATATACTATTTTTCTATTAGTTTATTTTGAATAGAATATTATTTGTTATTATTTCAATTTTATCTTTTAAAGTATCATCTTTGTAAATTAATTTATTTTTTCGCCTTTGCCCACCTTCAACAAAAATCTGGCTTTGCCACTAATTCTACTTAAACTTCCTCTCTAGCATAAACTTATCCTTTATACTACTAACCCGAATAGGAATCCAATTGATACCTATAAAAAGGGATCATATTGGTTGAATCTCAATTCTTTTTAGTGACATAAACATCGGAGAGGTTGCCAAACTAACTCACTCAATGTTCTCTTGTATTGTAGGTCCATACCACAAAGATCCTCAGGATAGTATTAGTGGCACCATCTGTGGAAAATCGACACAAAAGGTTTTGTTTTTTCCTCATATTTTTCACTCATTGAACTCAAAATGGGAAAAGGTCATAATAGCATCAATAATTAAAAACTCTCTCTCTCTCTCTCTCTCTCTCTCTCTCTCTCTCTCTCTCTCTCTATATATATATATATATATATATATATATATATATATATATATATACACATTCCATTATAAAAAAGAATAAAACATAATATCAAATTAGAAAAAAAAAAAAACACACACACACATACACACCCTCCCTATAATCTTTCCTAAACAACCATTGCTTAAAAAAAATAATTATTTTATATGGTTTAACTAACATAAATGCACGATAAAAGGAAAAGAAAAGATAAGAGAGTTGATATTGAAGTTCAAGAATGGTCGATCCCTAAAGTCAAAATTGGGAAGGAACAAATTTTATTGAAAAAAGAAACTGAGTTTTGAGATTAAAGGAACATAATGGCAAGATCATATTTATAGAGATTTTAAATAAGAACAAAATGAAGAATCATAAAGATTTTCAACTTAAATAAAACCTATATATATATATATATAGAGAGAGAGAGAGAGAGAGAGAGAGAGAGAGAGAGAGAGAGAGTTAACCTTTGAACTGGTTAAATAGCATTACTTGTCTATTGATGAGTAGCCAATTAGTTGGTCAATGCATGTTGGACAAGTTGAATGTATTGTTGGATTAGTGCATGTACTTTGCATTAGTCTTGTTTGCCATACCAACAATTGAATAAATGTTGCTTTTATCCCTGATGGTGTCATGGCCGTTTCTTGTTATATTGAGATCAATGTCGTACTAAAGTAGCCATGCTAAAGCCTTGTCAAGGCAAGAGTTTCTCGACCTCCATGCTATTTAATGTGCTCAGTTGGCTATTTAATATTTTTTTAGTTGACTAGTGCCTACATCAAGAGGTCACGCTGGTGGTTGTGATCATAGAATACTTATTATAAAAGGCAATGGGCCTAGGCTAATCTTTTTTGGGCCCATACAGACCCCTATGATCGTAAACGAACTCTACTACAACCCTTAGATCGTAGTCGTAGGGCTAGATATGCATTAGGATTTGGAAAGGCATATATTCTTTTCTTACGTCAAAAAATATAAATGAAAACAAGTTTTGGCTAGATTTCATATTAACTAAGAAAAAAAGAGTTACTTTTTAGTACATTAAAGTTTTTAAAATGTCTAACTTACTATATCTAGTTGCTAAAAGAATATTATTCGCATAATAAATTCATATTGAAATATCTACTCTCTCGATTACTATAGAGAGAATTGATTGAAAAGTAAATTTATGATATTTTACCTTACAAATTATACATGAGATATTAAATAAATAATATAAACAATAAATAATAAAAGAGAAGTTAAAAAAAAAAGTGAGGAAATTTATGAAGTGGGACCCATGAGAATTGGAAGAGGAAATGAACCAGCATTCCAACAGAAGGGTGATGGGTGACGCAGAGACAGACATGCCGTAGGGAAGGCGTCTATAATCCCATAATCCATTTGCCATAAGAAAGGTAAGGTGGTGAGGTCAGAGTCTGCCCCTGGGAACTTCTGCATTACAGTGCAACCTGCCACATCCTTCCCTATCCAACCAAGCCAACAATGGAATTTATTTTATTTTATTTTTTTTCTTCTAGAGATGGAAGATATTAAAAAGGATAGAATCCGTTGGGTTTCATCCTTTAATCTATATTACGAGATAAATATTATTTTATTATTAAATTATTAATCTAATAATATAATCCACCTGATAGTAATAAATTTTAATTTAATGATATTTAAATAATTTTCAAAATTATCACGTGCTAGAATTCAAATCTTAATTAAACACAATTATATATAAAAGAGCATAATCGATTCGAAGAGAATTTAAAAAGAAAAATTCTCATGATGTAATCCGATGACATAATAGAATGTGTTCATAACTGGAATCTGCCTCAATACATAGAATGTGTTCATCACTGGAATCTGCCTTAATACGAAAGTTCCTCTTCAGCCATTGTATATTAAAAATCAACAATTCCTATCCTCAATCAATAAACTTTATACTGAACTCATTTCTAAAATTTTATGGTATCAAGTTGGAGTACTAATCAAAGTCAGATAAAAAAAAAAAAATCCGTCCTCATCATTTTAATTTAGCTTGATCAGATAATTTCATGGGTATTTAAGATGTGCGACATTATCACTAAATATGTATAATGAAAATTTGAAGTAGAAAATAAATATTTATTTGCATAATTTCACCGAAGCAATTTAATAATATATATATATATATATATATATATATATATATATATATATATATATATATATATATATATAATGTAATAATAATTTTTCTTTCAATATTTACTTTATTTATGGGGTAATAATAAAAGAGTGATAACCATTGGATGATAGGTGGTAGGATTGGTTCGGGAGCCTCATACCATATACTGTATACTTATACTCATGCCCAATGCCTCTTCCCACTCTTAGGTACTTTCAGGCTGCGGGTCCTTTTGTCCTCATATACAGTATACAGTATGAGGACTATAGCTTACTGGATCAAAACAGATGCATTTCTGATACACAAGATCCTCATATGAGGCGAGTGTAGAGCATACGTGCAACTGAGTTACAAGAAATAGCATACATTCTTGGAGTTTCAGAAGAGAAGATAGGGATTTAGAAAGCCATAGAGGACAGACCTTAAGAACACAACAAATAGGAATAATTAAACAGACAAGCTTTCAAAAAGAAAGTTGATTATAAATTTTGAATAAAGCAACACACTTTAAATAATACACCGACACACTTAGTAGAGGGACAAGCCAACAGTGATAAAGTTCACGGGCATATATAGCTTTATGGGGATCTTGACAAGTTATAGTTCCTGTAGTCCGAACTGTTAGAGTCAACATCACCATAAAAGCCATAATACCAGGGCTCTCTTTCTTCAGGCGAGAAAGGGATAGTACTTGCTATAGTTTCACGTGCTTCAATATCCATTGGGTCCTATGAGTCTTGAAATACAGGATTGGACCAGTCAGTGGGGCTGTTACCTAGGAAAGTGCATGTGACTGAAGTATCCAAGGCTAGTCTGTAATTATTGATTTCACACAAGTAGTGTGCTAGTTGGCGTCTTAGAGGCCCCATATGGTCCTTATCAATAATGGTTCCTTCAAAAGTCCTCCACTCATAATTGTGGTTCTGTGACCAAAGTAGGCCATCGGGTCTTTTAGAGAAAGGCCAATGGAAAATGAAAATGGATCGGACTGTGTTTTGTTGGGCCGAAGGCCTGTCTTCAATACCATGAGAATCTATGAGTCTTCTGAGTGTGTAAGCCCAAGTTGATAAAGGCTAAAACCATTCAAAGAATCTTGAGAGTAACGTCCTAGTTGTGTGGAAAGACCCAAGGTGGGAATTTCAATGGCTACAGAGTACAGGGTGGTTAAGCACTAGAGAAACCAAAGTTCTTCAAGGAGCATGTCCGTTTCAGGATGAAGGCTAATGTAGGTGAGAAAGGGGTAATCTGGCTGGAAATAAGAAACAGGAGTAATGATATTTCTGAGGACATTTCTTGCATTCTGAAAATGAAATAGGTGATTTCTGGCATAGGTTTGGAGTTCTGCAAGAGTCATGGAAGGTGAGCTTCCAAGCGGAAAGCTATCTGGAGGAGGAACGAGAAAGCTAAGCGGGTTTAATGAGCTAGCCATAAAAATAAGTGGCAAGGTAGAAATGGAGTTAATAAGGTGAACTGGGTTTGGTCTTGAGAGGTGGTCAAGGATGAGATTGTTTTTCCCTTTAATGTGTTGAACCTAGAATTTATACTTAGAAAACCAGTCTTTTAGGTACAAAGGTTGTGGCTCAAGAAGCGCCTTATTCTTGAAGTCTAACATCCTTGGGAATGAAGAGCTGTCCATCATAACGGTGAAGTGGTGGCCAATAAGATGGAGCTCGAATTTTTTGATTCCATATTTGACTGTAAGAATTTCTTTATAGACTGAGTGGTAGTGTTGTTTAGTAGGTTTGAATTGTCCACTAGCGTATCCACATATGTCTTTGAAACCATCATGTGATTCGATCAGAATGGCACCCCAGTAAGTGTCACTGGCATCTGTCTACAGGATTTTATCTCCATTTCTAGGAATATGGAGAGGTGGAGGATTTTGTGCCTTTGCTTTAAATGCTTTAATAGTTGTTGTTTGTTCTGGTCTCCAGGGTGGGGCATTCTTTCTCAACATCTTTGAAAGTTGACTGGTGTGGACTGAGACATGCGGCAAGAACCGATGGATATAGTTGACTATACCCAGACACTGTTGTAACTGTTTATGAGTCAAATTCTTGTCAGGAAACTTAAGGAGCTCAACAACTATGTGTGGATCGGGCTGGTATTTTTCATTTTTGAAATGCATACCCAAAAACTCAATTTCAGTGCGGACTAAATAACTCTTCTTTTCAGAGAGCATTATTCCATGGGCTTGGACAATAGAATGGAATTAGGCCAATAATTGTTTATGGCTGTGGATGTCTTTTGAGAAGAGAAGAATGTCATCAATCTAAATTAGGGTGGAGTGCAGGATGGGCTCAAAGATGCCGATCATGGCCTTTTGAAATAATGAAGGAGCTATTTTGAGGCCAAAAGACATTACAGTCCATTGATATTGGGTTATAGGGATACAAAAGACAGTTTTGGGCCTATCTAAGGGGTAGATGCCAAGTTGCCAGAATCTAGCTTTTAAATCAAACTTGGAAAAGATTTGGGCTTCATGAAGTTAGGTAAAAAGGACATCAGTTTTGAGCAATGAAAATTTGTCGTCTTAAAGGAAATGGTTAAGGAGTTTGTAGTCAATGACTAGCCTCTTTTTGTTTCAGAGCCTTTCTAATCTTTTTTCAACATAAAAGGCTTGGCAAGCCAAAGGTGAGCTTGTGGGCTCGATTAAGGCTTGTTGAAACAGTTGCTTACATTCTTCCTAGGCCAATGCTAAGTCAGAGGGAGTCATGCCTGGATGTGAGGCCTTGGTGGGATTAATATCTTCATTTAATTTGAAAGGCAGGTGGATGAAGAAGTCTTGATTTTTCCAAAGAGGATGAGGATGGAGAAAGTCAGCATGTAAGTCTGCACACAAAGGAATAAGAGATTCTTTCTGTTCTTGAAAGTTTGGAGGAGCTTCCATCAATGAGAACAACTTGGGAACAGTGGTAAAAGGTTTGAAGTGTCTCTTGTGTTTCAAGCTTGTCAGCAGAATCATCAAGTGTTGAGTCTTCTGGTATATATCAAACCCAATAAGAATATCTTTGTCAGGTAAATGTGAACCAATGATCTTGGTCCATACTGTGTAATTGGGAAAGAATTGTATTCTAATAGGTCACCTTGAGATAAGACTGGTCTTGAAAACTTTGCGGTCTGCTGCTTTGAAATATCCTGAGTGAGGAAGCCATTCTTCTGGAGGTAAAATGGCTGGATTCATCATACTCTTGTGAGCACCAGTGTCAAGGAAACCAACAACTGAGATGGGCCAAGAATATCTTTCTGGAAGGATGGACAATGAAACCAAAGGAACATGAATGGTTTGGTGGGTTTCTTGTTGTATTTGGACTTGTTGGGCTGAATGAAGGCCAAAGTATGGGCTTTCATCAGAACTTGAATCTGAGTCTGAAGTTGAGACTTCTGTGTCAAGGCTCTCTAATGCAAAGACTATTTCATCATTGGGCTCTTCTTGTTCGGAGAATAAAGATTCAACATCATGATTATCGTCATCAAAGGGGCGGAGTTGTTGAATATGATGGATGAGCTTAACAGCCTTGTTTTAATTTTTTGGACAATTTTTTGCATGGTGGCTTTTGTTGTCGCATATGTAATAGCGATTAGATTTGGAGGCAGGTTTTCCACGAGTTCTTCTTTTGAAATATCTGACCCTCTGTTTATGTTTCTTTGGGAAGGATGTCTTGGAGGAATGCCACTGTTTTTTATAGAATTTTTTATGATGCTTTTTCTTCTTTGTCTTGCATTCACAATTTCTGTCTTTACACTTGATTGACAAGTGAGATGTCTGGCAGACATGTTTGAGTGTCTTGCTATTATCAATAATGTTTCTGAACATCTTCTACTGGTCACACATTTTCTCTAGACAAGCTAGCGTGAGTTGGTGGATTTCTCCAATAGAGATTGTATTGAAATCTCTTCTGGTAGCTGTGATGGAGCGGCGGAGTTCTAGTTGTAATTGCTCTGGAAGAGAAGTAATGTAGGTGTGACGTAGGTTGACATCATTGAGGCCATTGAGCAAATAATAGCATTGCACCATTCTCTGATAATGTCTTTCTATATTTATTCTTTTGAGAGAGGGGTGGAAAGTCTGTTTCATAGGAGGATGGTGAGATCATCATGCAAGGAGAAACCATTGGTAAGGCAGGAGTTGGTGTAGAAGGTGGATACTTTGCTGGAGAAGGAGGAGGATAGCCTTTTTTTCTTAGAATTTCTAAGGCCAACTCATAAATGGGTAAAGGCTTCTTCTGTTTTGTCTCCTCATGGATTCCTACCCAGGGTTTGTCATTTGGGTCATCCTTGTGATGCGATGAATGGCAAGATGGAGATTGATAGGATGCTTTCTTTGCCTTGGCCAATTTCTTCCAATTCTTATCAGACAGTGGATGTCCATATTCATTCTCCCAATAATCTTCATCACAGTCACAATCATTATTACATAATCCTGATCCTGGGAGATCTCAAGGACAGTGGCCATTGATCCTCATGGGATAGACATAATGACTATCTACAGTGACTGCTCTAATAGGATACCATTTTTCTTCTTTAGGGAGTGGAGTGATCATCATTGACTGAAAGATAGGCAGAGAACTTGTAGAGTGTCTAGCTGGCTGAAATATGGTCTGGACAGTCCCATCAGATTGTCTTTGAAAAGACGACTCTGTAAGTTGGATAGGTTGAGAAGTAGTATGGATCTTCTCATAGTTTGTAAGCTAGGTTTTTAGAATAAGTTGCTCTAGCTCGATCTAGGAATCTGTCGTGGAATCTGGACTATTGTGGGAGTCTGCTCAGTATCTGCGAGGATGAGCAAGGCATCTAAAGAGACTGGGGCCTGAACGAGATCAATTGCATGATCTTGCAGTTTGTAGATGATCTGGTGATGGAGGATAAATCAACCAATCAAGTTTGGTTTAAAGTTTATTTCTATCAAGCTGGTTTAGACTGATTTTGATTCCAAGTTATATCGAATTGATTTTAAACTATAATTGGAATGTGGCCATCAGGTGGTTCCACGTTAGAACCATGGATTCAATGTTGAGAAACGAAACAAACCAAAATTGAAAGGGTCATACGCGATTTTAGTCAGTTACAAATCAAGGGATTTAATTCAATTCAAGGACAATTTAGATTTTGGATTGAACGAGTCTCCAATTTTTTTTAACGATTTGATTCAATTCAAGTTATGTATCACCTTCTTACATCGTTGTGCTAAATTATCGATGTCGATTCCTAATTAAAGAAGTGGACCACAACTAATTCCATATATGACGAGAATCAATATTGAATTTAATCTAGGTCAATACCAATATTAGTCCAATTTTAGACGTCAACCACTTCTAGTCAGTTCTACATTCAACTAAAAATTTCATCTCAAAATAAGATAGCTAAGTAATGGGTTTTAATTTGACAAAATTATGAAATTTTGAATTTTAATTAATAAATAATGAAAAATTATTTACCTAAAACTAATTTCTTGACAAGATTCATCATCATGATGTGCATTTATGTTCAAAGTCAGAGGGCTAGAGTTCTTAACTTATCATCAAAGGCCAAAAGCAATTGTTATGTGTTTCGGAACAAAACACAAATTCATGGCAAGATTAGATGGCTAACTTTAACATATAGATGAAAAGTAGAAAACTCATCAACTGAAAAGTGAGGATCAAATTTGTGATTATAATTAGTTGACTTCACTGCTGCATAATGATATAAGATAACAGTAAAAAATTGCCACCATATATATTTAAATCGTAATCATAAGTTAATGATAACAATTTAATAATCGCCACATATGCTTCTATAACAATCACATAAAACAATGATTTAATTATATTTTTGTGATGAATAAAAATTACTATCTTAAATAGGTATAAATCATTATTCTTATAATAATTTTAATAATAATTTTGTTAAAATTTTTACATAATTTATTAATTTGTATACAATAATTTTAAGTTGTTACAAAATTATTATCATATATATAAAGGCAACAGTTTTATAATTGTCATTAATAATCTTTACCTTAAATTTAATATGCAATAGTACTTCTATTTTTATATTTTATTTTATTTATTTATTTTATTTATTATTAAATAATTAATATTATTTTCAAACTTTAGCTCACTAGTATTAGAATTATCTTTACACTATGAAATCCCGAATCAAGTCCCAATCAAAGTAATTGAAGACTCGATTGGGCCCAATTGTATTAAAAAAATAAATTAGTATTAATTCATTTGATAATTATTAGTTATAAAATAAAATTTATTTATTAAAAACAAAACAATCACATAATTTTCCTCGTAAAATTATTTGGATGTTTGCAGGTGGTAACTACCAAGATTACAATTCACTGACAGCAAGTAATTATAGTAATAAGTAATTTATTTTCATGTAAAAGGGTATGGAAACGGCTCTTAGGCATGGACGAGGTCTCTTGAAATACCATACAGGGAAGCTCTTCTCTCTCTGTCTCTGCAACTCATATCATATTACAGCTTTTGGGTTTTCTCCTTGATGGTCTTGTTTGTTCACAGCTTACTTGCGAGGGAGCGTTGCTTTAGTGTGTGGACAAAAGTCTAGTGGCAGTCAAATAACTAGGCTTTTTGGGTTTCTTTGGGAATGATAAATAAATTGTGCCTTGTTACTAATGCAAAGCTGAAAAAAGATAGGATTCATCCATCATTAACAAACCCACCAATGGATCCATTTATTAATTTATCTATTTTTTTTCTTAGGATCCAACTCAATATCTCAAACTTTTAAAATGATTCTAATATTTTTAAATTCAATGAAAGAATAATGCGTCAGTTAAAAATTAATTGATTACACAATAAGAAATGATTTTTATTATTTATTTTTATAAAATAAATAATTTTAAAATAAATAGGTAATCGAAAAAAACTTAATATGTCAAAATTAAGGGAAAAAAAAAAACAATAAGGCCATCTAATTGGCATATTTGCAGCAGATTTAATCCATATGTTTTAAAATATTAGTATTTTTAACTAGGGAACTAGCATTAATCATGATTTGATGCGGCGATGGACGCTGCACGTGTTCCAGCCAGTCTTGTCCTGGCGATGGATCCAACCCTATCTGAAATTGATCCATAATCACAATGAAAGCGGCTCTGATAATCCGTTTCAATTTAATTTAATTTCGGCCTGATTCCAAATTTGATATGCCTAAACTTGATTTCGGGCCGGTTTTGGCCAACCCAAATATAAAATATAATTTTTTATTTTTCAAAAATGAAAAAGAAATATTTTATTGGACAAGTTTTTAAAGTTTGAAAACAATTTCTAATTTCGAAAAAAAAAAACAATTTCTAATCATATTAAATGAAAAATTATGAAAATAAATTACTTTTAAATTTTGTTTACTTTCATTATGGAGTAACTGCACAACTCTTAAGTAAAGATATTTATAAGGTTTATTGGGCAAATAAATATTTACCTGATTATATTTAAAATTTTTATTTTAAATAATTTAATTATAATTTTTAAAATTAAAAAATTTTTATTCAAAATTAAAAATTAATTTAAAAATTTTAATTTTTTATACTTACATTGACATGCTATGTCATATTTTTTTAATTTTTTATTTAATAATTTCTCTCTTTTTTTTGTTTTCGCGTCCTCTCTCCCACTTTTTTTATTTGTTTTGAATAATCAAGCTCTGTAATTCATATTTTTTTATTTGGAAAGAGAGAACGAGAAGAGAGAAAATAAGATCAATTCAAGTATAAAATGTTAAAATATTTAAATTAATTTTTGAAATTTAAATATTTTTTTTTTAATTTTAAAAATTAAAATTAAATTAACTAAAATTAAAAATTTTTAATATAATCGGCAACTAAGATTTGAATTTATTTAACCAAAAGACTTATTTATAAGGATAGGTTACAGATTAGCTCTTTTAAGTTTCATAAATTTTCAAATAAGTTACATCTATTCATAAGGGAGAACTATTCAATATGAAAGTGCAAATGTAAATTAGTAAGAGAAAATAAATTGAGAAACAAATAGATATGATTAAATTGTAACTTTTATAAACTTTGAGGACTAAATTTATGAAGCTAAAGTATCAAATTGACTGCGAAATTAATTAATTTAATATTTCAATGAATAAAAAATGACCGAATTTTATCCGAATTGAATCCGAACCGTGAGACTAAGCCATCAAATTATGATTGTTTTGCATTAAAATTGGCGCATAGAAGAGAGAGAGTGCGTGTGAGAGAACTAGATAATGGCTAAAGCTACAGGGAAGTACATGAAACCTTGATGATTCAAGCATCATATGGTGCCAAGTGTAAGCCATGGGTGGCTGTACAGGGTACAGACTGTCTATTCAACTTGTCTCTTTGGCCTTTTTGTCTTTACCTCGTCTCTGCTCTTGTGCGGTGCCCTCAATTTCTTTAGCCTTTAAAATTCCCTCTATATATACTGGGACTCTATTTTCCATCGTACTTGTACACGCGCACCAACGGCCCCCACCCCCCCAAACCAAAGGCTCGTTCTCGGGTGATTGTTTGGAAGGCTATGGAGAGAATGGAACTGGAGAAGAAAATGGTGAAATCAAGATTCAAGAGGGTTTGTGTGTTTTGTGGCAGTAGTACTGGGAAGAGAGATTGTTACAGAGATGCTGCCATTGAACTTGCCCAAGAGCTGGTACAAAGTCTATGCCTTTCTTTCTGCGCCTTGTTCTTCGTTTTCATTTTCTGTGATATCTGCAATAGTTCTTCATCTTTTATTTTTTGTTTGAAGGTGGAAAGAAGATTGGACCTTGTGTACGGAGGGGGTAGTATTGGGCTTATGGGATTAGTTTCACAAGCTGTTCATCAGGGTGGAGGCAATGTTCTTGGGTATAAATAATCACTACACCATATATGGGTTCTTCTGTTTCTTCTTCTTGTTGGTCTCAAATGGCCTAATTTTGGATGGGTTTTGTGTTTGCAGGATCATACCCAGAACTCTTATGAGTAAAGAGGTGCATAGTCTCATTCATGTTTCTTCTTATTTGTAGGCAGTACTGGGCAGTTATAAAATAGTTTTAAGGAGATTGTTTTTTTGTTGGGTTCTTGCTAAATAACACAGTTACATTTTATAATTCGTTATTTCTAAAGATTGTAATGTGCATAATGTGGAGACCCAGATCACTGGAGAAACGGTTGGAGAGGTAAAGCCAGTGGCTGACATGCACCAAAGAAAAGCAGAAATGGCCCGCCATTCTGATTGTTTTATAGCCCTACCAGGTCCCATTTCTCTCTTTTTCTCAAATATTAGAAATATCTACAAACCCATATACCTTTAAGTCCCTTTGTGTTCCTTTGGTAATCAATGGTGTTTTTGTCATAGCCTCTCAAATAACTTTGGTCTCTTTCCAGGTGGGTATGGAACTTTAGAGGAGTTGTTGGAAGTGATCACTTGGGCTCAGCTTGGTATCCATGACAAGCCTGTAAGCATATGCATCCGTTAATACCCTTCTCAAAAACCTTATATGGGTTGTTTTTGTGTTTCAAATTCAATCCATAACTTTGATTAATTTTCGAAAACAAAAATAATAAAACAAAAACGCAGGTGGGTCTACTTAATGTTGATGGTTACTACAACAATCTTCTGACTTTCATTGACAAGGCTGTAGATGATGGGTTCATCAAACCCTCCCAGCGCAACATCTTTGTCTATGCACCAAATGCCAAAGAACTTGTTCAAAAGCTTGAGGTATTTTGCTTTTGTTTCTGTTGTTTCTGTTTAGGTCTCAAATAATACTTGATAATTTGTGCGCAAATATGGAAAAGAGAATCTGATGTTTGAAGAAAGAATCTTTCTCAGTATGCTATGTTGGTGTGTTTTCTTTTCTATTTTCTTTTATGTACTGTTTGCTTGTAAATGATGACACTGTTCTTTTCTTTTCTTTTCTTTTCTGTTGTGTTGTGTTTTGTTTTCTGATTAGGAGTACGAGCCTGTGCGTGATGGAGTTATAGCCAAGGCAAGGTGGGACGTTGAGCTTCAGCAACCGTCACAGCAACCACAGGTCGGGTTCAATGCCACCACTTTGCAGACTGAGGTCGCTCTATGAAAGAGAACATGAAAAAAAAAAAAAAAAAAAAAAAGCAAAGAAAGAAAAAAAAAAGTTAGGGAAAAAGGAGTTTTAGGCTTTGTTTGGTTGCTTTTTTGGTCTGATGATTTTGGGTTAGGTACCAACCATATTTCCAAATAATGGTGTTATGGTAAAAGGTGGTTTTGAATGGACTTTGGGATTAAAGGAAAACGGCAGAAAAGAAAAGTCTTTTTTTTTTTTTTGTGTAACTACCACTTTAGTAAAGATGAAAAAAAAAGTTTATTTAACTTGGGATATTAATTAAAATTGTATTTTTTAGCACCTGGAATTCTGTACAAGGGATTATATATATATATATATATATATATATATATATATATATAGAAAAGAAAAAAAAGAAGGGCAGCTTTGTTCTCTTTCTCCATGCCAATTGCTATCTAGAGTATAATGCGTACGAGCTTTTCTTTTGACGTTTTTTTAAGGCACTATATATGGTTATGTGATGATGATTGATTTCCATAGCATTCATATTAGGGGACCTTCAAATGGTGGGCTGGTGGGCCTCGGCTTGTATGTTATTTCACCCATTAATCATGGGTCTTAAACAAGCTTTTACCATAATTAAATTAAAAGTTTATTGTTTTATAAAATTCTTATTTTTAAGACTTTAGATACAACAATAAATATATGGAATTTAGATATTTAATAGGTAGATTTGTATAAATTTTATGATAGACCACCATGTTAATATATTGAACAAAAATTTACTGGTTTGGTGAGGGCTAAGCTTTCTTTTAAACCAACTTATGTGTGGTTGAGTACTGATTAGTATTACAACTACCAGGGACCTTATCCACATAGAGAGAACCTTGGAAAAAAAAAACTATCATGTTGATGACCTTAATGAACTAATTTTCCTATAGTGAGTATGTTAGAAAACCAAATCCAACCTTAAAACTCAGGTGTTGATGTGGCGGAAACATGTTACAAATTTGAAATATGGCGTGAAACGGGGGAATATATGACAGAAATGAGGCAATGTGAATGTGCATAATGGAGAGTTTAGAGTTTGCTTTAAAACCATATTAGAAAATCAAATGTAATCTTAAACTTAAATGTTAAGATTAGAGATGTTAAAATATTATTGAGACTTGGACCTCTGGAATTAAATCCTAAAATGTTATTGTGGGGACAATCTCACCCTGCAAATTGGCATAAAAGTAGACATAGATGGGCTGTTGGGCACCCATTCCTCTCTCTGCCTGGTCCAAGAATGCCGAGTAAAGATTTTAGGATGGGTTACCCAAAAGCAGTGCGTAGCGGTCAGAAAAGGTTGAGGTTTTGGGGGCAATGCGACTGCAATTGGGACCGGTTTAGTTTCGTGCAAGCTTGTGGTTGTGGGCGCCAATTTTGGTCTGAGCGTTGGGCCATTCTTTTAGCCGAGGCAATTATATTGCAGAAGGGAGAGTGCCTGCCTCTTTAGCTTGTCCCAAGACACTTTGATAACTATCGCTCAACTTGAAGGCCAGGGTGCTCTGCTTTCCTTCTATGTCTTGTGGAAAGTGGGGACCATAGTGTGCTCGCATAATATTCAAGTTAATTAGAGTATGCATGAATACCATTTTATAGTTTTTTTTTTTTTTAATTCAATGGATATATAATGGTCAAATATAATTTATGAATTATACAGTAGAAAATAGCCTCTTCTTTTCTTATTATAGAAGTTAATAATACATAAATAGAAAAACTCAACTCGATACTTTCTCACTCTTTGTGTCTTAAAGGTAGAAGAAGACTAATTAAAATATTCCATAATCGGCTTTTATATTCTAATTAAAATCTTAAATTTGAATCTAACTAAAGTTAATTAAATTAAAAGGTTATTATTTTAAGAGATAAATGATTGAAAAATATATATTATGTATATAAGAGCAAACACATTGAAGAAGTGAAGAAACAATCTTGAGAAATAATGGTTGGTCAAGCACATGAAGGACATAATCCTAAAAGGAACTGTTTTTTTATTAGTTTGAAAAGCAGACTGTGATTTGGAGTCAAGATATTTTGTCAATATTTCTCAAACATTTGCATTTTTTTCAAATTTCTTTCCCCATTTTCTTATATGTTCTTTTCATTTTTTTTTTTTTTTACATATTCACTTACCCTTTTCTTTCACTTTTTTTCCTTAAAAATAATAAAATTGAGGGAAAAGAAAAAAAAAAATTCAAGAATATAAAGACTTACCATAGAATAGGGAAAGTAAGGTGTGAGACTGTGAATCAGTCAAATAAATGAATTCTTTCATTTTATGAGCTTTTGAATACCCTCATGTATTGTTTAGTCTAGTTTTGTTTGGTGATTAAAGGCATATCTCAATTCCTCTAATTTTTCTACTAAAAAGGACAAAATTTTTAAAAGAAAAAAAACTCATGTATATGTTAAATTTTAATTTTTTGAAATAAAATTTTAAGAATTAAAGTGATTTGAGTTGAAAATGTTAAGAATTAAAATATAATAAAAAAAAATCAACATTCACATAAAGATTTAATTAATAAGGTGCTTAGTTTAATTTAAGAGTTAGTTAAATTTATTTATAAATAGAAAGTCATAAGTAAAATAGTATTTGATTTTATTTTTAAATTTAAAAAAATTACTATAATAAATAAGAAATTATACTTTTAATTATCTAGTTATTTGAGAATTACTTTTTACTAAGTAAAAATTATATTATGATTAAAAAAAATCACATATTCCTTTTATCTATTTTGATAGATTAAATTAATTTCAAGCATCCATTAATTAATTATTTAAACTATTTAAAAGTAATTTTGAAGTACATTAACTACTTATTTTAAATTTATTTATAAATTTAAAAGTATATTTTAATTTAAAAATTAAAAATAAATAATCAAATTAAACACCTTTTAAATTATATTTTGACAATGAAAGAATATATATATTTTTTAATTACTTGTTCAACAGGAGAAATTTCATTTGCCAGGCCTTTCCAATTTCAACTAACATCTATAAATTTGTCAAAGAGGGAGTGTTAAGGATGTTTAATAACATAATTAAGCATTTCAAATTTAAAATTTATTATTTAAAATTTATTTCATAATATTTATTTATATTTCATTTAAAATTATTCTATAATATAATGATAAGTCAAACTTTTTAAATTAAAATAAAAAATCACGTATATTAAATTTAACACTTTATTTTTAGAACATATTAAATAACTTTACGATTTAAAATTGTAAAGATTTATCTTGTTTAAAGCTACAAATTTAACGCTATGATATCACAATGTTTATCCATAATTAATCATTAAGGTTTGCCCGTATAATTAGGTTGATTATTTTCGGGTTTAGATTGGGCCTTAAGACTTCATTATCCATATTGAATTTATTTTTTAAGTATAAGAGCCATACATAGCTCAGTGACATTCAAATTATCTCTAAAATTATAAAATTTTAAGTTTTATTTTCAATATGAATCAATTGTATCAAAGAAGATCTTATATATATATATATATATATATATATAAACTAAGCCTTAAAAATCATTTCACAAGAGTATGGCATATAATTTCATGAGAGAACTCAAAATGTTGACATGTGGCATATTCTTTTTTTTATATAAAAAAATAGCTTATCAAATATTAATTTCAATTACTAAAATCTTATCTCATAAAAAATAGTTATTTAAAATTCTTTTTATTATATTTATAATTATTTTATGTGTTAGAAAACTATACAGTGAATTATTTTTAAAAATTATATATAATAAAATTATAATTAATTAAAAATTTTATCATTAATAAAATTTTATAAAATAATTATGAAAATATAAAATAAAAAATATATTAAATTATATTATCAAATAAAATAATAAATATTTCATCTGTGCAATAAAATCACTAGTTATTAATTAAATGGAAGTAATATAATTAAGAAAATTGCTTTTTCAAGCCCAACTAATCTTTTTCGGGTTTAAGTTAGGCAGAACCATGTTGAGCCCAAGGGCAAAAATCCACTTGTCTAAGCCTGTTATTATGTGGGTCGGACCCTATAAGTATTTAGGTCCATGAATAATCCAAATGTAAATATGAATTAGGTTGGGATAATATTTTTATTGAAAATTAAAATTCCAGCTTATATAAAATTTCTTGCCTCTCTCTCTCTATATATATATTTATATATATAACACCCTTATAATAAATCTCTACAAAAACTCAGTATAAAAGGAGGAGAGAAAAAAAAAAGTTTAAAAGTATAAAGACAAAGTAATGAGTTATCCACTCAAAAAGGGAATTATACAGATTAGTTATCACTGACAAGCTAAAATTTAACATATCATTTACTTAATAATTATAACAATAAAATGACACCAAATTAAAAAAAAAAAATTCAAATTCCCTCCTCCAACAATCATTAAAAAAAATTTAAATATTAAAACTTGTAAAAAACACCCTCATTCATGACTAGAATGTTAAAAGTTCAAAAAAAAAAAAAAATTGTAGGAGAAAAATTATTAAAACAAAAAGGCCTTATCGTAAAAATAATCTAAATTTTTGCTTCTTTTTTTTTTTTCAATCTAATACAAAAAATTTTTTTCTTGGCACAATATATCAAATTTCTGAAATCTATGAAAATTATATTAAAATTTGAAAATAATTAATAAAAACTGTAAGTCAACTAATGTGACATGTCAATTGACTTATTTTCCTATAACTATATGACGTACATACAATTTCATTAACTTCAAAAAAAAAAAAAATTCTAACAATGGTTAACAAGAAAAATATTTGTCCTTTTGATTCCTAATGCTTAATCTTCCACATGCTTTCTCTGTCTCATCCTTTCATCATTCCTCCCTCTTCCATTGCTTTCATGACCCATTCCTCATACATTTATGGGTGGCTTTCTTGGTTCCCTTTCTTCTTTTTCAACTACAAACCTCAGCTCCCGTTTTCATTTCTAGTAGGAGCAGCTCATGAAGTTCTTATTAGATTTGTGGCTCAAAATCATTTCTAAATTGGGTAGAATTTCTAATTAGATTAGGATTAAAGAAACTAACACTATAAATAGGAGTACTGTGAAGAAGTCAATGAAGACAAAGATAATAGAGAGGCTCGTTTACACATATTCTAATATTTAAACTTATTAATTAAAATTATGATATAATTAAGTTATATGAAATATAATTATAAAAAATAAAAATATAATTAAAAGAATAAATTTAAAAATACAAAGTATAACTGAAAGAGTTATATTATTTTATTAAAAATAATAAACTTTGAATATCCTAAAAAATAAAAATAATTTATATTTTAATATTTTCATAAATTTATTTATATATTTATTATATTAATTATATAAATTATTATTCTAATAATTTTTGGTAAAAATTATAGTTTAATTATTATAGTTTAAATGCTAAAAGTAATTAAATTTTAAATTATAATTGATATATAATTTGGTTATAGTTAAAAACCTAAATCTATCTTTCCGTCCTAACCATTCATTACTAATCATCTCAGTTCACAATCTAACCAATTAATTCATCATTTACTAACCTTTATTCTCCCTTTCAACTGTTTTCCTCATCTAACCTATCTTGGTTTTTGCTGTCTTCCTCTTCTTTGCCTTCTTCTCTTCCCTTTCCCTCACAAAGTCATGGTTTCTTTCCTCACCACCATCACAAAGTCATTGGCCATACATCTGAGTTCTATTTGAGTCTTGTTGTTGCTTGCCTTTGCCTTCACATGCAACCTAGTGAAACTTAAATAGGTGTTCCAAGATTAAAGCTCAAATCAAGAGTCTTTGTTGTGTCCAGATTGAAGCCTAAATCGGTGCTCGTGAAACTCACCAGCTTTGCTCTTTATTGCACACTTGCACCCTATTGCTACATTGCTTACTTGTTCCCTCTTTATTTTGATTTATTGTTTATTGGGTTTGTTTATATATGAATTTTCTTTGTTAAATTTTTTTTTGTTGATTTTCGATTAGGAAAAAAAAAAAGAAATGGAGGAGATAGAAATTAGAGGTAGAGAAACAATAGAGAAAGAAATGAAAAAGAGAGGGGTAGAGGGAGCGCATCGAGCTTAAAGCTTAAGGATACGGGTTTATCGAGCTCAAAATGAGTTATTAAACATGTCAATTTAATTATTTATATTATAAATGAGTTTAAAACAAGTAGAGCTCGACCCTTCTATCAAAGCTTACTCAAATTGAATTCAAGCCTATAAAAAAGTGAAGAGTCAAGACTAAACTATTTAAAAATCAACTTGGCTCATTTATACCCCTAGTTAAAAGTTAGACACTTCTTGTGTTCCTATTAACTTCTATTTCTCATTATTAGTTTCTCCCATTAATTTCTCTTGACCCCAACATTTGATTGCCCCCATTATAAGCTTCTTCTTCTAATTCCTTCTTAAAGGACTTAATTGTTAAAATTTGCTACCATTAGTGAGCAAGGGGTATCTAACATTAGTCACATATTGCCTAGGAATTTAAAATTAGTTTTCATTAAAGCCCATTTTTCTTAATACTTTCTCTAGATGGCCCTAATCAATTTGTGGCTATTTGATTGAGTGATTGGAGCAAGTTTTCAATTTTTAGGCTTTCAGTTATTGATTAAAAAGTATTGGGAAAACTATGCATTTGAAGTACACTTTACAGAGTATGATTAAATGGCTTAAACAAGGTTGCAACAGAAGAAAGATAACGGTTGATAAACTGAAAAACATAAATACAATTAAAAGGTAAATACAGTAAGAAGATAAGCACAATTCAAACTAATGCTAGACATTATCCTTAATACGCCCCCATAAGACAGTGGTTCCATGGGAGACACCAATCTTGTCACGCAAACCACGTAGAGTTGCCTCGGATACTAGTTTGGTTAAAACATTAGCATATTGATCCTTGGAAGAGATATGTTGAATAACAAGAAGCTTGTTTTGAACATTTTCACGAATATAGTGATAGTCCAGAGCAAGGTGCTTCATACAAGAGTGAAATACAGGGCTTGCACATCGGTAAGTAGTACTTATGTTGTCACAATAAAGGACAGAAGTTTGAGATAAAATAATACCAAGTTCTTGAAGTAGAGATTCAAGCCATGTGACCTCAGCTGCAGCAGCTATTAATAAGTGATATTCAGCTTCAATAGAGGATCTAGTCACTATCCATTATTTTTTTGAACATACTCTCCACTATTATCAAAATAAATACTTTTAATGGGAGAGTCGAATAATTTTTCAACCACACTTTCAAATTTAGGAAAGATGATTGATAAATTAGACTTCCTAGTCATTGGATAAAACCATGTATACTGGGTGTAGTGATCAATAAAAATAATGTAGTATTGAAAATTATCAATCGACACAATTGGAGAGGGGCCTCATACACAAGAATAAATAATTTCCCATGGTTGTTTACTAAACAAAGTATTAAGGAGATCTTCTGTCATATCCCTGTAATTAACATATTTCCCTTTTGCATGTATTTCCTATTGAGAAGATCTTCCTAATTGGAATTGTTTGCTGTCATATCCCTGTAATTAGCATCTTTCCTTTCTGTTTGTATTTCTATATTATTAAAGTTTGCCTTATATAGGATTCTTCTCCTATATAAATTGCAATTATTCTTTTCAATGAAAATATGAACAATCATCTTTTTTCAAGTATTGTTATGGTATCAGAGCACTAACCAAATGGCATAATCATTTTTTTTTTCCCAAGCCATGGCCAACATCACCCCTTCTCAACCTCCATCATCCAATCCAAACACCTCCACCATTTCTGCCACCTTCACCGAGACAATCACTGCTGTCACAACTTCTATTTCACCATCCATTATCCCTCCAACCTCTTTATCACATTAGCTCTTCCCACAACTTTATATACCCAATTTAAACATAAGCTTTGCTCCTTCATCTATCCCACACATACCACTATCATCAATGACTTCTGTCTCCCAACAGATCCCAATGCCCAACGCTACTGGTAACTCCACAATTGTCCCATTCCCAACCTCAAATCAAACCACACCAGAATTAGCTTTTATATCCATTAATTCCAATGCTCAAGCCCCTCTTAAACTTACCTCCACCAATTATCACTCTTGGTACACACAATGGAGATCTCTTTTAATTGGCTATGGATTCACCTCTTATGTTACTTCACCACCAACAGCACTCCAATTGGTGTCTGATTATTGGAATCGTCAAGATCAACTGCTTCGCAGTGCTATTATAGCTTCATTATCATCTGATATGCAGTGTGGCAAACACTGTATAATTTATATGCAAGGCCATCCCGTGCTCGTTTACTTGGCTGAAAGGAATCTTTTGCCAATGCACAAAAAGGAACTCAATCCATGACTTCCTACTTGCAGAACATTAAATATTTGGTCACCACCTTAAACTCCGTAGGGTCTACCTTAACCATGGATGATATCACTCTTCATGTGCTCCATGGCTTGCCTTCCGAGTACAATGGTATTGCAGATGCTCTTCGTACACGAGATACTTCGGTCTCATTTGACGAACTCTACGAAAAGCTAGTGGATTATGAAGCATACTTACAACGCAAATCCATCTCAGTTTCTAGTCCAGTCACCGTCAATGCAGTGACTCGTGCCAATAATTTCTCTGCTGCTCGCATCAACAAAAATCCACGAACTTCTAATGGTCAAGGTCAATCTATTGGTTCTAATCGTGCACCTCAGTCTGGAAATCAACGTTCCAACAATAGACAGAATACAAATCGGGTTGTTTGTCAACTCTGTGACAAGCCTGGTCATGTTGTAAAGCAATGTCGTAAACTTCAGGCAATCTTTCCTTGGCTTGGGAATCAACTATCTTCCTCATCTACCAATGTTCCTCCGGCAAATTTTGCTTCTACCAACAATACAACTGACTGGTTAATTGACTCTGGTGCATCCCATCATGTGACCAATGATCTATAAAATTTATCCCTTCACTCAAAATATGATGGAGCCGAAGATATAATGCTTGGTGATGGTAAAAGTTTAAGAGTGACTCACTCTGGCTCCACATCCTTACCCTCTTCTCATAGACCTCTACATTTATCACATGTTTTATGTGTTCCTAACATGCAAAAGAACCTTATTTCTGTTTATCAATTATGCTCTACCAATAATGTTTCAGTTGAATTCTCACCATGTTCTTTTGTTGTGAAGGATTTCAGCACGGGAGCACCTCTAGTAACGGGAAAGCCTAAGGATGGAGTTTATGAGTGGCCTCTTCAGCATTGTTCTTTCTCCTCAAATAAAGGTTCTCTTGCACTCTCTACAAAATTGTCTAATTTCTCTCTTTGGCACTGTCGGCTTGGTCATCCATCGTCCCCTATTGTCCATCAAGTTTTGAAATTCTTAGAAGTGTTTGTTCCTTCTAGGTCATCCAATTTTGTTTACAGTTCTTGTAAATGCAATAAAATGCACAAACTATCTTTTGGTCAGTCTTCAATAAAATCAAAATTCCCTTTGGAATTTATTTATTCTGATGTGTGGGGACCTGCTCCTCTTTCTGTTGTCAATGGTTACAAATACTACCTAACTTTTGTTGATCATTTTAGTAAATATGTGTGGTTATATCCATTAAAGGCCAAGTCTGATGTTTCTTCTATTTTTCCAAAATTTAAAGCCACTGTTGAAAAATTCTTCAATCGTCAAATTATTTCTCTATATTCTCATAATGGGGGTGAATTCATTCAACTACGTGATTTTCTTTCTTCACATGGCATTTCCCATTTCCTTACCCCACCACACACTCCTGAACATAATGGTATGGCTGAACGTCGTCACCGACATATCATAGAAACAGGACTTACCCTGTTGCATAATGCAAAATTGCCTCTCTCTTACTGGTCCTATGCATTTCAGACTGCCGTTTATCTTATAAATCGTATGCCCACACCTATTTTAAATAATGACTCACCATATTTGCGCATCTTTGGGTCTTTACCCAATTATCAAAAATTACGTGTGTTCGGTTGTCTATGTTTCCCTTGGCTCCGGCCATACTCCAAACACAAATTAGAGCCGCGCTCAAGGCCGTGTGTCTTCTTGGGTTACTCTCAAAATCAGAGTGCCTACTTGTGTCTAGATCCCTCTTCCTCTAAAATTTTTGTCTCTCGTCACGTGGACTTTGTTGAGGATCAGTTTCCATTTGCTCAGTTGACATGTTTTCAACCTCGGGTCCATGAGAATGTTGTGCAAGATTGGGTTCCTCACTATGTGCTACCTCTTTCTCATTCGATACCACCTGTTTTGGCCAGCTCCTCCACTCCTTCACCGTCTACTGTGGTGCCCAGCGGCATTAATAATTCTTCTGATACAACTGAGCATTTATCAGGTATGAGCACTAATTTGCTTTCTTCCCCATATGTTGTTTCCTCTTTTGCAGATTCACCACCCACTTCTTTTCCTACTCCTACACAGTCTCAATCCCTACCCATCACTGAAGCTGCAATTCCTTTGTCAAGTGACTCCATTCCCACAAATAACCATCCCATGCTTACAAGAGCCAAAAACAATATTAGAAAACCAATTCAGAAGATGTGCTTAACCACTCAAATAACCACCACTTCCCCTTTTCACAAAACCAAAAGAGAGCCCAGAACAGTCACTCAAGTTCTTAATGATCCAGACTGGAGGTCTGCTATGCAGAATGAATATGAAGCTTTAATGCGTCAAGGAACATGGTCTCTTGTTACACCAGATTCCTCTCAGCATTTAATTGGTTCTAAGTGGATTTTTCGAATTAAAGAAAATTCAGGTGGGACTCTTAATAAGTATAAAGCTAGGCATGTTGCTCAGGGGTTCACTCAGAGGCCTGGAATTGATTACATTGAAACATTTTCTCCGGTTGCCAAGCATACTACTGTTCGCGTACTCTTGTCCATTGCAGTGGTTGCTAATTGGCCTTTGCGGCAGCTTGATGTTAATAATGCATTCCTTCATAGGCAGCTCATAGAGGATGTCTTCATGGCTCAACCAAAAGGCTTTGTTGATGTCTCTCGACCCAATTATGTGTGTAAGCTTCACAAGGGGCTATGGTCTTAAGCAGGCACCACAGGCTTGGTACTCAGAATTACGAGATTATTTATTCTCTTTGGGTTTTAAAATGTCCAATTCAGATCATTGCTTATTTATTTGCTCCACTGCTGGTGTTACTCTCTATTTGGTTGTCTATGTTGATGATCTCATTGTGACAGGTAATGATATTAAGTTTATTAATCAGTTTATTAGCAAACTTGGGCATCGATTTTCTATTAAAGATCTTGGCTCTTTGAATTACTTTATGGGTGTGAAGTTTGTTAGAGCTGATCATGGTTTGTTTCTTTCTCAACAGAAGTATATTGAGGACATAGTTGATCGGACTTTAATGACTAGTGCAAAACCAGTTCCTACTCCACTTGCTGTCGGTAACTCTTTGTCTCTCAATGACAGTGCCTTATTGGATAATCCCTCTGAATATCGTACAATTGTTGGCTCTCTACAGTATCTTGGGCTCACTCGGCTAGATATTGCTTTTGCTGTAAACAAGCTAGCTCAATTTTTTGCTACTCCTACTGTTAATCATTGGGCTGCAGTTAAAAGAGTTATTCGCTATCTTATTGGCACCATTGACAAAGGTCTGCAATTTCATCATCATTCTTCTCTGGTTCTTCATGCCTTCTCGGATTCTGACTGGGGTGGCGATAAAGATGATCGGTCTTATACTTTAGCTTATGTTGTCTTCTTAGGCAAAAATCCTATTTCATGGAGCTCTAAGAAGCAACGTGTGGTTGCCAAATCATCGACAGAAGCGGAATATCGCTCCATTTCTGCCACTGCATCTGAACTTTGTTGGATTCACAATCTTCTGTTGGAGCTAGCTGTTCCATTGTCTAAGCCACCAGTCATTTATTGTGATAATCTTGGAGCAACTTATGTAACTACCAAACCTATTTTTCACTCTCGTATGAAACATTTAGAGATCGATTACCACTTTGTTCGTCAACTAGTTCAGTTGGGTAAACTTCGTGTCTCTCATATTTCTAGTCAAGATCAATTGGTGGATGTGCTTACTAAAGCTCTTCCACGCTCTGACTTTGGGTGTTTTCTTTCCAAGATTGGTGTTTCAGATCAACCACCATCTTGAGGGGGTGTATTAAGGAGATCTTCTGTCATATCCCTGTAATTAACATATTTCCCTTTTGCATGTATTTCCTGTTGAGAAGATCTTCCTAATCGGAATTGTTTGCTGTCATATCCCTGTAATTAGCATATTTCCTTTCTGTTTGTATTTCCATATTATTCAAGTTTGCCTTATATAGGATTCCTCTCCTATATAAATTGCAATTATTCTTTTCAATGAAAGTATGAACAATCATCTTTTTTCAAGTATTGTTACAAAGAAGTTGTATGAAGGGAACTCTATGACTTTCATTTCACGAACAAGATATACATAAGAATTGTGGATTACTCATTGAAAATCATAATGGCTAAGTTCTGACCAAATAATTGAAAAACTTTTTTCGAGGGATGCCCTAATTGACTGTGCCAAGTTCTCTAAGATGCATAACAAGTTGCTTGTGATTGGACTTTCATCAACATGAGAGTTTGGCCACTCATATACTCCATTCACTTTCTTGCCTCAAAGTAGTTGCGTCGCTATGATTAAGTTCTTCATAATAAAATAAGATGGGAAGAATTCAATAGAAGTGTTATTCAAATTGCATAATTTGGAAACGGATAGTAAATTTTGCTTGATGGATGGAACATTAAGAGTATTGGAGAGTAAGTAATTTTTATCAGAGTATTGAAGAGAAGCATTAAAATTATGTGAGATTTCCAAATCTGTGTCATCACAATAACAATATCATTTGTTCCATCATATTCAAAAAGATTGGTAAGGTTATGAAAATCAAAAGTAACATGATGACTAGCTCTCGAGTCCATCAACCATGGCTC
The DNA here is from genome assembly GCF_030052815.1 of Hevea brasiliensis. Classification (NCBI taxonomy): domain Eukaryota; kingdom Viridiplantae; phylum Streptophyta; class Magnoliopsida; order Malpighiales; family Euphorbiaceae; genus Hevea; species Hevea brasiliensis. The sequence goes on along the minus strand of NC_079498.1, from coordinate 84,173,258 downwards.
ATGTTGGGCTGAAGGAACCCCACTGAAACCAGCAACTGGATATGTAATTCCTTGGGACCTAGCCTTGTTGCATTGCTTAATAGTAGGGTCGAAAGCATCACAAAATTGACATTGAGTATTAAAAGAAGAACGATTGTTCTGATAATTGTGTGAGTTGTTATATTATGTGGATTTGATGTCTAGCATCGACCATACTGATTTTATGTATGGAACCCTTATGCCATGCCAGAGTTGAATGATGATTGTTGATCTATAGCGTCTTTCTTCATAAAGTGAGTAGAGACATGTTGCTGATCTGCATGGTTTATTTCATGCTTTAGAAAGTCACCATATTCAATCAGTTTGTTGTGCAGTTCTTCAAAAGAAATTAGTGTTTCACATGCACAAATAGTAACTGTGATTTCCTTAAAACATAGATGGCTATGTCATCATCAGAAAGCCAACTATCAATTAAGGCAAGTTCATCAACAATGGCCTTGATAGCTCGAAGGTATTCAGGAACTGGTTTGGTACCACGATATGCAGTGAGTTTTTCCTTGAGATGCATCACCTGTGAATGGGATTTATTGGCGAACAAAATGGCAAGCTTGTCCCATGCATCTTTTGAATTATGGGCAAAAGCAATAAGAGATATTATGGATTCAGAAACTAAGACGAGAATAGAATAAAAAAGCAAGTGATCTTGACGAACCCAAAGAGTATAGGCTGTATTGATTTCAGTCTTGTCTTTTTTGTTATTTTTTACAGAGGATAGGATAGGGTACCATCTACATAGCCAAGCAGGTCATAAACTATTAGTAAGGCATAAAATTGGGCTCGCTAGGACGGATAGTTTGTTGCTGTGAGTTTTAGAGGTATTTGGGTAGCAGCATTGATAGAAATGAGACCATCATTTGCTTTGAATGGAACGAAAGAAGAACAGGGTGAAGAAGATGATGCCATGAGGGATAAATAAAAAAATAAAAAAAAAGGCTTGTTTTAAGCACTTGCTCTGATACCATAAAAAGTATTGGAAAAACTGTGTATTTGAAGCACTCTTTATAGAGTATAATTACAGGGCTTAAATAAGGTTCCAAACAGAAGAAAGATAACTATTGATAAACTAAAAAAGATAAATACAACCAAAAGGTAAATACAACAAGAAGACAAAGCACAATTCAAATTAATGTTCGCCATTATTCTTAATAGATATGGGATATTTTGATTTACTGAGTTTTTAAATTAGCTAAAGTCAATGGTTGGTGATTTAAAAATAATAATTGTATTACTAAAAGTCGATATTTTCAACTATCAGCTTTTATTTCTTAAACCGCTAATAATTCATTGCCAACTACAACTAGTAAATCAAATAGATTAGTCTTAAGCCTTATGTATATCTAGCCTAATTGCCATGTTTAATTTCCTCACCTTCACTTTGGCCATGTTATGCTATGTAGGAAAGAATTATGTTAAATCCATTATTTTGGATAAATACTCTTATAGTTATGGTGTTTTAATCAATGGGTTGACAGGCCGAGCGCGATGCACAAATTGTTTTATAATGAAAAATAAAAGAATTTATTAGAAGAAAATTAATATAAATTATAAATAGAAGACTTTCTTAAAATATTGAATTATTTATTAAATAAATTCAACATAAGCTCTAAAAATCTTATGTATAGTCAAATATCCTGATTTGAAAACTTAAATTAAATTAATGAAACATTTGAATTGGTCAAATAATGAGAAATAGACTCTACTTAATAGTAATTTTTAGGTGTTATTTCAATACATAATTTTTCTACGAGTAAAATAAGATTTGCCCCCAAAAAAATTTATCCATCTTTATGTACTCTGAATCATAAAGTATTAAATTACACAAAATTCTAGTAAAAGGAAAAGCATAAATCTTAAAAAACTAAACAATAAATATAAATTCATTTTAAAGGAGAGTAGATTTCATCGTTATTGATATAAAACTTGAAAAAAAAAATAAAGAGAATAGTTATCACTAGTGAGAAAATTTTATTAACAATTATACAAAAATCAGAGAAAAGAAGAAATAAATGGAAAGGCTGTCAGTAAAGATACAAAAGGTAAGATTATTAAAGGGAAGGGGTATCGCGATGCTTAAATTATTAATATTTATTAATAAAATAATTTCTTAAAAAACATTTATTTATTTATTTTTATTAAAAAAAATCAGCATATTGCTATCAAAGAAAAAAACAATCAGCATATAATGTACTAAAGGTAATATTTATACTTTAATCATCACAAATCTCTTACCCATAAATAAAATCACCAACTTGGATATGGAATAATGAATTGAAAGCAAATTCATGAATTGGATTTTAATATGTGACTTTTTGAAATGTTTTTATTTTTATTTTCTCTAAAATCCAAAGACTGACCATTTCAAAGTCTCAAAGGTCCAATCATGAAATCTAAAAAGTTTTGATTATGGGTGTACTAAGTAACAATCACAGTTTTGAAAAGATGTCCATTTGGTTGGTGGAGAAGAGCTTTATCTTTAGGGTTTGAGAGTGGGACTCAAAAGCATTCATTAATCAATCACAAATTGCGCCTCAAATGGAACCTCACAGTATGCAAATAAATTTCTTATTTATGCCGCATATTAAGACACATCTTCACTGACCTTTTCTACGAAAATGCAATTCCCTTTTGCCAAAGTGACAAGGACATTCCAGGAAATTGCTTGGAAGATACAACTAATTTCCTGTTTTAAATTTATATATACATCTCTTATAAATTATTATTTAAACATTTAATTATATTAAAATTAATAATTATTTATTTTTTATATTTTTAAAATATATCATTCAATTCATCACATTTAATTTTATTAATTGTTGATTCCTTCGTTAATTTCTATTAATTTGACTGTTAATATTAAAAAGTGATTAATAAAAGATAAAAGTATTTGTAATCATAAAAAATTTATGAACGAAAATATTTTTAATGATAAAAATTTAGAGATAAAGTATTTATTATTAATGATAAAATTTTAAAAAAAATAATTGGATAGATGAAAATATATAAAAAGATATGTTGTTTTAAAATATAAAGATTAAAAATATAAAAATTAAATAATAATTTTTTACTACTAACTAATGTTAAAAAAGAGTACTGATCAGAGGGTCCCATGTAGTGTGTAAATGGTCAGTTCGATTTCTAATCGAACTGAATCGAATTGATAAAATCAAAAATTGAAAATAAAAAATTTTAAAAAACGAACCAAATCAATTATTAAAAGAAAATCGAATCGAATCAAATCGATAAATATCAGTTTGATTCGGTTTAAAACCAATCAAACTGAATTTTATAAAATTTCATAATTTTAACATTAAATCTCAATAATAAAAATATTAAAAAAAATTTTAAAAATTAAAACTAAAAAATCTTAGAGTTTTCTTGATATATATATATATAATTTCGGCTTGGTTTAATTTTTTTTTATTTTTTTATAAAAATAATCAAATCGAATTAATTAATTAAAATTATCAAAATTTATAAATCAAATTAAATTAATTAAAATATAAAATTAAATCAATTAAATTAAATTCACTCAATTCAATTTAATTTTTTAATTTAAATTGAAATCTACTCTCCACTACATGCGACTCATCAATAAAAGCAATTATTATTATTTTTTTTTTTAAAAAAGCCATCATTGATTTGAGTAAGATGGAAAGACCTCATTTGGTCTTTGGAGAAGACTTCCAAATCAGATTCTGAATCAAAGCAAAACACTGAAAAATAATTGTTCTTTTGTAATAAACAATTATAATTAATATTTTCTTTAAAAAAAATAATTCTACCCAACGCGGAGTTTGCTTTTGAATTGACATGTCAGAAAGAAAGAAAGAACTACTTGTAGACTTCACGGAATTCGAAGAAATCGACTCTCCATTAATAATTAAATACGTATAACTGTTTGTTGTAATATTTTTTTAGAAGTATTTCTTGTAATATTTTATTTTATTTTTGTTAAAAGAATACAAATTATTCAGAACATAAAATTAATTCCTCAATCAATGTATAATAAAATCGCAGATTTATGCTCTAAATGTTTTCATATTATTATTGGAATAAAACATGATCAACGCGAAAGAATGAACAAATTAAAGCATTTTAAATTTAACTAAAATCTCTTTTAAACGAATAGGCGAAAGTAAAACGGTCTAGAACATATTACTTCAGTATAATAATTCTTTATAATCTCTTATTTGAAATAATAAAATTTCTCGAATGGAATGCAGTAAATCATTTTGGTTCAATAGTCACTTAAGTTTTTAATATATTCTTTTTTTGTCTAAATAAGCCCTTCAGATTAAAAAAAAAAGTTTTTTAAATTTAAAAAATAGATAAATAATTTTTTTATTATTTTGAGATAAATAACCATTTTAACTTTTAAAAGTAGATCAAAAGAAATTGGACTATAATTTACCTCCAATTCAAATATAGTCAAAGATCGTGCATAAAGATCTTATGGTGCACAAGATCCTTATCAGTTATCATGCGTATCCAATAAGCAAGATCCCAATGGACATCTACTGCAACCTATAGCAGATTGATAAGATATTATTTATCGAATGGCTCAAAAAGTTTCTCTACAGAAACTAAGATAAAGATGACGAACCCATAGAAAAACTTCTTGAATCATTCAGTAAATAACAACTTATCAATCTGCTCCAAGATATAATAGATACCTACCAAGATATTGCAAATCAGATACATAAGATAGATTGTTGATGAGGACCACTATCCACCATAAGATCTTCATGCACGGCCTTGGTTAAATTTATATTAAAGGCAAATTATAATCCAATATCTTTTAATTTATTTTAAAAAGTTAAAAGACTTATTTGATATATTTTTAAAATTTGAAGGCTTATTTATCCATTAAGGGCTTATTTGATCTATTTTAAAATTTAAATGACTTTTTTGATTTTTTTTTTTTTTTGAATTTGAGGAGCTTGCTCAAACCTTGAAAAAGTTTAAGGACTTATTTGACTATTGACCCATACTTTAAGGGATAAAATAGGTGTTTTGCCAGTTATATATATCTTAGCTTAATTTGTATTACCTATTTACTTGCTAAATAAGTTATTTATCCATTTACCCCTGATGAGTTAAATGTTACATATTAAGCACTCAAAAATAGTTGTTCAAACTTTAACTTTTATAATTTTAGCTTTCATTTAATTAAATACTTATGTAATTGTAGGGACAAAAATTATTCCCTATAAAATTATATTTTGATCCTCAAGACTTTGATGTTATTTTTTTTAATCAAGTCATACTTGATTTCTTCTCATTTTACTTTCTCACAAGTAATCATTATATGTGTGACGACCCATTAGGTACATAATATGTTGATAACAAATATAATTATAATTTTTATAGGATTAAATAAATTAACTACTTAATTTATTATTAATTTTATAATTGATTAATTATATTCATGATTAAAATCGACATTTAACAATATATCTTAACTCCAAAATATTATGAATGTCAAAAGTGGTTTGGTGAACTTTTCAATGATCAATTTTTTAGTGATTCAATTCTTTCATCATAATGTTTCAATTTAGACATTGATCCATAAAATGTGTCTATTGTTTCTAAACCATAATTGCTCTTCCAGTGTGATTAATTAACTAAATAAGATTTCAAATCTCGTTTGCAAATCTTATTCCATTTTGCATAAGGATTTAACAATCCACACTCACCAAGAACAGTTATAACTTTGTTCCTAACTTACCAAGGTGGTGAATCCTATCTTGATAACTAAATACCTCCATATGCATTATATTATTGTAATACCCATCATTTTTTAATGTCGAAATATCTGTCATTGAAGGAATATTTTGGTGAAAATTAAAATTTTACTGACGAGAGAATGGCAGTAAGATGTGAAAATGTGTTTATGTATGTATTCAAAATTTATTTAAAAAATAAAAAATGTTTTAAAAGTTTTTAAGTGGTTATTTTTGGTCGAAGGAACTTCGGCAACCGAAGGATGGACATTCGACAGTCGATGTCCTTTTTATGGTTCAAATCCCCATTTAGATAGATAGACTTCGACAACTAAAAGTATGACTTTCGGCAGCCGAAAGTCCCTCAATTATTAAGGGTATAAAAGAGACAAAGGCTCATGTTTTTTCTTAAAACATTTGGGTTGTCTCTTCTTCTCTCTCTCTCAAGCTGGAGCATATAAGGAGCTCTTTGAAGAGATTTTCTTTGATTTTTCAAGATCTGGAAGTGGATTCTTTCATTTAGAAGTTTGGGAGAGTAGATTCAAGCTATGGTATTTTGATTCTCTCACCTTCAAGCTCCAAGAAAAGAGGTAACAATCTTTTCTTCTTGATCTAATAGGTAGATCTAAGAAATTTGATAAGAGATTAGGTTTCTATAACTTCAATTTCATGAAAAAGAAGTTTTTAAGATGAGTTTTGGGAAGTTTATGCATGTTAGGGTTAGAGTTTTGTGATTTATATTAAAATTGCATGTTTTGTTATTAGGTTAGTTATGTTTAAGTGTTATGGCCCTTAAATGGCTAGTTCCCCTTGATGGATTTGAAAAAAATCAATGTATATAGGAAAAACTTAGGATTTGAGTTTTTGGTTAATGTACGAGGGTATCAAGTATGATTTCAAGTTGTTTTAGGCCTAGAGATGTTTATATGTGTTTGGTTTGAGTTTTGGAACTTTGGAGTGAGTTCAGGTGTTAACAGTAGTCGAAGTCCAAGACTTCAGTAGCCGCAATCAACACTGGACAAAAAGGGTTATTTGAAGCCTGAAACTTCTGCAGCCAAAGTTCAGGACTTCAACAACCGAAGTAGGTTCTGCCTGAATTTTTCTTCCTTCTTTTCTAAGGTTCCAAAACCCAATTTCATGATTCCTAAGGGCCTAAAATAAGATGTTTAATATGTTTATAGAGCTTTAGAGCCTTGTATAACTCTCTAGAGTCCGATTTTATAGGATTGGGCTTGAGGGACTCGGAAGGTTAAGGATCTAAGAATAGCTGCTGTTTGAGATAGGTGGTTGATAGGCTACAAGAGGTGAGTTACTCTAACCTTAATAAAATGGAAACTATTTTGAAGTTAATTTATGATCATCCTTATGCATCATGCCATATTTATTTAGGATGTATGTATCTAGAACATGAAGATATTGTATAATTACATAATTGTTATTAGTGCATTGATAGATGATGGATGACCCACTAACTACCCCCATGTTTATGACTATGTTATGTTATGTATGTTATGGATCTATAAGTAAATCCCATGGTGAGATCTTTATGATGCCTCATCAGGGGAGATCTCTAAGTTGCCCCGGATGCATGACACAGGTCATGTTTTTAGTGAAAGTCCTGAGGTATGAGCCGGGCACTTTGGATTTGGGGAGTCACTGCTGATAAGTCTATCCTATGTGAAATGTTTGTAACATGAAAACCCATTTGGATGATGTATTGTGTATGTATAAAATGAATGATATGATTAATATTGGTTGGTTTACTCACTGAGCTAGTTTAAGCTTACCCCTTCCCCTAAACCCCTAGATGCAGGTTTGCAGGATTAGAAGAATTCTTTGGAAAGAGAGCCTCAGGGGTAGCTTTAGTACTTTTCTTTGTGCATGATGTGTGGGTAGACAAACATGTAAAATGAGAAGGGATAGTACTGTGTTGGTAATTATGGAAATTTGGATTTATGTAATATTTTAAGTATGTTTGATGATGTTTATGTTTATGTTAACTCTTTGGGAAGTATAAATATATGTTGATCCATTATGCTTTAGAGCTTATATATGTTAAGGTTCAAATTATGAACCATTTTTATGTTAAAGACATTTATGTATGGATGAAAAGATTAAAGTGTAATAGTTTGTCATATGTTTGAGTGTTGATAGTACAAGTGTTAAAGGTATGAATACAGGTGTTAGGCTTGCTACAGGTTCCGGCAGCGTTAAACTGACCCGATCTCTGGGGCTGGTAATGGCCCCTAGGTTGGGTCGTTACAATTATATTCAATGATTGCTCTATTTGTCATCCTTAAATAAAATGATGTTTAAGTAGTATAAAAAAAAATATGAATTATTATATGAGATAATTTTGTGTCTCAAATCAAAAAATCATTTAGAACAGCTAGCACATGATTCTTTTGACATATATAGGTAATTTTCATATGGAATCCTTGTATGTTCAGTTCGATGAACTTGTCACAATAAACACTTATACATTAGTTCTAGATATAAAGAAAAAAAAATGATGTATACAAATATCAGTAGTTTTAATCAATATCCAGTCTTGATATAGTATTGACTAAGAACTTTTAAGAACTATGTTTTGATACAATAAGAATAATCTCATAATTATTGCTATAATAATAATAATAATAATAATAATAATAATAATAATAATAATAATAATAATAATAATAATAATAATAATAATAATGCTTTTTATTAATTTAATATATAAATTACATGAACAATGTCTGCATGTACAACCAACAGATTAGCTGCAATGCCCATGTACAGCAATATCTATCCATAAAATCACATAAATAAGGGCTGCCACCATCGTGTAACAAGGTGGCTGATGACTGCCATGGAGATGAAGCAATCCCAGCAATTTAAATTCTCGGAAACACACATATATAATTTCATTTCATTTCACCAAATATATTTTTATTTTTTTGTCCCAGAAGATAGATATTCATTAATTAATGCTGTAAGGTCCAAAGGCCTAAGTACAAGGGCTAAGTAAATAAACCCAGCTCCCCCAAACAAAAACCCAACCCCAAAAAAAAAAAAAAAAAAAAAAAAACACCCTAGCCTAAGTTCCACAAATAAAACATTCAAATATAACCAAAGACTTGGCCAAGGATCATCTCCAAAAAAACCTTCTCTCTAAGCACGGATCTATCATAAAAACACCAAACAAAAATTATTTACAACTACATGAAGGTAGGAAGGGTGAGCCTACTCTCTAGGCAGTAGGGAAGCCCCTTCTCTATTCGGATGGGATAGAGGAAGGCCACAATGGTTGGTAGAAAAAAAAAAAAAGAAGCTTGATGCCTTGGAAAATCAAAGAGAAGAGAGAAAAGCCTTTCTTTAGAATTCTAGAGAGAGGAAAACATGCACACATTTGAATTGAAATATAAAAAAAAAATAAATCAAACTTATAGACTCCGTTTATTATTATTTTTTTTAATGTTATTTCCCATTAAGTAGTTTTCAGACTAATTTTAATTATGACAAGGTGATGAGGGCTTGGCCTGCAGGTTTATAGGTGTGGAACAGGAGAAAATAAAGAGCAATGAAATTGCAGCTTCCAATTGTTCATTGTAGTTTCATTCTTGTCCAATGTATAAAACTTTTTAAGTGTGGTCAAAACACTTTGAATTTCATTATGATTACTATAATTAACCTAATTAAATATGTAATCCAATAACAATAGCAACTTTTATTTATAGATATTTAATTTACTTCGAAATTAACCCTGAAAATCTAAATAACATGGATGAATATTTGATCCTATTTTTTTAATGCCATCAGATTAACAAAATTTTTTAGGGTAGATGAGACAGGTGATATGGTTGCCAGGTCTTGCTTATATTTGAATAATCACTGTTAACATGCTTGAATAGTAACCGTTAGTTGGAGAATTTAAAAAGCAATAATTAATAGGCTAGGCGATTGAAACGTTTTTCATGTATTTTGTTTAATTGTAATTAAATTTTAAATTTATCACATTTTAAAATATGATTCTAATAAAAATGAAATGCTTTACTATTATTATTATTATTATTATTATTATTATTATTATTATTATTATTATTATATGAAAAGAGCAACAAAATAAATGCACTCATAGCTAAAAATTTAATTAGTCATGATTAAAAATGTTTGGCTAGTTTTAGTGTGTGTGTATAACACGCATTTAATACTTACAAAATTGTATTTAATTGTCATAATTTTAGTGAGTTTAGGTGTTCAACAGGTTACAAATTTAGTACTAGTGTTCAATAGGTTAATCACAGGATGCAAGCATGTATTTGGCCTAGATATATTGGATATGATGATAAGGGTTAAGTAGAGCTCCCCACTTATAGATATTGAAGTAGGATGGAGGATAGAGATGAGCCCTCCTCTAGATATGTTGTATTTGTGAGAGAGTTTAGGTTGAATTTATTTCTTCATTTTGAATATTTATATATTTGTTTATTATGTTATTTATATTAACTTAAGTCCTACCTACAAACACAAGTTCCTAGTTTGAATTATGATAATAATAGTATATTTGTATAGCTATAGTTTTAAATTTAAAGTCTATACACAGAGAGAATGTCTTTGCCTTCTCTCTAGAATCCCTTTCCCTCCCCCATTGTTCTTATCATGTCTCCTCGTCCTTCCATTTCTCTTTTTGATCTTTTCTTTGGGTGGTAATCAATGAGTGTTTTCACTAGTGGCAATCCCTCCCCTTGCTTTTCTATTTTTCATTTTTATTTTTTTAGTCTTTTTAATAAATCCCAAATATGTATCCATTTGGAATAGATTCTGGGCATATATCATTAGACCTATCAATATTAGTAGATTTTGAGTGAATAAATTCTCAGATCTTCCTTGTTGGTAGATCTTGAGTGCATGTGTTGCCTTCTTAGTGGAGTATTATTGTGTAATCTCCTTTATTGGAGTTATTCCTTCTTGTTGAGGAGTTTTTATGTGTGTTTATTGGTGAATTATTATTATTATTATTATTATTATTATTATTATTATTATTATTATTATTATTATTATTATTATTATTATTATTATTATTATTATTTTGAGAAAGAGATTTATGAGGTCTAGATCTTTTCTCCAGTAGGACAAACAAATTTGGAGGTTATTTGATGGGGCTCGTAAAAAGACAATGAAATCGAAGAGTGGAGTGTACAGCTCACCAATTGGTCAGCCTATATGCTTTATCGACACTAGCAATCTTCCAAACCATTTGTATTTTTTTTAATAAAAATGATTAGTTAAATTTATACAAAGATAAAGTATATTAAGTTGTACTTTGCTTTTTTTTTTTATTTCCTTTTTAATTAATGAAATATCTTTCCTTTTTCATTAAAAAAAGTATGTTTGTTAAGCGTATTTGGTAATTCAAAACAAAAATTATTTAGGAAAAATTACTATTTAGTTTCTTTTTTCAATGAAATTAACTATTGGTCCCTGTATTTTGAAAAATATACTATTTAATCTTAATATTTTACTTTCATTAAACTATTTAGTCTCTCCGTTAAATTTTTTATTAGTAAAAAGATTTTATTTGTAATCAAATTATTATTTAGTCCTTTTATTTTATTGAAACTAATTAGTTGGTTCCTATATTTTAAAAAACACATTAGTTGGTTTCTATATTTTTTTAACCCCAACTATCATGATCATCTCCTCTTTATTACACTCTTACTCTTCCTTATTTCTCTCTTCCCATATTTCTTCCTCTCTACACCTACACCTTTCTCTCCCTAATTCTCTCTCTATTTTTCATCTTTTGATAGAAATCAATATAAGTTGCATGCAAAAAATGTTAATCAGTTCTCCTAAATCCATAAGTAATCAAAGCGATAGTCCAGAAAAAATATTTTTCAATAAAGAAAATACAAAAATGATGCCTTTCCTAAGAAATTGAATGAAAAGTACTTGAACAATAAAAAAAAATTCAAATTTAGTCTCTACACAACAAAATTTTCATTTTCATCTAGGAATTTTTTTTTCAATATATTCTATTTTCAAACTATAGGGACTAACTAACTAGTTTCACTAAAATAAAGGGACTAAATAGTAATATTTTTTAAAATATAGGGGCCAATTAATTAACTTTACTAAAATAGATGGACTAAATAGTAGTTTGACAAACATTAACTGAAAGAAAATTTGACGTAGGAACTAAATAGTTTAACGGAAGTAAAATACAGAGACTAAATTGTATATTTTTTAAAATATAAAGACCCATTAAGTAATTTTATTAAAATACAGAGACTAAATATTAATTTTTCTAATTATTTATTATTTAATTTTATACTATTGTAATAAAAAATTAAAATGACATTTTCTTTTCTTATTTTCTAAATTAAATAGTAAAATTAAAATATTTTAATAAGATATAAAAGCAAAATTAGATAATGTTATTAAAAATTTAAATAACAATATTTGTTAAGATTCATTTGATAATATTTTTAAAATTTAATATAATTTCTAACATTTTAATAAATAAAATTTTAGGAATCTTAAAGTTAGACTTCTAGTGCTATAATTATATAAAATAAAATAAATTCATTGGGCTAATAATTTTATAGTTAAATATTTATGGGCAAATGCTGTATATAAATAATGTGTAACTTTTTGCAGTAAATATGTAACGGTCAGGCTCCAACCACTAGAGGAATTGTTCGCTTTGGCCACAAGCCTCACGGTTTTGTCCCATAGGTGGAATGAAGAACTTCCTAGGGGGTCACCCATCTTAGGATTTCTCTCAAGCGAGCACGCTTAACCCTGGAGTTCTTCTAACTCTCCATGTCATTCCACCAAAAGGTGTCTCTAGTGATTAGTTTCCCCATTTTATATATCATTACTTTTTGAATCCAAGACCATCTCCGTGCCTTGTCGATGTAGGATTTGCCTAAGGGACCTTTCTCCCCCCCTTTCGAGACTCAGCATCCTTGCTGAGATTTGCCCCACCATTGCCCAAGAGGACACACGAGTGGCTCTGATACCAATTGTAACGGTTGGACTCCAACCACTAGAGGAATTATTCGCTTTGGCCACAAGCCTCACGGTTTTGTCTCATAGGTCAAATGGAGAACTTCCCAGGAGGTCATCCATCCTAGGATTTCTCTCAAGCGGGCACGCTTAACCCTGGAGTTCTTCCAACTCTCCAGGCCATTTCACCAAAAGGCGCCTCTAGTGATTTGTTTCTCCATTTTGTATATTATTACTTTTTGAACCCAAGACCATCTATGTGCTTTGCCAATGTGGGATTTGCCTAAGGGACCTTTAGAACGGTCCCTTAGGCAAATCCCATATCGGCAAAGCACGGGAGAGATCCTGGACTTAAATTGGATGGTCTTGGAACACTGGTTAGCACCCTTTTGGGTATAAAAGCCCAAGGGACAAATCTTGAGGCCTAGTATGGGCTGGGCCAAAGCGGATAATACTAGCCAGTGGGCCGGGCTGTTACAAATGGTATCAGAGCACTTCGCGTGGCCTCTTGAGCAATGGTGAGGCAAACCTCAGCGAGGATGCTGAGTCCCAAAAAGGGGAGGAGAAAGGTCCCTTAGGCTAATCCCACATCGACAAAGCATGGGAGAGATCCTGGACTTAAATTGGGTGGTCTTGGAACACTGGTTAGCGTGCTTTTGGGTGTAAAAGCTTAAGGGATAAATTCGTGAGGCCTAGTATGGGCTGGGCCAAAGTGGACAATACTAGCCAGTGGGCCGAGCTGTTACAAAATATATATCTTGCAATAGGGAAATTACGTAGGTACTTCATATTAAACTTGTAATGAGCATTTCCTCTTTCTTCTTTGCTCTTTTAGATTTTTTTTCGGTGGTCACTGGTAAATTTCTCATCGGTGGTTATTCCTAGATCATTCTCATTTTTCTTTTAATTTTTTTTTTAGTTTTTTCTAATAAACTTTTAGATCTGTGTCATTTTAGAACATATTTAAGTTTCTCTCTCTAGATTTGTATTCTTTAGGAACGGATTTGAGGTTTTCTCTTCAGTATTGATGTCTTATTTCCCTCCAATATTGGAGTCTTATTTCTCCCCATTATTGAGGTTTTATTTTTTCTCCCTTTAATGGGGCTTTATTTTATTTTTTTAATATCTGGATGGGTTATTGGACAATTCAAAATATAATACGGATAATTAATTTCTTTTTGTTAGAGACTCAGGTATAGGTAATGATTTTCTATCAATGGAGCCTAGTAGTGCAGCATATTTCTCCATTAACATTTAGTGGTTTAATATGTTCTATGGGTTATAAAGGTAACAAGATTTCAAAAGGGTAGTATTGCAGAAGATGTTTTTGTTCGTCTAAAATAAAAAAGGACTAGTTACTACTCGAAAGGTTATTCTACTCTATTTAGATCATCTCTGAACATAATATTTTAATTATTTATATTTGTGTTTCTCTTCTGAATACATAATGTTGCACTCATCTTATTATTCTTATTAATGAATTGTCAAATTATATATATATATATATATATGTTAGTAGTATGCCCTAGAGCATCTCATTTAGTATGTATCTTGTACATGTTTTTATTAATAAAAGGCAGTTCCACTTTTCCATTTACATCATATATTTATGTGTAATAGAAAAGGTCCATTGATATTTTGTTAGAAATTCTATTCTTAAGTTGTTAAGAATATGAGTGACAGTATTTCTAGTACAAAGTATCATAAATAGGTTCACAATCGAGGATACTTCATAATAAGGACATGACTTATCCAGAAAGATTGTATTCATATTTGTTCCCAAGTTATTTATATGAGATATAAATAAGATGGAATGGTGAGTCTCATGTCATATGAAAAACATGATAGGCACTTATAAATGATAAGTAGGCCGAACCAGTGACACTTATGACAAGCACATGGAGTTTACTCTTGTCAATGTATTGTCATAAATCATATCAGTGCATATAATCTTTAGACCTGAGATAGCACAGTTATCTTGTATATAGGTGGTTTGACTTTGATACTGCTTTCATACTTGTACTGTGTATGGGTATATGGGCATGTGTTGGCTCCTACTAGTTATATATGGAGGTAGGTGTTGATCAAGATGGAATCTGTTCCTCTAAGTAAATAGAGATAAAATCCTATGTTCATTTAATTGCTCTTGATGTTTCAAGTTCCTGGCTAGGACAGATAGATTTATTCAGAAAAGAGTTTCTGATGAGAAAATATTTTAATCAATAATTGGAATTAAAAGAAAACATAATATTCATAGCAAATGGGGTTTCACATAAACCATGACTCCAGCTTGAGTTGGGATTTTGTAACAGAGAGATTCTAGTGCATGGTAACATATGATTATAGGTTCATTTAAGGTAAACCTTATTACTAATTGGGTGGCCATGGCATGCTATGCTAGGTGTTAACCATGGTCTATGAGGTGCATAAAATGATTTAGAGAAATCATTTATGGTAAGAAAGAGTTCTGATGATATTAAGAGTTGATATTATGTCTCATTGCCAATTATTGATGAGCCTAGTAAGTCACACACATACACAAGTTATCACCAAATTAAATATGATTTAATTAATTAATTAAAGAGTTTAATTAATTAATTAATTAATTAGGTTTGGTTTGCAATTAGATTGCAAAGTCCCTAGCATGACTTGAAACCAAATCTAGATTATTGGATGTACATTATAAGTTAAATTTATATTTAAAGTGTTTAAATATGAATTTAATTAATGAGAAATTAATTAATAAAGATTAATTAATTAATTAATATTTGATATAAATTGATTAGAAGAAGAGAAATAATTATTTTGGGTAGAGAACTCAAAATTAAGACACAGGGGCAATTTGGTCATTTCACAGGGTGACATGTGGCACTATGAGATGGTGACACATGGCATTACACATAAGCTTGCCAAATGTCTTTTAATCGTGTAAGACGATTAAAATTAAGGTTAAATATAGGTTTGAAACTTGGCACAATGTGATTGGGTCAATTAAACCTAGAACCAATCAGAGAGTGATATGTGGCAAGGGTTTAATGTGTTAACCTAGCTATATAAGTATTGTTATGAAGAGAAAAAATACAACCAGTAGCTACTCCTCCTTTGTGCCGCCACTTTGAAGCTCTCCCTCTCTTCTTCTTCATCTCTCATCTATTCCATGAGATTAGCAAACAATCTCTTGAATTAAAAATACTAGAAATCGTTTCTAGTGTCCTGTTTACATCTTTAATCTCTTAAAAGGCAGAACTTGATTTCCTAAATAATAAAAAAAGCTTTAGAAGCTATTCAAGGGCTACCATAGGTGTTCTTGGTGTGGACAAGCTAGAGGGACAACATCAGGTGTCCTGAAGACGCCTCTCAAAGGCGCAAATACACTGCAGTGCATCAAGAGATTAGTGTGTTTGTTCTTGATTTAATCTAGGGTTCTAAAATTAATCTTAATTTTAAAATCTTAAATGGCAAATACATATCAAAAAACATATTAAAAGAGTTTTAACATGTTGTTTATCATTGAAATCAAATAGATAAAAATAAATCTTGCATGATGCAAGTGACCCTAGGTGAAAACTTTTGAATTCAATGGTATAAACTTGTGTTTTTCACGCTTCCGTTCCTTCAATTGGTATCAGAGTCACTTTATTTGCCATTTAGATTTTTGATTATATGATTTAATTGTGTGTTTTGATCATGAGATGATTTATCCATTGCTGGTTGCAATGGATGTGTGGCGGCATGCAAGAGAACACCTTCATGGTGCGCAAGGTTTGTGGCTTCATGGGTGGCTCAAGGTTTGGCTTTTTAATTTGCAATTGTTGTATGATCTAAAAGCTTATCCTATGTCTATTTAAATTGTTTAATTAGAATTTCAATCACACAATTAAATTTTGATTCAAATTAGAATTTTAAAAATTGTTTGAATGTGATTTAAATCTGAATTTTAAAAGTTGTTTGAATGTGATTCAAATCTAAAATTTTAAAGTTGTTTGAATCATATTTAAATCTGATTTTTTAAAGTTGTTTGAATAATATTCAGATCTGAATTTTTAAAAATTGTTTGAATGTGATTCAAATCTAATTTTTTAAAAATTGTTTGAATGTGATTCAAATATGAATTTTTAAGGTTGTTTGAATGTGATTCAAATCTGAATTTTTAAATTTGTTTGAATGAGATTCAAATCTGAATTTTTAAATTTATTTGAATTATATTCAAATCTGGTTTTTAAAGTTGAATATGAGATATTCAATTTAATTTAAGTATGTATGTTTTATTTAATTGTTAAATAGTGATATGCATGATGGATGATCATGGACTATAAAAGACTAATGTGATTGGATTTATTTCTTTTATGTTTCTTTGGGATTGAAAATTAATTTATTTATTTTAATTTAGTTTGGGCATGTATTATTAAGGTTGTAATAATTTTTGGGTTGTAGTTTCATTTATTTAGTTCTTGTAAATTTGCCTTGGTATGCCAAGGATTACTATGTAATATTGGATTGCAAGAAGATCAAGGAGGTCAAGAGCATTGGTGGGACCAGTGGGAGGAATTCAATATCAAGTGTTGATTATGTACTCCTTCAGTAACTCTTGTAAAATGAAAGAATGAAATGCACCTAGGAATACCCCGATTCAATTCTTGGTGGCTCAGAATTGAATCCCTTAGAAAGTCCATGATAATACCATATTTACTGCTTATCCATGAATGCATGAGATATATGGGAATGCATGCAATTATATGATATATGCATGCTAAATGGATAATGTGTAAAGTGAGACCTTAATAGTAATTAGGATGACCATAAAATCTTCCAAACAAATGATTAAGTTGGAAATGCTATAATTAAAGTAATTATAACATGGGCCCTCCATTGGGGCAATTATTTAAAGAAATTTTAAATAATTGCATAAGATGCAATTAATTTAAGAGATTTTCTTAAGAATAATTATTAAGCATGAGATGTTGTAAATATGTAAATGGTTTGGTGGCTAATATTGGATGTACCTGAGGATATTAAAATTATTTGCATAATTACTAGCTCAATGGGATCAACTTAACTAATGCAAGATAAGTCAATAATGGATGCACCTGAGATTTTGAGCATTAGGGGCTAGGTAAAGGATTGAACCTCACATGAGATGTGATGGGCAAGGAGTTGCTCACTTATAGTTTATTGTAATTCCAATAACGGATGTACCTGAGGATGATCAATAGAATTATAAGAATTCAATCACCCACTAGAAATCCATCCAACTAGGATTTCCGTTTTCTACTTTGGAAGTGTAGGATTCGCTAAGTTAGTGGGAGGACCAATTTGATTAAAAGACCATAATCATTTTGTTTAATTACTTGATACATTTACTAATTAATCTGATTATTTTCTACAGTTAATTTTCTGATAATAATGAGCACAGAACGACCACCACTATCCAATATCCTTGCAAGCATACTTGATTGCAATAGGTTGACATGACCTAATCTCTCTGAATGGCTAATAAATTTGAAACTTGTCCTGAACCTTGAACATATAGGATATGTTCTAGATTCAAATGTTCCCGGTCCCTTACCTCCAGAGGCCACTCAAGAGGAACATGAAACTTTGGATAAGTGGAAGGAGCATGATATGAGAGCTAAGTGTTACATGCTTGCTTTTATGAGTAATGAGTTACAGAAGCAGCATGAGAACATGCAGAGTGCGAGTGAGATCCTCCTTCACCTACAAGAGTTGTATGGTGAGCACAGCAGGAATGCTAGATATGAGATATTTAGGCAGCTATTCCGCATGAGGATGTCTGAGGGATAGAATCTTGGGGATCATGTCCACAAGATGATTCGGCTGATTGAGCAGTTGGAACATCTTGACTTCAACATGGATTTCCAACTACAGACGGATTTAATCCTTCAATCCCTTCTTGAGTCTTTTGGGAATTTTGTGACAAATTTTCATATGACTAAACAGGAATGCACCTTAGCTGGTTTACTCAACATGCTAGTTATTGCCCAAAAGAATATACCAGGCAATAAAGGAAAAGAGGTAGCTTTGATTGCATCTTCTTCTACTGGAAAGTCCAACAAGAAGAAGGGCGATAAGAAAAAGAAATCTCAGATTCCTGGTCCTTCTAAGAAAATAGCTAAACAGAAAGGGAAGACTAAAGCTGATAGAGGCAAAGGAAAGTGTTTTCACTGCCAGAAGGATGGGCACTGGAAAAGGAACTGCCCAGAGTATAGCAATCTAAAAGAATGCAATGCCATGGTGAAAACCAACTCAAGTTCAAAATATGTTTGGCACTTAAGGTTATGTCATGTTGCAGAAGATAGGATTGCAAAATTAGAGAAAATGGGGATTCTACCCTCATTGGACTCTGAGCCTACTCCAACTTGTGAATCTTGCCTTTAGGGCAAAATGACTAGATCACCCTTTGTTGGACAAGGGCTAAGGGCTGAAAATATTTTGGAGCTAATACGTAGTGATGTATGTGGTCCATTTAAGAAAATGGCTAAAGGCGGTTTTCATTACTTTATTACCTTTACTGATGATAAATCAAGGTTTGGGTACTTGTATGTGATGAAATACAAATATGAATCCTTAGAAAAGTTTAAAGAATTTAAATCTGAAGTAGAAAATCAAACAGGAAAGAGTATTAAAGCTCTTCGATCAGATTGTGGAGGTGAATATTTGAGTGCTGAATTTGATGAATACTTGAGAGAGCATGGCATTGTTTCCCAGCTTACTCCTCCAAGAACACCACAGCTGAATGGTGTATCTGAAAGGAGAAATTGTACCCTATTGGATATGGCACGTAGTATGATGAGCTATATTGATATGCCAATCTCCTTTTGGGGATTTACATTAGAATCAGCTTTGTATATTCTGAATAGGATTCCATCAAAATCAGTTTCTTCCACACCTTATGAGATATGGCATGGAAGAAAACCAAGTCTTAAGCATGTTAAGATTTGGGGTTGTCCAGCTTATATCAAAAAGCTAAACATTGATAAATTGGAAATCAGATGAGAAAAGGGTCAATTTTTTGGATATCCAAAAGATAGTTTTGGATATTATTTTATTTGCCTACATCACAAAAGGTTGTGGTGAGTAGAGATGCTACATTTCTTGAATAATAGTTTGTTCAAGAAGGACGCAAAGGAAGGCAAATAGAGTTAAAATTGGAGAATTCTGACCAACCAACAAATCAGATGGATATAGATCCATCTAGTCAACCTACTCCCATTGATGAAACATCTACAGTTATTCCTCGTAGAACAACCAGGGTATCTCACCCACCAGTGAGATATGATTTCCTTCATAAAGAAGAACAAGAGTTATCTACTCATGAAGAAGTAGATCATGGAGATGATCCGCTTACCTATGAAGAAGCTATATCAGATATAAACTCTTCAAAATGGATTAATACTATGAAATCTGAAATTGATTCCATGTATAAGAATCAAGTTTGGGATCTTGTTGACCCACCTGAAGGTATTGTACCTATAGGGAACAAATGGGTTTTCAAGAAGAAAATTGGATCTGATGGAAAGGTAGAGACCTATAAGGTAAGGATAGTAGCAAAAGGCTTTCGCCAAAGGCAAGGAATCGATTATGAGGAGACTTTCTCGCCTGTTGCCATGCTTAAATCAATTAGGATTCTATTAGCAATAGCTGCATACTATGATTATGAGATTTGGCAGATGGATGTCAAAATAGCTTTTCTCAATGGATACATTGAAGAAAACATTTTCATGGAACAACCTAGGGGTTTTGAATCCCAAGATGGTTCCAAGGTATGCAAGCTAAAGCGATCCATTTATGGGTTGAAGCAAGGTTCGAGGAGTTGGAACATCCGTTTTGATGAAGCCATTAAGTCATTTGGTTTGATCAAAAATGAGGATGAGCCATGTGTATATGAAAATGTTAGTGACAGTGCTATCACTTTCCTTGTCTTATATGTGGATGATATATTGTTGATGGGTAATGACACAGGTATGTTGACAACTGTAAAGGTATGGTTGTCAAATACATTCTCCATGAAAAACTTAGGAGCGACAACCTATGTTCTTGGGATTCGCATCTATAGAGATAGAGAGAAAAGAATAATTGGTTTATCCCAAAGTCTATACTTGGAAATGGTGTTAAAGAGGTTTAACATGCTTGATTCCAACAGAGGATTGTTACTAGTGAGACATGGTATCCATCTTTCTAAAGAGATGTCTCCAAAGACACTTGAAGAAAGAGATAAGATGGCTAGGACTCCATATGCTTCAGCTATTGGAAGTTTAATGTATACAATATTGTGTACTAGGCCGGATATCACATATGCTGTTAGTTTGACTAGCAGGTATCAATCCAATCCCGGTTTGAAACACTGGATAGCTGTCAAGAAAATCCTTAAGTATTTGAGAAGAACTAAGGATTTATTCTTGGTCTATGAAGGTGGAGATTTGCAATTGGATGGTTATACTGATTCTTATTTCCAATCAGATATCGATGATAGAAAGTCTACCTTCGGGTATGTGTTCATTTGTAATGGAGATGCAGTCAGTTGGAAGAGTTCCAAATAGAGCATGACTGCAGATTCCACTACAGAGGCTAAGTATATTGCTGCATCAGATGCTGCAAAGGAAGCTATTTGGATAAAGAAGTTCGTTACAGAACTTGCAGTAGTTCCTTCCATTGAGTCAGCAGTTCCACTACACTGTGACAACAATGGAGCAGTTATACAGGCTAAGAAACCCAGGTCTCACCAGAAATCCAAACACATAGAAAGGCGCTACCATATTATCAGAGAAATAGTTGGGCGAGGTGATGTAGCCATGCAGAAAATAACATCAGCTGAAAATCCAGCTGATCCATTCACGAAGCCTATGTCACAGACTAAGCTAGATCGACATCTTGAGAAGATGGGTCTAAGATATTATAATGAATGGCTCTAGTGCTAGTGGGAGATTGTTAGTAGTATGCTCTAGAGCATATCATTTAGTATGTATCTTGTACATGTTTTTATTAATAAAAGGCATTTCCACTTTTCCGTTTACATAATATATTTATGTGTAACAGAAAAGGTCCATTGATATTTTGTTAGAAATTCTATTCTTAAGTTGTTAAGAATATGAGTGACAGTATTTCTAGTACAAAGTATCATAAATAGGTTCACAATCGAGGATACTTCATAATAAGGACATGACTTATCTAGAAAGATTGTATTCATGTTTGTTTCCAAGCTATTTATATGAGATATAAATAAGATGGAATGGTGAGTCTCATGCCATATGACAAACATGATAGGCACTTATAAATGATAAGTAGGCCGAACCAGTGATACTTATGACAAGCACATGGAGTTTACTCTTGTCAATGTATTGTCATAAATCATATCAGTGCATATAATCTTTAGACCTGAGATAGCACAGTTATCTTGTATATAGGTGGTTTGACTTTGATACTGCTTTCATACTTGTACTGTGTATGGGTATATGGGCATGTGTTGGCTCCTACTAGTTATATATGGAGGTAGGTGTTGATCAAGATGGAATCTGTTCCTCTAAGTAAATAGAGATAAAATCCTATGTTCATTTAATTATTCTTGATGTTTCAAGTTCCTGGCCAAGACAGATAGATTTATTCAGAAAACAGTTTCTGATGAGAAAATCTTTTAATAAAAAACTGGAATTAAAAGAGAATATAATATTCATAGCAAATGGGATTTCACATAAATCATGACTCCAGCTTGAGTTGGGATTTTGTAACAGAGAGATTCTAGTGCAAGGTAACATATGATTATAGGTTCATTTAAGGTAAACCTTTTTACTAATTGGGTGGCCATGGCATGCTATGCTAGGTATTAACCATGGTCTATGAGGTGTATAAAATGATTTAAAGAAATCATTTATGGTAAGAAAGAGTTCTGATGATATTAAGAGTTGATATTATGTCTTATTTCTAATTAGTGATGAGCCTAGTAAGTCACACACATACACAAGTTATCACCAAATTAAATATGATTTAATTAATTAATTAAAGAGTTTAATTAATTAATTAAATAGGTTTGGTTTGCAATTAGATTGCAAAGTCCCTAGCATGACTTGAAACCAAATCTAGATTATTGAATGTACATTATAAGTTAAATTTATATTTAAAGTGTTTAAATATAAATTTAATTAATGAGAAATTAATTAATAAAGATTAATTAATTAATTTATATTTGATATAAATTGACTAGAAGAAGAGAAATAATTATTTTGGGTTGAGAACTCAAAATTAAGACACAGGGGCATTTTGGTCATTTCACATGATGACATGTGGCACCATGAGATGGTGACACATGGCATTGCACATAAGCTTGCTAAATATCTTTTAATCGTGTAAGATGATTAAAATTAAGGTTAAATATAGGTTTGACACTTGGCACAATGTGATTGGGTCAATTAAACCTAGAACTAATCAGAGAGTGACATGTGACAAGGGTTTAATGTGTTAACCTAGCTATATAAGTGTTGTTATGAAGAGAAAAAATATAACCAGCAGCTACTTCTCCTTTGTGCCGCCACTTTGAAGCTCTCCCTCTCTTCTTCTTCATCTCTCATCTATTCCAAGAGATTAGCAAACAATCTCTTAAAATAAAAATACTAGAAATCGTTTCTAGTGTCTTTTTTACATATTTAATCTCTTAAAAGGTAGAACTTGATTTTCTAAATAATAGAAAAAGTTTTAGAAGCTGTTCAAGGACTGCCATAGGTGTTTTTGGTGTGGACAAGCTAGAGGGACAACATCTGGTGTTCTGAAGATGCCTCTCAAAGGCGCAAATACACTGCAGTACATCAAGAGGTTAGTGTGTTTGTTCTTGATTTAATCTAGGGTTCTAAAATTAATCTGATTAATTTTAAAATCTTAAATGGCAAATACAGATCAAAAAACATATTAAAAGAGTTTTAATATGTTGTTTATCATTGAAATCAAATAGATAAAAATAAATCTTACATGATGCATGTGACCCTAGGTGAAAATTTTTGAATTCAATGGTATAAACTTGTGTTTTTTACGCTTCCGTTCCTTCAATATATATATATATATATATATATATATATAACTTGTAATGAGAAAAGTAATAAATTTTAACTTAACAATATTTGGCTACATTTTAAGACTTTAAAATCTCAAAATTAAATTTAAGTTGAAATTAATTATAAAAAATTGTAATAAAAATATATAACAGGCAAAATTGTATATTAAAATAAGAAAAATATATAATTTGGTCCTTGAATTTTACCCTATGTTATGCATTAATTTTTCAATTTTAAAAAATTAATTATTTAGTCATTGAATTTTACATTATATTACACTTTTAGTCCATGAATTTTGAGAAATGAATTATTTAGTCCTTATAATTTTATTATATAGAATAATTTAATCTTTATAATGTTAATATCTACAACAATTTCATTTATTGACAGAATGACTAAATTGTTCTATATAATAAAATTACATGTACTAAAGTTGTGATATAGTACAAAATTTAAGGACTAATAATTAATATCTAAAAATTCGAGGATTATAACTCAAGGACCAATAATTAATTTCTCAAAATCTAGGAACTAATTAAAATGTAATATAGTGTAAAATTTGGGGATCAAATAATTAATAAAAAAGGTCGGTGTTTTGAGTGATTAATGTAGTGTGAACAATAGTGTCATAGCATGTCAAGTTTAACTATACAAATATTTCAAGTTGTGATTAATTTCTCGTGCTAAACGTAATGATGCTCACTAAAATTATTTATTATTTAAAGATATTTATTTATTTATTTATTTATTTTTAAATTTGAAGATGGAATTGTGAAAGATGATGACGCCATTTCTATCTTGATGGCTGCAAATTACCGTCAAATGAAAACACCTAAAAAATCGTTAAATTTTTTTAGGCTAAATAGGTTTCGCTTATGAAATTAATCTTTAGTTTTTTTATTGGATAATTTTCTTTAAGGAAAATTATTTTTATATATCAAAATTAGAAAAAAAAAAAAACAAAGAGAAAAGGAAACGGCTAATTTTTTTTTTAATTTTAATGGGTAATATAATGTGATAATCAGAAAAAATTGTTTAATATAAAATGATTATTTTTAATATTTTATTATTTAAAAACTACAAAATAATATTTTATTATTAAAAAAATACTATTTTATTAGATATCAACTTATTTGGCTTTAATTAGAAATAAATAGACTTATTTGACTCAAATCTCAATTTTGAAATTATTTGACTTTTAATTGAAAATATAAAATTTTTTTTGATTTATTTTTTCAATTCTAAACCATTGGAGGTGGATCAATCTGAACTCTCAATACAGAATCAACAGCCAAATTAGCTAATATGTCCCCAACAATATTTATTAAATTTTATTTAATCACAATAATGATAACTGCTTGATTTTGCGTTATGTAAGTTATATAGATCATTTTCCCATGCATCTAAATCAATTCTTTATGAATGTCTAACAATTATAAATATTTTAATATTATTTTATTATATATATATATATATATATATATATATATATATATATATATATATATATATATATATATATATATAATTTCAATATTATTGAGCCGGATTGCATGTGATATACAACTATTATCTTCACCTGTACGCCAATTTCAGTGTTGAACATACATGATGTATAGGAAATTAACAAGTTAGTTTGGATATTAATTAAAAGCTGTTAATTGTTAATGGAACGTTTTATTTAATTTAAACTTTAATTTAATTCTATGATTTGACTAAATATGAATTATAAATTGGTAAATGAAATAGAAGATCTTGTGAACACCTTAAATGCTGATATAATTATGATATATGAATTGAACTTTTGATTAGAAAAATATTCAACAAATACCAAGGTTCTTCCACTGGTAAAGGATGTTGAATTCAGAAAACAAACGGAAGCTGCTGCCAAACAAATTTTCAATCCTGGATTTTAAGCTGCAAATTTACCGGTTTAAAAATATGACCAATTCAATTACCAGACTAAAGCATGCAGAAAACAAGACTAGCTGACCACATAGGCTGTTTGAAATTTTGAAATGTTCTTTTCTTTAAAAAATAAATTGTTTGATTTTCTTTTAATTTAAGATTTCTTTTTCATAAAAATTTTGCAATTCCATAATATAAATCATGATATGACTACAATATAATTTTCTTATAAATAAAAAATATAAAATAGACCATTAAAATATTTTGTTTCAGATTATCTGTATAAAGCAAAATAATATTCGAAATAGTAATTGATCATTTTTTATTTTACAAAATTAAATAAACCTTTTGTAATATTATCTTTTTAGGAATTTGTTATCTCTGTGTCTCCTAAAAGAGATTATATCACTATGCGGCAATGGATGAGCATATCACACTGTCAAATTTTATTAATAAAATATTATTTCCCATATCTGAATATTTAAATTCTCCTATCAAAAGATATATAGATGATTTTTGAACTGCCAAAAAGTCCATTTAAATATATATATATATACAAATTTGAAGAGAGAAATTCAAATATATTCTAAATGGATATATATACGAGAGTTTCTTAGAAAAAACTAAAAAATAAATAAATTTGATCTAAGGGAAGTTCATTGGCGGTTGCTCAAATGAGAGATCTACAACTCAACTAAGCCTTTAACTCAAAAATTTGATGTTGGCTATATGGATTCTCTTTTTCCACTCTAAACGATTTTGAGTTAAATTCTCAGAAATATGTAATGTTTCTAGGTCATGTTGTACTATTCTCCTCCAAGTCAATTTAGGTCTATCCCTTCTTTTCTTTTTATCCTCTAACCGAATATGCTCTATTTGTCTAACTGGAGTCTTTGTATGTCTACGCTTCATATGACCAAACTATCTCAATCTTCATTCTCTCAACTTATCCTCAATTGGCACCACTCCTACCTTTTCTCTAATACTCTCATTACAGACATTATCTAGTTTAGTATAGTCACTCATCTATTTTAATATTCTCATCTCTGCAACTCTTATTTTAGACACATATAACTCCTTCAGTGCCCAACACTTACTATCATATAACATGGCCGGTCGTATGGCTGTATGATAAAATTTTCCTTTTAACTTATTGGGAATCTTGCGATCACATAAAACTCCTGTAGCACATCTCCACTTCAATCATTCGGCTTTAATCCTATGACTAACATCCTCCTTGCATACCCTATCTACTTGAAGGATTGAGCCTAGATATTTAAAGTGATTACTTTGGGGTAGTTCTACTCCATCCAAACTAACTCATTCCCTATCACCAGTTTGGCATTCACTGAACTTGCAATGCATGTATTCTGTCTTCGTTCTATTTAACTTAAAGCCCTTTGACTCTAGAGTACTTTTTCAAAGCTCTAGCTTTCTATTGACTCCTCGCGTCTCATCTATCAGAACTATATCATGCGCAAATATCATACACTAAGGGATACTCTCTTATATATATTTCATCAATTCATCTAGAACTAATGTAAAAAGGTAAAGGTTTACAGCTGAACCTTGGTGTAATCTAACTGAGATATGAAAATCTCTTGTGTCCCCTCCCACTGTGCGTATAATAGTAGTTGCTCCTTCATACATATCTTTCAACACTTGTATGTACCTAATAGATACCCTATTTTATTCTAACACTTATCATAAGACATTTCTTGGAACACTATCATAAGCCTTCTCCAAATCAATAAAAACAATGTGCAGATCTTTATTCATATCTCTATATTTCTCCATCAAGCTTCTAATGAGAAAGATCGCTTTCATAGTTGAACGACTGGGCATGAAGCCAAATTGATTGGGAGAGATAGAAGTGTCATGACATAGTCGATGTTTCACAATTCAATTGAATTTTCAAATATGCTTAGATTTATATATTTTAAATAATAATTTATATAAAAAATATTATTTATTAAAATATATATTTTAAAGTTTAACCATTTTAAAAAAACAAAATTTTATTTAAGAAATAATATATAAAACTTTTAATTTTCTTATAAAAATATATTTAATATTTAATTAATTAAATTAATTATTCATATAAATAAATTCGGTTGACAGGCGTGCAACCAATAAAACTTAAATTGAATTTGATATGATTTATAAGTATTATTATTTAGGTTTCGATTGTTTTACGGAAAATATTTTTTTGAAAAATATGTTTCATATTTTTTGATATTTGGAGCACTAAGAAAAATTAGTTAATAGAAAATATTTTTTTAATTAAAAGAAAATTAAGTCATTTTTAAGAAAAATAACTTCTATTTTTTTTTAAAAGTTATTTTTCATTGTCTAAATTTTAGTGATTTTATTAAAATATGAATATACTTATATATACACGAAATAAATATATATTATTAATTTAATATTATAATTAAACAACGAAAAATATTTTTATGAAAAATATTTTTTTAAAAAATAATTTTTATAAAAAAATTTTTTATATAAATTATTTTTTATGAAATAAATGAAACTTTAAATTAAAATTTTTTTTCTAAATTTTATTATATACTACTCGAATTCCATCAATCAAATAGCAACAAATCCCCAATTTTGTTTCCTCCCTACTCCTCAGCTAATGGAATCCTCAAGCATATTTACTTTTAAAAAACAGCACAAAGTTTAGTTTTTTGCTTGGAAAATCTTGCAGCGGCGTAAATTTCCAAGTAAAAGTCCAAAATTAATAGAAAAGCAAGTCAAGCAAAGATACCGAAAGACCTGTCAAGTGTCAATGTCCATTTCATAAGTTAGTCTCTTGTGACTTTATTATGAAAACCGTGTGGGTTCCACTTTTTTTTTTATTAATTTTTTATTGATAGATTGATAATCCAGCAGCAACTCCGCACATCTCCGTGTGACCAAGTCTTCTCTTAATAAATTTCTTTGCCAAGCACAGATATCCCCCACACCCAACCAATATAAAATCTTAAACCCTCCCCCTACAAATATCCCCTGCAAGAGTGTGTGCAAAGTGCAACCACTTGTGTAAGCATTTAGATTCTCTTTGCAACCACTAAAACTAAAAACAGAAGCACCCATTATAGCTACCATTTGCTTTCACACACATACATACTAGTCTACTCTAAGCTAGCATAAATGGAGGAGCTTGACCTTCCTGGGTTTCGATTCCATCCCACAGAAGAGGAGCTTCTCGATTTCTACCTCAAAAACATGGTTTTTGGGAAGAAATTGCGTTATGATATTATTGGATACCTTAACATCTATCATCATGAACCTTGGGAATTGCCTGGTACAATTTTAATTTCGTCAATTTAGTTCATGTTGCACAGAAGTTGTAGCTTGGTTTTTGTTGATTTTGTTATTTATTTATTTAGGAATGGCTAAGAGTGGAGAGAGGGAATGGTACTTTTTTGTGCCAAGAGACAGGAGGCACGGTAGTGGAGGGAGACCTAATAGAACTACCGTGAATGGATTTTGGAAAGCTACCGGTTCTGACAGGAAAATTGTGAGTTTATCTGACCCTAAGAGGATTATTGGATTGAGAAAGACACTTGTTTTCTACAAGGGAAGAGCTCCAAGAGGAAGCAAGACTGATTGGGTCATGAATGAATATCGCCTGCCTGATTCTTGCCGCTCACCTAAGGTACTGTATTAACGTTACATTTCATTACAAAATCTTCAACGGAGTTTTTTTTTTTAATAAATTTGTACATTGGAAATATTTAAAGGGAATCGACAGAAAGTTTCAGGGTTGAACTTTGTTGCAGTTATTTTCTGAAATCATTAATTCTCAAACTTGATGAGGAAAGAATGCTTATTGCAGTAAACAATGTTCAATTTCACCTGGATGATTAACACTAAGACAAACGATGCCAGCATCTCAGGATCAAGTCTGAAGGCGTCATGTCTCGCTGCCTGTATCTTTAAATTCTTAGGCTATTTTAAAAGATCAGAGTGAATAATCAAGTTAACGCATGATACGCCTTCTGTATAAGGAAAAAAAAAATTCAATCTCCTTCCCCTTCCAGGAATATTAAAAAAAATAAAAAAGAAAGACTCAACCATCAATTTCAAACATGAAAATGATAGTGGACCCTGTTATGTACTGGTGGGGTCAGTGGCCCTCCAATAAGTAAAATTTTGTTTTATTAGGGAAATACCTAGGAAAGTGCTAATATATTATTTATTTTTGCTGATATTTAATGCAGGATATAGTCTTGTGTAAGATATATAGGAAGGCAACCTCCTTGAAGGTGCTGGAGCAAAGGGCTGCAATGGAAGAAGAAATGAAGACAATTCATGCATCTCCACCGTCATCTCCACTTTCTTCATTGGACAACATGTCATTTTGCAGCAAACAAGAAGACCCAGTGGCTCCAATATGTCTTCACCATGTGGTTTTCAAGAAAGAACTAGAAGATTTGGCAATGGTGAATGATGATGATAATATTGATAACAAAAATTATACAAGAGACGAAAAGGAAAAGGGGAAGAAAGGGTCTTCTCTGCAATTACCAAATGGAAATGACAAGCTAACAGAGCTGGAAGTGCCCAAATTGAGCATGGACTGGAATAATCAGGACATCAATTTTTGGTTGAACAGTCCTTGGCTTCAAAGTTTAGTCCAAAATCTGACCCCCTCTGCCAACATTTTGAATTTCTAGAGCTAATCAAATTCTGTCTAAAATATTATGCAAATATTCTGATCTTGTAGATAGTAGCTTTCTTCATACCCCAATCAGGACTCTGAAACAATGTTAAAAGCAAAGCCTGAGTGCTTAAGAGGAAGCATGGTGATAATTGCTAGTTAACGTCTGCAAGTATTTGCTTTATCTTTATCTTGTTAATGAACAACGTTTAATCCACTTTACTCTGCTGCTTAGTAACTAATTAGTATATATCATAAATATAATGTTTATTTTATACTCTGTTGATCATTGTATGGGTTATAACCAGGTGATTAGGGTCACCCATTTATGGGCAATAGCCATTTTTCCAATAACATTGCTGCTGGAAATCCAAATTAAATAGAAATAGAAAATAGAAATTAAAATTAATTTAGAAAGAAAATGGAAAAAAGTTTGCAGTTGTTTACATTTGGTAATTCCAAATTGAATGTTGTGAATAAGTCCAATTTGGACTTGTATTCAGCTTAAATAGGATTTATTTTAAAATTAGAAAGTTTAAGAGAACTAGAAGTCTCGAAAGGATTAGGTTTTAAATGCCTATATATATGAGTAGTTGGTTAATCATTATGTGGTATAAAGCTCACAAAGTGGGGAGATGCGCTAAATTCTGTAAGTTTTGTTTGAGTTATTTGTGAGAGTGAGAAAAATAATTAATGTGTAATTATTTTTCTTTTGATTAGTGGATTTATTAGTAGAGTAAACTTACCCAAACTATGTTAAATTTTATGCTCTTTAATTTGTATAGGTGTAATTTTTACAACAAGTGGTATCAAACCTACGTCAAAGATGGCGAGCACAAAATTTGAGGTGAAGTCCTTTAATGGGAAAAATAATTTTAATCTGTGGCAAAACACTATAAAAGAAGTCCTTGTGCAACAAGGATTAATCAAAGTTTTTAATCAGAAGCAATCGACAACCATCAAAGATGATGAATAGGAGGAACCTCAACAAAGAGCAGTGATTACAGTTAGATTGACGTTATACCCAGATGTGAAATACAATGTTTTGGAGAAGACTTCGCTAGTTATTTTGTGAAATAAATTGGAGAGCTTGCATATATTAAAGTCACTCACAAATCATTTGCACTTGAAGAAGGAGTTGTATCAACTTAAAATGAAGTAAGGTATTGATGTGAGAGATCACCTAAATAAATGCAATCAATTAATTACCCAATTGGCTAGCGTTGGTGTGAAGGTTGATGAAGAAAATAAAACCCTCTTACTTTTAACCTCTCTCCCACAATCTTATAAAATGGAGGCAGCCTTAATAGCTGGGAAAGAGGTTTTGAAGGTAGAGGAGGTTACTGTAATTATCTGGGATGATGAGAAGTTCAAGACGACAAGTTATAGCAATGAAGGTGGAGATTTTGTTGCTAGCTCTAGTCATTGTAGAAGCAATCTATATGGAAACAATTGGAGAAGGAATAGTAGATCGAGTTTGAGACTAAAAATAAACCTTGACGATAGGGAATGCTACTGATATCATGAGAAGGGTCACATTCAATACAATTGTATGAAGATAAAGGAATATCTTGCAGAGTTTAAATAATTCAAGAAGAGTCGCGAAAAAAAAAAGGAGCTGCTGCAATTATAATTGATAATGGTATTGATAATGAATGTTTAAATGTAGATGATGATAAGAAAAAAGGCAAAAGATTCCTTACAAGATAAATGGTTAATGGATTCTGCTTGCCAATTCCATACTTGCTTGAAGAATGAGTGATTTGATGCAATTGAAGAGAAGAAAGGAAAGAAAGTGAAGCTAGCCAATGGGAATAAGATGGAAGTTGAAGGCATCGGTAGAGTGAAGATCATACTGCATGATCGTGTGAAATTGTTTGATGAAGTGAGGTATATTCCTAAATTCTAAAGGAACTTAATTTCCTTTTATAAGTTGGATTCTTTGGGTCATGAGTGCTCCATTCATAATGGAGTCTTGAAAGTTAGCTGAGGTACTCTCTTAATCATAAAAGACAAAAAGATTGGAACAAAAAATCTTTACAAATTAAAAAGAAGCACATTGATTGGAAGAATGCAAGTTAAGGCACGGGGCAACATTAACAATCAAGAGTGCAAAGAAGTGCCAAAGAGAAAAATGACTTTTGTAGAAGTTGTGAAGACTAATTTCATTTGACTTGAAGGTAGAGATTATTGAAAATCCAAATCAAATAGAATTAGAAATTAAGAATAACAATTAATTTAGAAAGAAAAATAAAAAAATGTTTACAGTTGTTTACATTTGGTAACTTCGAATTGGATGTGGTGAACAAGCCCATTTGGACTTGTATTCAGCTTAGATAGGAATTATTTTTAAACTATGAAGTTTAATAATTAGAAGTCTCAAAAGTATTAAGATTTAGTA
Source organism: Hevea brasiliensis (assembly GCF_030052815.1). Taxonomy (NCBI): domain Eukaryota; kingdom Viridiplantae; phylum Streptophyta; class Magnoliopsida; order Malpighiales; family Euphorbiaceae; genus Hevea; species Hevea brasiliensis. The sequence goes on along the minus strand of NC_079498.1, from coordinate 84,140,465 downwards.
GCCTATATATATGAGTAGTTAGTTGACTTTTATATAGTAGAGAGCTCATAAAATGGAGAGGTGTGCCAAATTCCGTGAGTTTTGTTTGAGTGATTTATGAGAGTGAGAAAAATAATTAGTATATAATTATTTTTCTTTTATTAGTAAATTTATTAGTGGAATAGGCTTACATTGAACTACGTTAAATTTTTTATTCTTTAATTTGTATGAGTGTGATTTTCATAACAATTGTAAGAAAATAAATTTTCTCAGAAATTAGGTCAAAACCACAAAGGACAAAAGGGTCGTTGCCTTTTTAATTTATAACAATTTCATCCCTTTGTTTTTTCAGAGTATTTCATCTCTAAATGCCAAATCACAATTCATATGCAAGGAAACTAATTACTATTTTGAGCATTTTGTCTATAATTCTCCTTTATAAATGCCAAACCTCAGTATTTAGAAAATAAAAAGCCCCAAAATCTTACACACCCTTAAAAATTGAAAAATTATGATATGAAATCTGTAACGTTTCGAGAATTCTGAGCTCTGAATAGTATTATTTTTGATCTGTGAATAGTATTGTTCAAAGCCAACTCGAGAACTAAAAATGAGATGGAAATTAATTAAGATAAGCAGAATAAAAATCAAAGTGACCATCGGGTTATGGATTTAATCGATATTATTGAAAAAGATGGACTATAACCCAATGAAGTGTATTTTGGTCAATTCACTTGAAGAGCTGACTTTTGATCGAAATGTTAATTAAAATGAGTGAGATTGATATATTAGAATGGAATTTAATTAATTGAAAAGAGTATGAAAATTTAATAGGACATAGAGGGAATTAATGAATTGTGATAATTATAATTGGAATTATTATTATTATAATTATTTAGATAATTCTACAAATAAGACAAAATTATTTAATGAAATAAATATCTCATTTATATACCTCATCTTACCATCATCTTCATCATCTTCTTCCTTCTTCTTAATGTGCCATCCACTCTCTCCATCTCTAAAACTGCATTAAAGCTCCTTTCCAAGCTCTAAACCATTAAATTCTCCCATAAATTTCATAGAAATTCAAGAGAAAATCTTGAATTGAAGAAAACAAGCAAGAAATCAAAAGAATTTGGAAGAATTATGAAGAAGGAAAGTTAGCCAATTGAGGTAAGTTGTGATTTGAGTTTACTTAGTTATGAATTTATGGAATTTAAGTTCAATTGTGGAGATTACTATGAAAATTGAGTGAAATCATATATGTTATGAAGAAAGGGAAACTTGGTCAAGATGAAGAAGTTAGGGGTTTTGTGTTTTGATGCAATTAACTTGAATTCTAGGCTTGAATGAAGTTGTAAACATGGTTTATGAACTTGAAATTGATTGAATTATGGGAATTAGGATTTTTATGCCATTAGGGTTTTCTTGGTAGGAAGCTTACTTAATGGTATTATAGTTATAATATGATTATTGGATGTGCATTTATTAAGAAACAATAATGATTTGGTGAAGAAATTAAAGGAATTGATGTTGTGCCTTAAGTGTTGAATCTGGATAGCTTGAATCCAGTGAGGTTAAATGCTCATAACTTGAGCTCCATAACTCCAAATGATGTGAAAGCAAAGGAAAATTAAAGCTAAGACAATATGCTAAAACTTTCATGCGGAATACTTGCCCTAAAAATGACCGGAAGATATCTAAATTAAGGCTAGAATTTGGCAATGTAAAACTGGAAACTTTGAAACTGACAAAATGAATAGTATGTACTAAATTGAGCATAACTCACTTTACAAAACTCCAAATTGAGTGATTCTTGAACCTATGTAATCCTGAGACACAGAGGAATAATTCATATGAAGATCATGATGCTAAATTATGATTGTAACTTATCCAAATTTGCTTGATAAAATGAGTCTAAAATTCTGCCTGGATTCTAGAACTGACCTGAAACCTGAGAATTGGTCACTTGAACAGTTTTAGTAAAATGATCATAACTCAAGCTACACAAATGCAAATTAAATGATTCTAAAGCCAAAATAAACCTAAAACATAAACATAGAATTTCTAAGTTTTGACCCAGACCTAATTCTTAGGGCAAAGTGATTGAAATTTTAGAGAAATTCAAAATTTCAAAACTGAAATTCCTACAACTGAGCAATTCTGCCCTGTGACCTCTGTGTGGTAATCAAGGCATATCTTCCTTTATACACCTCCAATTGAGGTGCTATAAAATGATTTAGAAACTTAAGATAAAGAACTAAAACTTTGCTTCAGAGACCTAGTACAAATTCTAGGAGTAAAGTACTTGAATAGTGAGTGCAAATTGAGGTAAAAATATGAAAAACTTGAAAATCTCAGGATAAGACACCCCAAAATAGTACTTGGTATTTTGGCCATAACTAATGGCCTAGACCTCCAAATTGAATGATTCAAAATGATAATTAAAGCTAAGACATATAGGAACAACTTTCATGAAGACCAATTTTGATAAATTATGACTAGAACTAGATTGAAATTGATTTCTAATGACATGTTCAAATTCTGCCCTGTATCTGGAATAGTTAGAATGTGTAGCATCTTAGGAATTTCACTAGGAATTTAATTGGTTAGCTATTAGTGGAAGTTAGAATAAGTATTGAAGCTTTTGAAATTGTGTATTTTAGTAGAGAAGAAGACTTGAAAATAAAGGGAGAATTAAGTCAAAGAAGGAGACTAAAATAAGGTTTGTGCACAACTCAAATTTTCTCGCTTTTTAAATTTACAAATGACAATGAAAGATTTTCTACTAGCCAAATGTGAATTTCCTTTGTATTTGAGAATTGTTTATATTATATTGAGAATATTTTTAATATTGAAAAGAATTTGTAATTGTGTTGAAAAAGTAGACATTTGGCCATTGATTTTATTGTAGCAAGGGGATGGTCGGATGTATGTGATTTAGAAGTATTTCTGAAATTGATGTGCTGCCAACCTTATATAATGATTTATGATGATTTGAAATGTTTGTTTGTTTGAATGGAAATTGTTTTAGAATTGTTTTAAACCATAGTCGGCACAATAGATTTTAATTGCTTCCCTCATTTTATGAGGTTGAGATTGGATATGTTCCCCCACCACTTGTGGGGTTGAGATTAATTACATTACCTTCCCTCTTTGGCTTACCAGTTGAGGTTGAGATTGGATGAGTGCACTCATATTTGCTAGCTAGCTTTGCTTCCCTCATTAGTAACTGCTAGTGGGGTTGAGATAGCTTTATCGTTGTATATAACACAATATTGATCGGAAATTTTGTATCATTGCTTAAACTGTGAGATGTTGGCAACACTAATGATTTTGAATATTATAATCAACGTGTTGTTGAAAATAAATTATTTGTTAATGATTGAGAATATTAAAGTTGTTTTCATATTTCATGAAAATTGAACATATTAAATACTTTGTTATGATTTGACAATTTCTATTTTGTAATGGTTTTATAAATTGATAGTTGTGCATAACTGAGTTTTTGTACTAAGCGATAGTTTTTATGCCGTCGCGGGTAGAGAAAAAAAAAAGACAGCTGAGTAAGCGTAGTAGAAGCTGTATTATTTTTGGCAAACGAGGTATACTTCTAGGTTACCCTTTTTAGTTTTGTTTCTAATGTAAATATCGAATATATGTATGTAAGAATCGTCTGAGTAGTTATACAAAAGTGATGTAATATTATTTTATTGATATTTAATGAATGCAAATTTGTAAGATTTTATTTCTTTTGGTTGTGAATGAGGAAAACAATTGTGGAAATGTTGATTTGATGAGTTTATGATATCCCTATATTGCTACTACAGGTTTTATTTAACAAGTTTTAAATTTTTGGATACACAGATTTTTAGCTGTCACCACGTTGAATTTTCTTCAAATTTCTTTAAGTTTTAAAAATGCTTATTTTTTTTCTTAAATAATTTCAAGGTATTTTTCTTAAACCTTAGAAAATTTGTTAAACCTCTTATCGATAATTTTAATTTGAAATTGAATTTGAAATCGTTAAAATCTCTTGTAATATATATAATAGATTATAGGTAGAGAGTGTTTCAGTAATTCATTAGGCATATTATGGGATGAAGTCATATCTTATGAAAGGGTAAAGTGTGACAAAATCGATGTATGTACAATGGTTTCATTATAATTATTGATTGTGATGAGTCTCATATTGGTCTCATCATGATCAATAGTTATAACAAAATTATTGTATGTACATCAGTTTCACCAAATAAAAATTCCTTAAAGTCAATTTTCAAAGTCCCCAAAATATGTATTCGAAAAATCTAATATTCAAAAGCCACAAAATTATCTCCAATATAAATGCCTAAAAATATCCATAAAAATTATATGTTAATCTAACTTCCATAAAATTAGTCATCAAAACTGGAAAACAAATAATCATTATTAAGGACCATTTTGTCTTTTTTTTTTTCCTAATATAAATAGAATAAACTAAAATTTAGTCCTTAAAATTTGATTAAGTGTACAATTTAGTCCTTGTAGTTTTAAAACCAAGTAATTTAATTATTAACATTTTAATAAAACTATAAGTTAGTCCTTATCGTTAAAATTCCAGTTAAATTATCATTAATTCTATCAAAATTGTCCAGAATATCCTTAGCTTCATTTTCAATTTGAAAACAATTTAGACCCTGAGATTTTATTTTATTAACAATTCCGTTCCTGAGATTTGGGTAAACATAGAACTTAGTCTTTATATTTTTAAACTAAGCAATTTAGCCTTTAATATTTTAGTAAACCTACAAGTTAGTCCTTGCCTAGAATCACCGTTAATTCCCCATTCAATTTAGTAAAAACAACCAAAATACTTTTAACTATATTTTCAATCCGAAAGTAATAGTCCCTAAAATTTTATTTTATTAACAATTTGATTCCAAATTCATATTCTATTTTTCATTTTTTATTTCTAACAATATAATATAATATAATATATGAAAATATTATAAATTGATATATATATATATAATCATTTATATATTATTAAAATAATAATGAAATAAATAAAATTTTACAAAATTATAAGGGTTTATTTGTAAATAGTTATATTATTTAAGAACTAACTTGTAAAATATATGGATAATTCTGTAATTAACCAAAATTTTAAAGGACCTTAAAGTAATTAATTTATATTTTTAATAATTATAATTTAAATTTAAAATTTTTAATTTAATAGGACCCACATTTTGAAAATATAAGATTAAATTGTTAATAAAATAAAACTTCAAGGACTAAATTATTAATAAAAAAAAAATAAAGGAATAAATTAAGGGCATTTTGATTGAAAATAAAGTTATGAAATTTTAATTATTTTTGCTAAATTTAACAGTAATGTAACCAAAATTCTAATACTAAGGACTAACTTGTAGGATTATTAAAATGTTATTGACTAAATCGCTTAATTTAAAAAGTTGTAATTTTATCTAAATCCAGTAAACTAAATTATAGTTTCACCTTGACTCAATTGCACTATGCATGTACTTCACAAATGGAGTTTACTTTTGACATCCTCATTTTTTCTTTATTAACAAAACTTTTTTTTTCTTTCTTTATTTTGCTTGCATTAATTTAATTTGCTTTTAATGAGATAGCTTAACTACAAAAATGTAAAATAAATAAAAAAATTTCATATATCATATGAGATTTTAACCTATACTAGAATAGATTATGTTATATTAATGTAACTTACGTTTTTAAGAAAAATGAATATTTACAACAAACATCAATATATATTAATCTTTTTTACTTACTTACCCTAGGCTGTTCTTTTCTTTTCCATTTTTCCTTGTTTTTTTTTTCAAATTTTTATTTTAAACTACTTATGTATATATAAATTCAAATGATTTTTCTCATTATTGTTTATGTTTTTAACACCCTCCCTATAGCAATTTCGTACATTCTACTGTTCCAGTGATCAGTGTCGGTCCGGACAGCTAGAATATCTGGAAAAATATTTAAACTAAAGTGAGGAACTATAATTAACTCAAATATTAATAAGAAAAATTTAGGAAAAATTTTAGAAATAAAATACAACCAAGTTAAATGAGCCGGTGCTCTAGCGATGGGTAACCTAGTGAGAAGTTGCGGTTCTCGCAACTAGGAGCCCTAGACCTGGGGGAAAAATTATAAAATAATTTTTGGGACTCCAGAGAAGGGTTATTGAGGTTCTTATGGCATTAGAATGCCAAGAAAATACTTAGAAAAATTTTTCAATCGGTACAGACAATTTTGGCCCGTTAAGCTAAACGGAGGGCATTTTGGTCATTTCGCCTTCAGAGGTGATTTTTGGCCGACTTCTCCAGTTAAGTAAATAATTATTATGACATAAAATGTGAATAAATATTACTAAAAATTGAATTGAAAAATGAGTAGAAAAGAAAAGAAAAAAAAATGAATTAAATAGGAATTTATGACATCACATGATGTCATTAGTGTGCCTTCACCCACTCAAGTGTTGACACATGGCATAAATATGTTTAAAAAGACAAATGGGCTGAAAATAAACAAAAAAATCAGACCTTTCACTCCCTTTCTTCTTCCTTGTGTGAACCTTCTCCATAACTAATATTTTCAAGCTTTTTCAAAGCTTGATTTTACAAACTTCTACCCAACAAACCCCTAACCTAGCAACATAAAAATTTGTTCTTACATCCTAGTGAAGCTTTTGGGAGCAAAAAAAAGAGGAAAACAAGAATTTGATCAAGTGGGAAATTCACTCCATAAGAGGTTAGTGACCTAAAGCTTGAATTTCACTTAAATTTTATGTTTAAGAACTATAAATGGGTGTAAATGACAAAGAAATTTGATGAAACACCATTGGTATGCTAACCCTAAATTTTGGCAGCCATGGTTAGGGTAATATGGTGATGATTTTTGGGGAGTTAACATGCTAGTGTGGCTGCCCTTAATGTGTATCTTATAAGTGAATTGATAAATGCAATGATAATACATGGTTTTGAAATGTTGAGTTAGGGTTTGGGTTGAAGAATGAGACTTTGATCTTGTGATGATGGGAGTAGGTTTTAATGGTCAATTAGTGACCATTTGGTTTGGTTTGAATAAAAAATGAAGTGAATTGGGTTGTGGGATTTGAGGTTGGAGTGGCTGCCTTGTGTGACCTGCAGGTTTGGATGTGAGTCCAGCCTGTTTGGACAGCCATAACTTGAATTGTAGAGGTTCATTTGGTTTTTGGCCAATTGAACATGAAACTAGACACAAAATGGCACAACTTTGGTGAAGAAACCATGCCCATAAGACCAAACTAAGTGGACCAAAACCTTGCTCCAATCCGGGTGACCTGCAATCTGCCTGGGCAAAATGACCAAATGAACAGTATTTGGTCATTTGGCCATAACTCAATCTAGCAAGGTCCAATTGACCTGAAATTTTACCAGCAACAAGTTGAGGTATAGACCAACAACTTTCATGAAGAAACCTGACCCAAATTATGATCATAACTTAGTCAAATTGCCAACCAAACTTGAGTTACCAAATCTGGCAGAAACAATTTTACCCAGAATTTTGGAATCTGTCCAATCCAGCCAGTTATGGTTTTTAGGCCATAACTTGAGCTACAAAACTCCAAATGGAGTGATTCAAAAAAGGAAATTTAACTAGACAAAATAAAGAACAACTTTTATGTTGATTATTTTTCCAAATTCCCACTGCAAAGGTGACTAATGGAACAGTAAACCCAAAGCTTAAAAACTGAAAATTCTGTCCAATTCACTTTAAGCTTAGAGATAGTATTGGCAACAAATACCAACAAGTTTAAAATGTAAAATGTGGTATGTTGATGATATTTAAACTAATTTACCTATTGTCAATGCAAAAGTCAACATTTTGGTTGACCAATGAAATGAATAGTAATCATAAAAATTCAATTTCAAAGAATTACATAAATGAAAGTGTTAAATGCCCTAGTAGGCCTAATGTGATTGGTTTGGATAGGTTGGCATGCCAATAGGGTTCTGTTAGCAGTACTGCATATGGCTTCATGCCATTCTGCATTTCATGGCTTCCCATGCCATTCTGTGATATAATAGCCTTTGGCTATGATATTGAGTTGTTATACTCGGGTTTAATCCCCGATAATTATCACAGTTTATTAGCTGTTTTGTTGCACACCGGGAGATACAATGTGACCGATGGTGTGATGGTCCGAGGTACTTAGTACCCAGTACCAGTTTACTTGTTTATCCAGTCCAGTCAACTAGTATAGGTTACTCGGGCAGTATTAATAAATCTTACCAAACTTCAATTGAATAATATTGCAATAAACATTTGAGACTTAGTTCACCCAAAAATGTAAATATACATTCTGTACACATAGTTTTATTTTATTTTATTTTATTTTATTTTATTTTATTTTATATTGTCACCACTAAGCAGAATTGCTTAGCTCGTCGCTTTTGCCACTCGCAGGTACTGGAGACATAGCTGGGGAGTCCAGCAGGCCTCATACAGGGTGAGCCTTCATATTTGCACTCAGAGTTCAGAGTTACCTCACATTGCAGTGTATTTGGTAGGACATTAGGCCACTTTTGATATTTTGATATTTTGATATTTTGTATTTTGTAACCTTCTGTAATGTATATTATAAATTCATGTAATCAAGCTTTTGATGTAAGTATCTATGAAATATGTTCAGTAATAAATTGAGCATTTTTCATTGAGTTGACTGTGTTTTGAATTGAATTGAATTGAATTTTGAGATACTGAAGTGAATTGAGAAATTGTTGAGTATATATTGGAGGTTGATTGAGAATAATGTGATGATATGATTGGGAGTGCTTTTAACAGGTTCAGAAGAACTGTTTTTCCAATTTATAGTCGGCACTCTGCCGGATTTTCTATAAAATTTGGGAAAAAATTTAGTTTTATCAGAAATTATAAATAAATGAATTAAAAGGGATTAATTGAAATTGAAACATGAATTGGTGTTCCGACACACTGAGTGGCATAACTTGCTCGGCTACACTGTTGACGGGTAAGGAGTGTCATATTTAGTGGTATCAGAGCATCGGTTTAGGCGTTTCTAGGTCTAGATAGAGTACATACCATTGCATTGCATTTGTAAGTGTTGAGGTGACACTGATGCAGATTTGTTTGTTTTCATATTTTGAATAGGTTATGGATCCTGCTTCGCAAAGAGCAGTTGATGAAGAGGTGGAGAGTCATGCTCCACTAAGGGCTGAGTCTGGGGGCAGGGGAGAACCCACTCCACCAGCAGCTGAGGCACCTGCTCAACCTCAGTTTGCTCTATTCCAGCAAATGACCGAGTTCTACTGGCAAATGATGGGGGCAATTCCACAACCACAACCACAACCACAACCTCCACCAGCACCACAGAAGTCCCATTTGGAGAAATTGCGAAAACATGGGGCTGTAGACTTCTTTGGGAAGAGGGAGGATGATCCCATGGCTGCAGAAAATTGGTTGGACAGAACCATCAGAGTACTGAAACAGCTAAACTGCACCCCCGAGAACACGGTGGGTCTTTGTGTCCCTACTTCAGGATGATGCATATCAGTGGTGGGACACAGTAACCAGTGAGGTGCAACCTGAACGGATCACCTGGGAATTCTTCCTCACAGAGTTCAGGAAGAAATATATTAGTAAAGTGTATTTAGAAGAGCGAAGAAGGGAATTCATCAGTTTGAGACAGAGACAGTTGTCAGTGGCTGAGTATGAGCGTGAGTTTGTTAGACTGAGCCGGTATGGGAGGGAGATAGTCCCTACCGAGGTAGAGAGGTGTAGACGGTTTGAGGAAGGGCTCAATGACAACATCAAAGTCATGATCACAGCACTGGAGATTACGAATTTTGCTAAACTGGTAGATGCAGCATCAAAAGTGGAAAGGGTCAGAATCAATGAATAAAATAGAAGGGAAAGACAACAGAAAAGGGGTCCGGGTCAGTCCAGTGCATTTTCTGCTCCCAGTAAGAAGAGTAAGGGTCCTCCTGCTCAGAGTTCAGGACTACCACAGGGTCAGGGTTAGTCTCAGAGGCCCAGACCGCAGTTCACACCCAGGAGAGGCCAGCCCACACCATCAATGGGCAGCTCTCTAGGGATGGTGTTTAGGGGACCAGCCCCTGCATCTTCTGCCTGTCAGTACTGTCAGAAGTGGCATAAAGGGGAGTGTTGGTGAGTGACCGGTGCATGCTTACGGTATGGATTGACAGAACACCAGATCAAGAATTGTCCGAAAAGGACTACTACTGTTGCTCCAACACAAACTGACAGACCTACTCCTGCACCACAAAGAGGTAGGAAGCCTGGTAAACCTAAGGCAGCTGGTCCATCATTGAGGCCTACATCCGAGTCAACTGAGAGGCCAGACACTAGAATACCAGCCAGGGCTTATGCCATCAGAGCTCAAGAGGAGCAAGATGCTCTGGAGGTCATCAGGGGTACGTTTTCCCTCTACAACACTTCTGTACATGCATTGGTGGATCCAGGATCCACTCATTCCTACATTTGCATCAAATTACCCATAGAGAGGGGAGTTCCAGTAGAGGAGAGTGATCAAGACATTTTGGTCACAAATCCACTAGGCCACAGTGTGATAGTGAATAAGGTGTATAAAGGTTGCCCGTTGAGGATTCAGGGGTATGAATTCTCGGCAGACCTAATTGAATTGCCCTTCCACGAGTTTGACGTGATTTTGGGAATGGACTGGTTGTCACGTCATCAGGCAATAGTTGATTGTAAATTGAAGAGAATTTTTCTGAAAACTTCTGAGGGTAATGAGATCACTGTTGTGGGTGAAAGGACAGATTTCCTGTCCAATGTTATCTCAGCTACAGTTGCAAGAAGAATGATGAGAAAAGGCTATGAAGCTTACCTAGCACATGTGGTTGATACTAGGCAAGCTAAGCCAAAACTGAATGATATACCCACAGTAAGAGACTTCCCAGATGTATTTCCTGAAGAGTTGCCTGGTTTACCACCAGAAAGGGAAGTCGAGTTTGCTATTGAGGTAATGCTGGGTATAGCACCCATTTCCATTGCTCCTTATAGGATGGCACCCACTGAATTGAGGGAGTTGAAAACTCAGTTGCAAGAGTTGCTTGATAAGGGGTTCATACGCCCCAGTGTGTCACCATGGGGAGCTTCGGTGCTGTTTGTGAAGAAAAAGGATGGAACTTTGAGATTGTGTATTGATTACCGGCTGTAATAAATATCCATTGCCCAGAATTGACGATCTGTTTGATTAGTTGAACGGAGCCGGTGTATTTTCAAAAATTGACCTCAGATTAGGGTATCATCAGTTGAGGGTAAAGGATGCGGATGTGTCAAAAACTGCATTCAGAACCCGGTATGGGCACTATGAATTTCTAGTGATGCCGTTTGGGTTAACAAATGCACCAGCAGCATTTATGGACCTTATGAACCGTATCTTCCATCCATACTTAGATCGGTTCGTAGTGGTATTTATTGATGATATTCTGGTGTATTCCAAGACCAGGGAAGAATATGATGAACATTTGAGGATTGTTCTGCAAACCCTGCGAGAAAAGAAGTTGTATGCTAAGTTGTCCAAGTGTGACTTCCGGATGAGTGAAATCTCTTTCCTTGGACACATAGTATCAGCAGAGGGGATTAGAGTGGATCCCAAAAAGATAGAAGCAGTGATGGAATGGAAGCCTCCCAGAAATACAAGCGGTCGAGAAGTTTCTTGGGGCTAGGTGGATACTACAGAAGATTTGTGAAGGGGTTTTCTCTTATAGCTGCTCCAATGACCAAGTTGTTACACAAGAATGTCAGATTTAACTGGAATGACAAATGTCAGGCTAGTTTTGAGAGATTAAAGGCTATGTTGACAGAGGCACCAGTGTTAACACAGCCAGTGTCGGGAAAGGACTTTGTGGTCTACAGTGATGCCTCACATAATGGGCTAGGGTGTGTATTGATGCAAGAGGGGAAAGTGGTCGCCTATGCTTCCAGGCAGTTAAGGCCACATGAACAGAACTACCCTACTCATAACCTAGAGTTAGCAGCGATTATCTTCGCACTGAAGATATGGAGGCATTATTTATATGGTGAAAAATGCTACATCTATACCGACCACAAGAGTCTAAAATATTTGCCAACCCAGAAGGAGCTCAATCTTAGACAGAGGCGATGGATTGAGTTCCTAAAGGACTATGATTGTGTGATAGATTATCATCCTAGGAAGGCAAATGTAGTTGCTGATGCTTTAAGCAGAAAGTCCATCACAGCTTTAAGATCACTCAATACATGCATCCTTAGCTCAAGATGGAGCTATTTTGGCTGAGTTGCAAGTGAGGCCAACCCTACTACAGCAAATACAAGATGGGCAGAAGGCAGATGAAAAACTAATGGCAATTATGGCTAAAATTCCTGAGGGAAAGGAAACTGAATATGAGGTGAAAGCAGATGGGTGTCTATACTATAGAGGAAGAGTGTGTGTACCAGATGATGGGGAACTGAAGACTAGTATTCTGAAAGAAGCACACACGAGTGTTTATGCTATGCACCTAAGGAGCACAAAAATGTATAATGATTTGAAGCCTCATTATTGGTGGCCTGGTATGAAGAGGGATATAGCTGACTATGTGATTGAATGCTTGACATATCAGCAAGTTAAGGCAGAACATCAAGTTCCATCGGGTTTGTTACAGCCTATAAACATACCTGAATGGAAATGGGACCGGTCACTATGGATTTTGTTAGTGGTCTACCCCTCACCCAAAGGAAGCATGATGCGGTATGGGTGATAGTGGATAGATTGACGGTCGGCACATTTCTGCCCGGCTAGAATTGACTACTCCTTTGGAGAAGCTAGCGATTGTATATCGCTGAGATAGTTAGGCTGCATGGAATCCCACTTTCTATCATATCATTCGAGACCCAAGGTTTACATCAAGATTACGGAAGAAGTTGCATGAATCCTTGGGTACACAACTCCACTTCAAAGACTTTTCATCCTCGAACGGATGGGCAATCAGAAAGAGTAATCCAGGTAAACAACTAAAACCAATTGAACTAATGCAAATATTGAACTGAAATGATAATAATAACATGAAATATATGTCAGGTCCTTGAGGATATGCTGAGGAGTTATGTCATTGAGTTTGAGGGAAGTTGGGATAGATACCTCCTACTGGCAGAATTCGCATACAACAATAGCTACCAAGCTAGCATTCAAATGGCTCCGTATGAAGCACTGTATGGGAGGAAATGCAGAACCCCAGTGTGTTGGACTGAATTGGGTGAAGATAAGCTGGTAGGACCAGACTTGGTGAAACAGACTGAGGAAAAAGTGAAAATAATCAAAGCTAACCTGAAGATTGCCTCCGATAAACAGAAGTCTTATGCCGACCTGAAGAGAAAAGAGATAGAGTATGCAGTTGGTGATAAAGTGTTTCTCAAAGTCTCACCATGGAAGAAAATATTGAGGTTCGGAAGAAAAGGTAAGTTGAGCCCTAGGTTTATTGGCCCATATGAAGTCATTGAACGTGTGGGTCCAGTGGCCTATAGGCTAGCTTTACCACCAGAGCTGGACAAGATCCACAATGTGTTCCACGTGTCTATGTTAAGAAGATACCGCTCAGATCCTTCACATGTCATCTCCATGGAAGAAATTGAAGTACAACCGGATTTGACATATGAAGAAGAACCTATACGGATCCTGGCTTGGGAAGTGAAAGAGTTGAGAAATAAGCAGATCCCACTGGTGAAAGTGCTTTGGAGGCACCACAACACCGAGGAGGCAACTTGGGAAAGTGAAGAGATGATGAGGCAATAGTTCCCTCAACTGTTTGCATCAGGTAAATTTCGAGGACGAAATTTAAATTAGAGGGGAAGACTTGTAACACCCTCCCTGTAGCAATTTCGTACATTCTACTGTTCCGGTGATTGGTGTCGGTCTGGACAGCTAGAATGTCTGGAAAAATATTTAAACTAAAGTGAGGAACTATAATTAACTCAAATATTAATAAGAAAAATTTAGGAAAAATTTTAGAAATAAAATACAACCAAGTTAAATGAGCCGGTGCCTTAGCGATGGGTAACCTAGTGAGAAGTTGCGGTTCTCGCAACTAGGAGCTCTAGACCCGGGGGAAAAATTATAAAATAGTTTTTAAGACTCCAGAAAAGGGTTATTGAGGTTCTTATGGCATTAGAATGCCAAGAAAATACTTAGAAAAATTTTTCAATCGGTACAGACAATTTTGGCCCATTAAGCCAAACGGAGGGCATTTTGGTCATTTCGCCTTCAGAGGTGATTTTTGGCCGACTTCTCCAGTTAAGTAAATAATTATTATGACATAAAATGTGAATAAATATTACTAAAAATTGAATTGAAAATGAGTAGAAAAGAAAAGAAAAAAAATGAATTAAATGGAAATTTATGACATCACATGATGTCATTAGTGTGCCTTCACCCACTCAAGTGTTGACACATGGCATAAATGTGTTTAAAAAGACAAAATGGGCTGAAAATAAACAAAAAAATCAGACCTTTCACTCCCTTTCTTCTTCCTTGCGTGAACCTTCTCCATAACCAATATTTTCAAGCTTTTTCAAAGCTTGATTTTACAAACTTCTACCCAGCAAAACCCTAACCTAGCAACATAAAAATTTTTTCTTACATCCTAGTGAAGCTTTTGGGAGCAAAAAAAAGAGGAAAACAAGAATTTGATCAAGTGGGAAATTCACTCCATAAGAGGTTAGTGACCTAAAGCTTGAATTTCACTTAAATTTTATGTTTAAGAACTATAAATGGGTGTAAATGACAAAGAAATTTGATGAAACACCATTGGTATGCTAACTCTAACTTTTGGCAGCCATGGTTAGGGTAATATGGTGATGATTTTTGGGGAGTTAACATGCTAGTGTGGCTGCCCTTAATGTGTATCTTATAAGTGAATTGATAAATGCAATGATAATACATGGTTTTGAAATGTTGAGTTAGGGTTTTGGTTGAAGAATGAGACTTTGATCTTCTGATGATGGGAGTAGGTTTTAATGGTCAATTAGTGACCATTTGGTTTGGTTTGAATAAAAAAATGAAGTGAATTGGGTTGTGGGATTTGAGGTTGGAGTGGCTGCCTTGTGTGACATGCAGGTTTAGATGTGAGTCCAGCCTGTTTGGACAGCCATAACTTGAATTGTAGAGCTCATTTGGTGTTTGGCCAATTGTGTGACACCCCTTACCCGTGTACAGTATATCCGAGTAAGCAATGTCACACGGTGTATCGGCACCCTCTATTTTAACTTAATCAATTTTTTTTTGTTATCATAGTTTTGAATATAGTTTATGAAATATAATTTATTTAAGCCATTTATCGAAATTATCATTTATTTGAGGTTCCGAAAATTTTAAAGAAAATCCGGCAGAGTACCGGCTACAAATGGAGAAAACAGTTCTTCGGAACCTGTTAAAAACACTTCCAATATTCATGTCTCATCACTCTCAAACTCCAATATCAAAATCTCAACATTTTTCAATTTCATTACTCAATCATTCATCTCATGTAATATCATGTATAAATCACAGTCAAACATTCACTTTTTCATTCACAAACACAATTCTCATTATTTACATGAACATCAAAATACATTACATAAGTTTCATTTACACAAAGGAAAATAAAAATCAATTACAAAATACTAAAATGAAGCCTAGTGTCCTACCAATGCACTGTAGATGGTGAGGTGACACGGACACTATCTGTTGCAAGATGGACTCACCCGGTCTGCGGTCTCACGGGCTCACGATCATTATCTCAAGAACCTACGCGTGGCAAAAGCAACTAGATAATCAATTATGCTTAGTGGTGCAATAATAAAATAAAAGAAAATAGCAGAAAATGAGTATGCATTGAATGTATATGTCTTATTTGTTTGGTATTTGTATATCCATTTATTTCATTAACTTTGTCCACTTTCATTCATTTGGTTGCCCAAGTAACCTATATTGGACGACTGGACTGGATAAACGGGTAAACTGGCACTGGGTATCAAGTACCTCGGGCCGTCACACCATCGGTCACATATGTATCTCCCGGTGTGTACATGAGCGGCTAACAAGCTGTAAATAATATTAGGCACGAGGCCAAGTCTCAACACAATATCAAAATGGCTAAAAGCCATAAAATCACAGAATGGCATAATGCCATGTGCGGTACTGCTAACTGAACCCTATTGGCATGCCAAACTATCCAAACCAATCTTGTTAGGTATACTAGGGCATTTGATACTTTAAAATTCTTCAATTTGTGAATTTCAAGTTTTGGTGTCACTATTCACCTCATTGATCAACAAAAATGTTGACTTTTGGATAGAAAATAGGTACATTGGTTTTGACACTCCCAACATACCACATTTTGCATTCAAAACTTGTTGGCATTAAGCATTAATACCATTTCTAAGCTTAAACCAAGGAAAGCAAAATTTTCAGTTTTTGTAACCCAATTTTACTGTTCCATTAGACACTGTTGCAGTGAGAATTTGAGGAAATGGTAAACATGAAAGTTGTTCCTTATTTTGTCTAGTTTAATTTCCTTTTTTGAATCACTCCATTTGGAGTTTTGTAGCTCCAGATATGGTCCAAATACCACAGCTGGCCGGATTGAAAATCTGCAGAATTTACCAACTCTACAGTACAATGAACAGTAATTGTGTGTGACTTGTTGGATAGGTTCTGGTCATAATTTGGGGTAGATTCCTTCATGAAAGTTGTTTGTCTATGTCTTAACTTGTTGCTGTAAATATTTCAGGTCAATTGACCCATTCTACAGTGAGTTAGGGCCAAATGAACAGTTACTATTCATTTGGTCATTCTGCAGAACCTGTTTGCAGGGGATCCGGATTGGGGCCAATTTTTGGTCCACTTGCTTTGGTCTTTTGGACATGGTTTCTTCAGCAAAATTGTGCCATTATAAGTCTAGTTTCATGTCCAATTGGCCAAACACCAATTGGACCTACACAGCCAAAGTTATGGCTGTCTAAGTGGGCTGGAATCACAGCCACCCTGTTGCACTCACTAGGCAGCATACACATTTCACTTTGTCATGCTATATTTCAGTCCAAATTATAGTCAACTTACCTCAAATGATCACTAATTGACCACTAGAATGTTCTTTAACAATTTCATAAGCCAAGTCCACATTTTACTCCCAAAACCCTAGCTTCCCATTATGATTCACACAAGATGCCTTAATTTGCTAACTCATTCACTAACCACATACATACATGCTTTAAACATGATCTCTTGTCCACTTTAAATCCATCAAAACAGTCAAACCTATCCCTTCCTTAGGGCTGCCAAAATTTATGGTGGACATACACAAAATTTTTATTCATTTAAGTTACAAATTCTTACTTAATTCAAGTCACTAACATGGAAATAAAGAGTTTAAGGTATATATGTGCACTAACCTCTTGTAGGGCAGAATTTTCCAAGCTTAAACTTCACTTTTTCTCTTTCTTTTTGCTCCCAAAAACTTCACCAAACTGAAATATCAAGGTTTTATGTTGACACTTAGGGTTTTTGTTGAAGGAAAGCTAGGGAAAATGAAGATGTAGAAAGTTTGTTAATGGAGGAGTGAGGGAGGAGGTGTAAGACGTTTTGAAGAAGAAGAAAAGGGCTGCTGTTTTTTCTAGAATTCTGCCTCCTTTTCTTTAGTTTAATGTATTTTAATTGTCTTGCTTTAATTTGATTGGCCATAGCATTTTTAATTACCTAAGCATGACATCATAATTCCCAATTTAGCTCCTTTTTCTTTCTTTTCTTTTCTACCAAATTTCAATTTAATTTTTAACAATATTTATTCATATTTTAGATCATAATAATTATTTACTTAACTGGACAAGTTGGCCAAAAATCGTCTCTGAAGGCGAAATGACCAAAATGCCCTCCGTTTGGCTTAACAGGTCAAAATTATGCATCTGATTGAAAAATTTTTCTAAATATTTTCTTGGCATTCTAATGCCATAGGAACCTCAATGACCCTTCTATGGAGTCCCAAAAATTATTTTATAATTTTTCCCCCGGGTCTAGGGCTCCTAGTTGCGAGAACCGCAACTTCCCTCTGGGTTACCCATCGCTTGGGCACCGGTTCATTTGACTTAGTTGTACTTTATTTCTAAAATTTTTACTAAATTTTTCTTATTAATATTTAAGTTAATTATGGTTCCTAACTTTAGTTTAAATATTTTTCCGAACGTTCTAGTCAGGACCGACACATCCTTGAGCGATGAGAATGTACTGAGTTGCTCTTGGGAGGGTGTTACAACTCTTCCCCTCTAATTTAAATTTCGTCCTCGAAATTTACCTGATGCAAACAGTTGAGGGAACTGTTGCCTCATCGTCTCTTCACTTTCCCAAGTTGCCTCCTCGGTGTTGTGGTGCCTCCAAAGCACTTTCACCAGTGGAATCTGTTTGTTCCTCAATTCTTTTACTTCCCGAGCTAGGATCCGTAGAGGTTCTTCTTCATATGTCAAATCCGGTTGTATTTCAATTTCTTCCCTGGAGATGACATGTGAAAGATCTGAGCGGTATCTTCTGAGCATGGACACGTGGAACACATTGTGGATCTTATCCAGCTCTGGTGGTAAAGCTAGCCTATAGGCCACTGGACCCACACGTTCAATGACTTCATATGGGCCAATGAACCTAGGGCTTAACTTACCTTTTCTTCCAAACCTCAATACCTTCTTCCACGGTGACACCTTGAGGAACACTTTATCGCCAACCGCATATTCTATTTCTTTTCTCTTCAGGTCGGCATAAGATTTCTGTCTATCTGAGGCAACTTTTAGATTGGCTTTGATTAGTTTCACTTTCTCCTCAGTCTGTTTTACCAGGTCTGGCCCCACCAGTTTGTCTTCGCCCAATTCAGTCCAGCACACTGGAGTTCTACATTTCCTCCCATATAATGCTTCATACGGGGCCATTTGGATGCTAGCTTGGTAGCTATTGTTGTATGCAAATTCTGCCAGTGGGAGGTATCTATCCCAACTTCCCTCAAACTCAATAACACAACTCCTCAGCATATCCTCAAGGACCTGACATATATTTCATGTTATTGTTATCATTTTAGTTCAATAGTTGTACTAATTCAATTAGTTCCATTGTTTACCTGGATTACTCTTTCTGATTGCCCATCCGTCTGAGGATGGAAAGCTGTGCTGAAGTGGAGTTGTGTATCCAAGGACTCATGCAACCTCTTCAAAATCTCGATGTAAACCTTGGGTCTCGATCAGATATGATGGAAAGTGGAATTCCATGCAGTCTAACTATCTCACTGATATACAATTCTGCTAACTTCTCCAGTGAGTAGTCAGTCCTAACTGGCAGAAAGTGTGCTGACTTCGTCAATCTATCCACTATCACCCATGCTGCATCATGTTTCTTCTGGGTGAGAGGTAGACCACTTACAAAATCCATGGTGACCCGATCCCATTTCCATTCAGGTATGCATATAGGCTGTAGCAAACCTGATGGAACTTGATGTTCTGCCTTGACTTGCTGACATGTCAAGCATTTAGTCACATAATCAGCTATGTCCTTCTTCATACCAAGCCACCAATACTGAAGCTTCAGATCATGATACATCTTTGTGCTTCCTGGGTGCATAGCATATACACTGGTGTGTGCCTCTTTCAGAATACTGGCCTTCAATTCCCCATCATCTGGTACACATACTCTTCCTTTGTAGTACAGACACCCATCTGCTTTCACCCCATAGTCAGTTGCTTTTCCCTCTGGGATTTTGCTCATAATAGCCATTAACTTTTCATCTGCCTTTTGCCCATCTAAAATTTACTGTAGCAGGTTTGGCTTCACTTGCAACTCAGCCAAAATAGCTCCATCTTGAATCAAAGTTAGATGGGCATTCAATAATCTCAAAGCTGTGATGGACTTTCTGCTCAAAGCATCAGCAACTACATTTGCTTTCCCAGGATGGTAGTCAATTACACAATGATAATCTTTCAGGAACTCAATCCATCGCCTCTGTCTAAGGTTGAGCTCCTTCTGAGTTGGCAAGTATTTCAGACTCTTGTGGTCTGTGTAAATGTAGCACTTTTCACCATACAAGTAATGCCTCCATATCTTGATCACGAAGATAATTGCTGCAAGCTCTAGATCATGGGTAGGGTAATTCTGCTCATGTGGCCTTAGTGCTGGAAGCATAAGCGACCACCTTCCCCTCTTGCATCAATACACACCTAACCCATTATGAGAGGCATCACGTAGACCACGAAGTCTTTTCACGACCGTTGTGTGTTAACACTGGTGCCTCTGTCAACATAGCCTTCAACTTTTCAAAACTGGTCTGACACTTGTCATTCCAGTCAAATCTGACATTCTTGTGTAACAACTTGGTCATTGGAGCAGCTATTAAGGAAAATCCCTTCACAAATCTCCTGTAATACCAAGCTAGCCCCAAGAAGCTTCTGACCTCAGTTGTATTCCTGGGAGGCTTCCATTCCATCACTGCTTCTATTTTCTTGGGATCCACTCTAATCCCATCAGCTGACACTATGTGTCCAAGGAATGCAATCTCATTCAACCAGAAGTCACACTTGGACAACTTAGCATACAGCTTCTTTTCTCTCAGGGTTTGCAGAACAATCCTCAAATGCTCATCATGTTCTTCCCTGGTCTTGGAATACACCAAAATATCATCAATAAAGACCACTACGAACCGATCTAAGTGTGGATGGAAGATACGGTTCATAAGGTCCATGAACGCCGTTGGTGCATTTGTTAGGCCAAAGGGCATCACTAGAAACTCATAATGCCCATATCGGGTCCTGAATGCAGTCTTTGGCACATCTGCATCCTTCACCCTCAACTTATGATACCCTGATCTGAGATCAATTTTAGAAAATACTCCTGCTCCCTTCAACTGATCAAACAGATCATCAATTCTAGGCAACAGATATTTATTCTTCACTGTCACTTTATTCAACTGCCGGTAATCAATGCATAGCCTCAAAGTCCCATCCTTCTTTTTCACAAAAGACCGAGCTCCCCATGGTGACACACCGGGGCGTATGAACCCCTTATCAAGCAACTCTTGCAACTGAGTTTTCAACTCCCTCAATTCAGTGGGTGCCATCCTATAAGGAGCAATGGAAATGGGTGCTGTACCCGGCAGTGTCTCAATAGCAAATTCAACTTCCCTTTCTAGTGGTAAACCGAGCAATTCTTCAGGAAATACCTCTCGGAAGTCTCTTACTGTGGGTATGTCACTCAGGTTTGGCTTAGCCTGCCTAGTATCCACCACATGTGCTAGGTAGGCTTCACAGCCTTTTCTCATCATTCTTCTTGCAACTGTGGCTGAGATGACATTGGACAAGAAATCTGTCCTTTCCCCCACAACTGTGATCTCATTACCCCCAGGAGTTTTCAAAGAAATCCTCTTCAGTTTACAATCAACCATTGCCTGATGACGTGACAATCAGTCCATTCCCAAAATCACGTCAAACTCGTGGAAGGGCAACTCAATCAGGTCTGCCAAGAATTCATACCCCTGAATCCTTAACGGGCAACCCTTGTATACTTTGTTCACCACTACACTATGGCCCAATGGATTAGTGACCAGAATGTCTTGGTCACTCTCCCCTACTACTATCCCCCTTTCTACGGGTAGGTTGATGCAGATGTATGAATGAGTGGATCCTGGATCCACCAATGCATGCACAGATGTATTGTAGAGGGAGAATGTACCCCTGATGACGTCCGGGGCATCTTGCTCCTCCTGAGCTCTCATGGCATAAGCTCCGCGGTGGTGCATTATCGAGCCTCTCTGCAGCTCGAATCTGAGCCTCTGTGATGGTCCCACTACGTCGATTTGCGATTTCCTACCCCTTTGTGGTGCGAGGCAGTGCATGCTCGCTTGTGTTGGAGCAGCTGTAGTAGTTTTGCGTGGACAGTTTCTCAACTGATGCTCTGTTGACCTACACCTTAAGCAGGCACCAGTCACCCTCCAACACTCCCCCTTATACCATTTCAAACAATGTGGACACGCAGAAGATGCTGGGGCTGGTCCCCTGAACTCCATCCTTGGAGAGCTGCCCACTGATGGTGTGGACTGACCTCTCCTAGGGGTAAACTGTGGCACAGGCCCCAGGTGACCACGACCTTGTGGTTAACCTGAAATCTGTGCAGGTGGACCCTTGAACCTCTTCCCAGATGCAGGAGCTGAACTAGACTGACCTTGGCCCCTCTTCTGCTGTCTTTCCCTTCTAGTCTGCTCACTGATTCTTACTTTTTCAACCTTTATTGCAGCTTCCACTAACTTAGTGAAGTCGGTAATTCCCAAGGCAGTGATCATGATCTTTATGTTGTCATTTAGTCCCTCTTCGAATCTCTTGCACCTTTCAGCTTCATTAGGGACTATCTCCCTTCCATAGCGGCTCAATCGGACAAATTCCTTCTCATATTTGGCCACTGACAGCTGTCTCTGCCTCAGGTTAATGAATTCCCTTCTTCTCTCTTCTAGGTATACAGTACCCACATATTTCTTCTTGAATTCGGAGAGGAAGAAGTCCCAAGTTACTATTTCTGGTTGTACTTCACTGGACACCGTATCCCACCATTCATAGGCATCATCTTGTAACAGAGATATGGCAGCTTCCAAGTTTTGCTCTGGAGTGCAATGGAGTTGTTTTAAAACTCTGCCTGTTCTGTTCAACCAGTTTTCGGCTGCAACAGAATTATCTTTTCTCTTGCCGAAAAAGTCCATTGCTCCAAATTTTCTTAATCTTTCCAGGTGTGATTTCTGCTGTGGAGCTGGTGGTGGTGCTGGCATTACCCCAGCCATTTGTCTGAAGAATTCAGCCTTTTGCTGGAACATGGCTCGTGGAGGTGGCGAGCTCTGCTTGAGTGTGAGCGAGTTCTCCCATACCCCCAGTCTCAGCTGCTGTAGGTGGAGCATGACTCTCCACTTCTCCTCAACTGCCCTCTGAGATGTAGGGTCCATATCCTATTCAAAATAAGAAAGACAAACAGATCTGCATTAGTGTCACCTCGATTCTTACAAATGCAATGCATGGTATGGACTCAATCTAGGCCCAGAAACGCCCAAACCAGGCTCTGATACCACTAAATGTGACACCCCTTACCCGTGTACAGTATATCTGAGTAAGCAATGTCACACGGTGTATCGGCACCCTCTATTTTAACTTAATCAATTTTTTTTGTTATCATAGTTTTGAATATAGTTTATGAAATATAATTTATTTAAGCCATTTATCGAAATTATCATTTATTTGAGGTTCTGAAAATTTTAAAGAAAATTTGGCAGAGTACCGGCTACAAATGGAGAAAACAGTTCTTCGGAACCTGTTAAAAACACTTCCAATATTCATGTCTCATCACTCTCAAACTCCAATATCAAAATCTCAACATTTTTCAATTTCATTACTCAATCATTCATCTCATGTAATATCATGTATAAATCACAGTCAAACATTCACTTTTTCATTCACAAACACAATTCTCATTATTTACATGAACATCAAAATACATTACATAAGTTTCATTTACACAAAGGAAAATAAAAATCAATTACAAAATACCAAAATGAAGCCTAGTGTCCTACCAATGCACTGTAGATGGTGAGGTGACACGGACACTATGCAGAGCTGCAAGATGGACTCACCCAGTCTACGGTCTACTGGGCTCACGATCAGTATCTCTAGAACCTACGCATGGCAAAAGCAACGCGCTAAGCAATGATGCTTAGTGGTGCAATAATAAAATAAAAGAAAATAGCAGAAAATAAGTATGCATTGAATGTATATGTCTTATTTGTTTGGTATTTGTATATCCATTTATTTCATTAACTTTGTCCACTTTCATTCATTTGGTTGCCCAAGTAACCTATACTGGATGACTGGACTGGATAAACGGGTAAACTGGCACTGGATTACACCATCGGTCACAAATGTATCTCCCGGTGTGCAACAGAACAGCTAACAAGCTGTAAATAATATTAGGCACGAGGCCAAGTCTCAACACAATATCAAAATGGCTAAAAGCCATAAAATCACAGAATGGCATAATTCCATGTGCAGTACTGCTATCTGAACCCTATTGGCATGCCAAACTATCCAAACCAATCTTGTTAGGTATACTAGGGCATTTGATACTTTAAAATTCTTCAATTTGTGAAGTTCAAGTTTTGGTGTCACTATTCACCTCATTGGTCAACAAAAATATTGACTTTTTGATAGAAAATAGGTACATTGGTTTTGACACTCCCAACATACCACATTTTGCATTCAAAACTTGTTGGCATTAAGCATTAATACCATTTCTAAGCTTAAACCAAGGGAAGCAAAATTTTCAGTTTTTGTAACCCAATTTTACTGTTCCATTGGGCACTGTTGCAGTGGGAATTTGAGGAAATGGTAAACATAAAAGTTGTTCCTTATTTTGTCTAGTTGAATTTCCTTTTTTGAATCACTCCATTTGGAGTTTTGTAGCTCCAGATATGGTCCAAATACCACAGCTGGCCGGATTGGAAATCTGCAGAATTTACCAACTCTACAGTACAATGAACAGTAACTGTGAGTGCCTTGTTGGATAGGTTCTGGTCATAATTTGGGGTAGGTTCCTTCATGAAAGTTGTTTGCCTATGTCTTAACTTGTTGCTGTAAAAATGTCAGGTCAATTGACCCATTCTACAGTGAGTTATGGCCAAATGAACAGTTACTATTTATTTGGTCATTCTGCAGAACCTGTTGCAGGGGATCCGGATTGGGGCCAATTTTTGGTCCACTTGCTTTGGTCTTTTGGACATGGTTTCTTCAGCAAAATTGTGCCATTATAAGTCTAGTTTCATGTCCAATTGGCCAAACACCAATTGGACCTACACAGCCAAAGTTATGGCTGTCTAAGTGGGCTGGAATCACAGCCACCCTGCTGCACTCACTAGGTAGCATACACATTTCACTTTGCCATGCTATATTTTAGTCCAAATTATAGTCAACTTACCTCAAATGGTCACTAATTGACCACTAGAATGTTCTTTAACAAATTCATAAGCCAAGTCCACATTTTACTCCCAAAACCCTAGCTTCCCATTATGATTCACACAAGATGCCTTAATTTGCTAACTCATTCACTAACCACATACATACATGCTTTAAACATGATCTCTAGTCCACTTTAAATCCATCAAAACAGTCAACCCTATCCCTTCCTTAGGGCTGCCGAAATTCATGGTGGACATACACAAAATTTTTATTCATTTAAGTTACAAATTCTTACTTAATTCAAGTCACTAACATGGAAATAAAGAGTTTAAGGTATATATGTGCACTAACCTCTTGTAGGGCAGAATTTTCCAAGCTTAAACTTCACTTTTTCTCTTTCTTTTTGCTCCCAAAAACTTCACCAAACTGAAATATCAAGGTTTTATGTTGACACTTAGGGTTTTTGTTGAAGGAAAGCTAGGGAAAATGAATATGTAGAAAGTTTGTTAATGGAGGAGTGAGGGAGGAGGTGTAAGACGTTTTGAAGAAGAAGAAAAGGGCTGTTGTTTTTTCTAGAATTCTGCCTCCTTTTCTTTAGTTTAATGTATTTTAATTGTCTTGCTTTAATTTGATTGGCCATAGCATTTTTAATTACCTAAGCATGACATCATAATTCCCAATTTAGCTCCTTTTTCTTTCTTTTCTTTTCTACCAAATTTCAATTTAATTTTTAAAAATATTTATTCACATTTTAGATCATAATAATTATTTACTTAACTGGACAAGTCGGCCAAAAATCGTCTCTGAAGGCGAAATGACCAAAATGCCCTCTGTTTGGCTTAACGGGTCAAAATTGTCTGTACCGATTGAAAAATTTTTCTAAATATTTTCTTGGCATTCTAATGCCATAGGAACCTCAATGACCCTTCTTTGGAGTCTCAAAAATTATTTTATAATTTTTCCCCCGGGTCTAGGGCTCCTAGTTTCGAGAACCGCAACTTCCCTCTGGGTTACCCATCGCTTGGGCACCGGCTCATTTGACTTAGTTGTACTTTATTTCTAAAATTTTTACTAAATTTTTCTTATTAATATTTAAGTTAATTATGGTTCCTAACTTTAGTTTAAATATTTTTCCGAACGTTCTAGCTGTCCGGACCGACACCGGTCACTGGAATAGTAGAATGTACGGAGTTGCTACCGGGAGGGTGTTACAAATTGGACATGAAACTAGACAGAAAATGGCACAACTTTGGTGAAGAAACCATGACCATAAGACCAAACTAAGTAGACCAAAACCTTGCTCCAATCCGGGTGACCTGCAATCTGCCTGGGCAAAATGACCAAATGAACAGTATTTGGTCATTTGGCCATAACTCAATCTAGCAAGGTCCAATTGACCTGAAATTTTACCAGCAACAAGTTGAGGTATAGACCAACAACTTTCATGAAGAAACCTGACCCAAATTATGATCATAACCTAGTCAAATTGCCAACCAAACTTGAGATACCAAATCTGGCAGAAACAATTTTACCCAGAATTTTGGAATCTGTCCAATTCAGGCAGTTATGGTTTTTAGGCCATAACTTGAGCTACAAAACTCCAAATGGAGTGATTCAAAAAAAGAAATTCAACTAGACAAAATAAAGAACAACTTTCATATTGATCATTTTTTCAAATTCCCACTGCAAAGGTGACTAATGGAACAGTAAACCCAAAGCTTGAAAACTGAAAATTCTGTCCAATTCACTTTAAGCTTAGAGATGGTATTGGCAACCAATACCAACAAGTTTAAAATGCAAAATGTGGTATGTTGATGATATTTAAACTAATTTACCTATTGTCAATGCAAAAGTCAACATTTTGGTTGACCAATGAAATGAATAGTAATAATAAAAATTCAATTTCAAAGAATTACATAAATGAAAGTGTTAAATGCCCTAGTAGGCCTAATGTGATTGGTTTGGATAGGTTGGCATGCCAATAGGGTTCTGTTAGCAGTACTGCATATGGCTTCATGCCTTTCTGCATTTCATGGCTTCCCATGCCATTCTGTGACATAATAGCCTTTGGCTATGATATTGAGTTGTTATACTCGGGTTTAATCCCCGATAATTATCACAGTTTATTAGTTGTTCTATTGCACACCGGGAGACACAATGTGACCGATGGTGTGATGGTCCGTGGTACTTAGTACCCAGTACCAGTTTACCCATTTATCCAGTCCAGTCAACTAGTATAGGTTACTCGGGCAGTATTAATAAATCTTACCAAACTTCAATTGAATAATATTGCAATAAACATTTGAGACTTAGTTCACCCAAAAATGTAAATATACATTATGTACACATGTTTTTATTTTATTTTATTTTATTTTATTTTATATTGTCACCACTAAGCAGAATTGCTTAGCGCGTCGCTTTTGCCACGCGCAGGTACTGGAGACATAGCTGGGGAGTCCAGCAGGCCTCATACAGGGTGAGCCTTCATATCTGCACTCAGAGTTCAGAGTCACCTCACATTGCAGTGCATTTGGTAGGACATTAGGCCACTTTTGATATTTTGATATTTTGATATTTTGTATTTTGTAATCTTCTGTAATGTATATTATAAATTCATGTAATCAAGCTTTTGATGTAAGTATCTATGAAATATGTTCAGTAATAAATTGAGCATTTTTCATTGAGTTGACTGTGTTTTGAATTGAATTGAATTGAATTTTGAGATACTGAAGTGAATTGAGAAATTGTTGAGTATATATTGGAGGTTGATTGAGAATAATGTGATGATATGATTGGGAGTGTTTTTAACAGGTTCAGAAGAACTGTTTTTCCAATTTATAGCCGGCACTCTGCCGGATTTTCTATAAAATTTGCAGAAAAATTTAGTTTTATCAGAAATTATAAATAAATGAATTAAAAGGGATTAATTGAAATTGAAACATGAATTGGTGTTCCGACACACTGAGTGGCATAACTTGCTTGGCTACACTGTAGACGGGTAAGGGGTGTTACAATGTTAATTTAAATTCTTTAAATTATTTAATTATTTTTATTTTCATTGAAATAATTGCTACAACAAATTTAAGTTTTAACAACACTTTGTACATGATGTTACACTATAAGAAATTTTAAAAATAACTATAAAAATCATTTATCACCGAATTTCATTAGTAATTTATTGACGATTTACCGACGCTTTATTGACAAAAAAAGAAATAAAATTTAAATCAATTTGTACCGACAAAATTGCCTTCTAATTGCTAATGAACAATTTACCAACGATGTCATAAGTAAAAGTGGCGCCTAACATTGATAACAAAATTAGCAACCAAATAAAAAAAATATCGACGAAAAGATTCATTAGTAATTACCGATAAACTCGTATTTAGTCGGTAATATTAAAAAAAATTTTAAAAAAATTCAAAAACTTGAAAAATTTTAACTACGAAAATGTTTTGTTGTTAATTACAAACAATCTTTTTTTTTGTAGGTAATATTAAGAAGAAAATAAAAAATAAAATTTTAAAATAAATTACCTATGAAAATTTTCATCGGTAATTACCAACGAACCAAATTTAGTCAGTAATATTAAGAAAAAAAATTGAAAAAAAATTTAAAAAAGCTTCAAAACTTTTACCTATGAAAATTTTTCATCGAAAATTACTAACCAACTATATTTATTTGGTAATATTAAAAAGAAAATAGAAAAAAATTAAAATAAATTACCTACGAAAATTTTTCATTGATAATTACTAATGAACTCATTTTTTGTAGGTAATATTAAGAAGAAAATAAAAAAAAATTAAAATAAATTACTCATGAAAAATTTTCGTCGATAATTACCAACGAACCATATTTAGTCGGTAATATTAAGAAAAAAATTGAAAAGAAATTTAAAAAAGGTTAAAAACTTTTACCTACGAAAATTTTCTGTCGGTAATTACTAACCAATCGTATTTAGTCGGTAATATTAAAAAAAATAAAATAAATTACCTAGAAAATTTTTCATTGATAATTATAAGTGAACTCATTTTTTGTAGGTAATATCAAGAAGAAAATAAAAATAAAATTTAAAAATAAATTACCTATAAAAAATTTTCGTCAATAACTATCAATTAACCATATTTAGTCGGTAATATTAAGAAGAAAATAGAAAAAAAAATTTACAAAAGCCTAAAAAATTTTGCCTACAAAAAAATTTCATATGTAATTATCAACAAATATCAATTTTGTTGGTAATTCATCGGTAAATCACAAAAAATGTAAAATTCCCAAATCATTTGTGAATAGACAGGAGAGGAGTTTATTTCTCTATTAAAAAAAAAAGTTACTTCTCAACATATGGCAATTGTGGCATAAACAATATGTGGGGCCTACTTTGGGCTCCACTTGTTTTTTTTTTAGGATATTTAAATCTTAAAAAATTAAAAAATAATTTTACATTTAAATTAAAATAATTAATATTTAATTAAAAATAATAAAAATTGTTAAAAGTAAAAGTAAATTAAAAATAAATTAAATGAAAATTTTAAATTAAATTAAATTAAATTTAAAAGTTAAATTAAATTAAAAATTAATTAAATTAAATTAAATTAAAATAAAAAATAAATTAAAAATATGAAATAAAAATCAGCTACAAAAAGTTGTTGTTGGTAATTACCTATGACAATTTATTGTCGTCGGTAATTATCTACGATAATTTATTATCGTCGGTAATTACTAACAAAAAAGTGTTATCGGTAAATAGTTTGTAATTAATTTATCAATGTACGATCTCTCACGAAATTACAAAAAAAAAAAAAAAATCCTAATATACCTATGAAATAGTGTGGTAAATTTAGCAAAAACAATTTTTTTCATCGGTAAAAATTACTTACGCTAGAATTTGTGGATGATAAAATTTCATTAGTAATTCGTCGGTAATCCTAATTATCAATGAAATATAGGCATATTTGGTAGGTAATTTTATAACTATTTTTTAAATTTCTTGCAGTGTTAAAATAATAAATAACATTAAGGTAACATATTTAGATATCAAGATAACATATAAATTAATAAATAATATATACAACATCACTTATAATAGCAATGTAAATTAGTATAAAAGTGTTGTAAAAACTTTAGGTTACAAGGTTTATGTGCATCACTAAGTACCTGCTGATAATTTTTATTAACATATTTTAAATTCTTAAGAACATATAAAGCATGTTGCTACAGCCTAGATTTACTGTAATGAATTTTAAAATAAATTTATTTATAATAAAGTGTAGTTTATTATTTTAACTATAAAGTTGTGATCATTTTACCATAATTGCAGCTTTTTACTTATTATATCCTTACCTTTAAAAAAATTATATTTTATTGATAATATAAAGACCTTTTTTTTTTAATTTTACTTAATATATCTTTGAATAATTTTACACGCTACCCTTTTTTTTTTCTTTTTTTTTTTGTACAATTTCGATTCTAGTTTTAGTTCTATTTCAATTTCATTTTTGATTCTGATTTCAATTCAAATCTCCATCCTTGCACCTAAAATTATAGCATTCTTGTGTTCATTTTAAAAGAGTAAAAATGATATTAAATTTCTAACTAACGTATAAGGCAGGGGTATTCTCTATCTCGTTACCTATTCATTTTGTATGCAGAAGGGTTTTCCGCTCTGTATTCTAGGGTGGAAGATATGAGTGATATCCATAGGTGTCAGATAAGCATATGTGGGCCTAGTAGTACTCAGTTATTGTATGCTGATGATAGCTTCTTCTTTTTTAAAGCTAATGAGCAGGAAAGCCCAGTGGTTAAGAGTATACTTGCTGCCTATGAGAGGGCCTCTAGCCAGATAGTTAATTTTTAAAAGTTTGGTATTTTCTTCATTGCAAATGTCTTTTCTGAAAGGCCAGCTTTGGAAGAGGTATCAGAGCTGGAAAGGCAGATTTTTGTCAAGAGCGGGGAAGAATATTTTATTGAAATTAGTTGCTCAAGCTGTTTCATCTTACTGCATGAGTATTTTCTTGATTCCATTATCTACTTGAGATAAATTGCAAAAGATGATGATTCCTTTTGGTGGGGTTTAAAGTCAAATGATCTACCTAGAATTAATTGGTTAAGTTAGGATATAATGTGTTCTCCAAAAAAAGGAGGTTATTAGGTTAGTGACGGAGATAAGATTGAAAGTAAAATGAGGTAAATAAAGGGCATCATCAAGAATTATCAAATGTGAAATATGAATAATTCCAACATATGTTAATGTGGTTTATTGATTATTAGAAAGCATAACAGTACTCTGATGAATTTTCTTATAGGAATTGAATAGAGATAGTCCAAAAGTGTTATGATATGTTGCACCAGTATAAATTATACAATTTTGGGATTTTGAATGAAAATGAAAAAGGAGAAAGTGATTACCTGAGACAGTGATCAAGATTCAAACCTAGTTTGTAATAGAGGTATGATAGGTGGTGTCTTGGTTGGTTGAATCAATGCTAATAATTTTTTTATAATGTTATTAAGTGGAAAAGATACTTGGAGCCTTGACAAACTCATTCTTCTCAACAACAGTCTAACTGAAGCCAACAATTACATTAATAATAATTAATTCATTGACATTTTTAAATTTAAAAGTAGGAGGAAATCCATGTTTCTTATAGCATTTATCCAATGTATGCCTAATTTTTCCATAGTAACTATGAATTGCTTTCTTATTACCATTGAAATATTGATTCATGGCTCCATTGTAAGATGAAGAAGAACTCCTCTTTGGTATCCTTAGCAGGATTAGAAGCTACTTTGTTAAAAAGAGCCTTAGATTCATTAACAGAGATTAAAGGTGAACATCTATCACATTTTTTTTAACTATAGAAAATAATCAATTAATGGATGGCAAGGGGTTTATTACCATGACTGTGATCTCACAGTAGAAAATTGTTCATTAAGTCCCTTTAGAAACCTTATTACATAATCATCCTTTTGATAGTCTTTAAGTAGTCTAAAAGCATTGCAAAAACAAGAGTTTCATAAGTATATGCTAGCATTGGCCTAAAATTAACCTATTCATCTCATATAAACATTAATTTAGTGAACTAACATGTGACAGAGAGATGTTAGAAATTTCTTATAGTAAAGTAGAAATGTAAAATGTGTTCTTAAAAGAAACAATCTTTAAAATCATTCCACACATCTGATGCTTTGTTAAACCATAAAACATTATGAAAAGTTAAAGGAGACAGGGAATGAGTGATCAATAAAGTAAAATTGTTGTTATAACAAGCACACAAATCTAATTCACACACACAAATCGCACAATGACACAATATTGAAAAGAGAAAAAGAATAACACAGGATTTAACTGTCACGACCCAACCTATGGGCCGGACCGGCACTAGGACCTGGGCCAGCCTAAAGCCCCCGAGGCCCGTAGTAAGCCTAACTGTTCATTAACCCAACTCTAAGGCCCATTTGGGCCCAATTTCAAGAAACCAACCGGACAGAATCTGGCCATAAAGTGGACCTTTCAACGTGGAGTTTTTGACTCACCCGACCTGTAAACAAAATATATCATCAATTGGGGAGCTCAGCTCACCCTCCACATACTCATATCGGCATAAAAATAAATGGAAGCTCAGCTCCCTCATCCAATCCATCAAACATGCATATAATTTTACAGGTCCACATGACAATTTATATTACAGACCCGAATCATTTAAATATTTCTAACACATGCGGAAATTCTAGGAGTAAATAAAATTACAAAACTATTGATAAACAACCTGCGAAGGAGAAAAGCAGGTTAACCACAATAAAATCCTCCTGTAGCCTGAGAAAAAATATTGAACAGGAGTGAGCGTTCGACTCAGAGAGTAAAATATCAATTTTAACCATAATCTCTATAACTATCTAAAACTAATGCAACCTGTGGAATGAAGTGCAACATCAGCAATAAATTCACATCATAGCATCAGAAAGGTAATTTGGAGCACTCACACACCCTGTAGTATCAATCATAACATATGGGAGCTGATCCCCTATACAGCTCTCTTAAATCCAACCTGGTGCCAGCGAATTACTCAAGCTCGGACTTCCACTTAATAACCAAATCGAGGGTCCCAGCGAATTACTCAAGCCGTGACTACCCCTCGAAGGATTGGGTCCCAGCGAATTACTCAAGCCGTGACTACCCCGTCCTATCCATAGTCCACACCACATCACACGCACGCCAACGCACGCACACTGCTCCAAATTACCACAACAACATCCATGGCACATCAACAGTTATGAATGCAACATAAATCGTGCCTAGAGTTTAACTACATAAATATATGCATATAAGTGATGCATGGGCATGCTTGAACATATAATAATATCGAAATTACAATTAAAATTAATATTCTACTCACAGACTTGACGACAATCACTGTGGCGGGCGGAGGAAGAAGGTCATCCGCTCACGACAATTTTATTACAATCATTTAATAAATCTGACTCAATACAAACAAAGAAAAAGACCAATACGTCCTAAGTCGTGCCGAAAATCCGGCAGAATCTCCCCTATACCTAGGACCTACCCAACCTGCAAAAGGGCTCAAAACACACTTCTATATCCACAATCCATATATCCACAACTCAATCACATCACACAGCCCCTCCTGGGCCCATCAAATCAATCATTCATCACAATATGTAAAATTTCAATTTAGTCCTTATAATTGATCATTTTTGCAAAACCGCTCAAATAAGCTCTAAAAATTATAAAACTCGCCCGCATGTCCTTAGAAATATTACTAAGCTATTGCAAAAAGAATCGTAATTTTCTAAGCTACCACGAATATTTTATGGATTTTTAATCCTATTTAAGCACTAGAAAATTAAGAAAAAGCAAGGTTCGGGTTTACCTTTGTCGATTCCGACTTCGGGAACGCGCTCGGGATGCCTGACAATGGTGGGGTAGCCAAAACCTCGATCCAATTTGGAGACTTTTCCAGAGCTGGTGCATCGCCGGAAATTCACGATCCGACAACCGTCGAATTTCCGCGAATTGAGGATACCTACATGAAGCCCAATAATAATATATAAAAATCGTGGGTGTTACATTCTTCCTCTTACGTAAAAATTCGCCCTCGAATTTTACACAAGGCGTAATAAAGTACATGATTACACATTGAGCAGATATGGTACTTGCTACGCATGTCCCGTTCTGACTCCCAGGTGCACTCTTCCACTGACTGGCTCCTCCACAAAACCTTAACCATAGGGATCTGTTTTGATCTTAGCTGTCTCACTTGGTAGTCCACTATGGCTACAGGTTGCTCCTCAAATGTCAAGTTCTCCTTTAGTTCTATTACATCCGACTGTAGTACATGAGAAGGATCGGGAATGTATTTCCTGAGCATAGAGATGTGAAACACGGGATGAACGTGAGAAAGGTTGGGTGGTAGCTCCAACCGGTAGGCAACTGCTCCAACTCTATCAGTAACCTCAAAAGGTCCAATATACCGAGGTGCCAACTTGTCCTTCTTTCCAAATCTCATGACTCCCTTCATTGGAGAAATCTTCAGGAATACATAGTCGCCCACTGCAAACTCCACATCCCTCCGTCTCTGGGTCTCGTGATAACTCTTACGCCATCGAAATCAAGCTGATCGTTCCCTGATTAAAGGAACTATCTCTGAAGTGTACTGCACTAGGTCTACATCATGCACCTTCGCTTCCCCCATTTCCGTCCAACACAGAGGAGACCTATACTTTCTTCCATATAGTGCCTCATAGGGTGGCATCCCTATACTGGAGTGATAACTGTTGTTGTAGGCAAACTCCACCAAAGCTAGCTGCTCATCCCATTGACCTCCAAAATCCAAAACACTCATGCGAAGCATGTCTTCCAGTGTTTGGATTGTCCTTTCGGACTGTCCGTCTGTCTGAGGGTGGAAAGCCGTATTGAAGTTCAACTGTGTGCCAAGTGCCTCCTGCAATTTTCTCAAAAATCGAGAAGTGAACTGGGGCCCTCTGTCAGATATTATGGAAGCCGGAACTCTATGCAATCTGACTATTTCTTGAATGTAGAGGCGCGCATGTGCCTGTAATATGTAGTTTTCACAGGCAAGAAGTGAGCTGATTTGGTTAGGCGGTCTACAATTACCCATATCGAATCATATCCTCGCGTGGTACGAGGCAACCCAGTCACAAAATCCATAGAAATCATTTCCCACTTCCATTCTGGGATAGGGAGCTCTTGCAACTTCCCTGACGGTCTCTGGTATTCAAACTTCACCTTCTGACAAGTCAAGCACTTGGACACAAAGTATGCTATGCCTCTCTTCATGCCATTCCACCAATAGATATCTCTCACATTATGGTACATCTTGGTGGAACCTGGGTGGACACTGTACAGTGTATAGTGTGCCTCTCGCATGATTTCATTCCTGAGGTTGTCCACATTGGGCACACATATCCTAGAACCTTGCACTAGGGCGCCATCATTGGCAAATCCAAACTCACCACCTTCACCCTGCTGTACTCTTTCTATGATCTTCATTAATTGTTGGTCTCTGTGTTGGGAAACTCTAACTCTATCTCACAAGTCTGGCCTCACTGAAAAATGAGCCAACAAGACCCCCTCATCTGAAAGATCTAGGATTAAACCTTGATCCATCAACTCATGTACTTTCTGAATCAACGGTCTCTTCTCTGCTGAAATGTGCGCCAAACTGCCAGAAGATTTTCTGCTTAAAGCATCTGCTACTACATTGGCCTTCCTAGGGTGGTACTGGATGGTGCAATCATAGTCTTCCAGAAGCTCCATCCATCTCCTCTGTCTCAAGTTTAAATCCCTCTGTTGGAAGATGTACTTCAAACTCTTATAGTCGGTGTATATCCCGCACACTTCACCATACAGGTAGTGTCTCCAGATTTTTAGTGCAAAGACTACAGCCGCTATTTCCAAATCATGGGTGGGATAGTTCTGCTCATGCCTCTTCAGCTGCCTTGAAGCATAAGCCACTACTTTTCCATTTCGCATCAAAACACACCCTAGGCCAACTCTGAAGGCGTCACAGTACACGGTGTATCCTTCACCGCTCATAGGTAGTGTTAACACAGGGGCAGTGGTTAGACACTCCTTATCCTCATCATTATAACTGACTCTATCGAGCTCTCTTCCTGTCCTTTGGATCTTATCCACTTCCCTTTTCCTATTTTTGGTATTGTTGGTATCTTTTCAACCTGCTGTACTTATTCCTTAATTTTAGTCCTATCTCATCCTTACACCTTTTCCTTCAAAGATGTCTATCCCATCATCAACTTTAACTTTCTTTTTATTTCTTAGTCTTATCTTGATTACTAGTTTCATTACTTCGAGAATCTAACCCTATGATTTACTCCTACCAGCACATTCTTCACCTTATGTAACACTTATAATTACTCATAGAGAATTTTTTTTTTGTACCTCCTTTTTTCCAACTTAACTATCAGAACATTATCATTCCCTACCAGCCTTAGTAGGAAATTGATTATCCTGGATGAATATGAGCCCCATAAACTATAAGTTCCATCTGAACTAACACGGCTGTAGGAAATATGTGTCATGCCTTAATTCCAAACAAGATACTTCACGTGTTCATTCTCCTTAATATAATCACATATACTACATATAGCTTTCTAAACTTCAACCTCAAATTATCCACCAAAGAACAATTTCATCTATTGAAACTCATCCATAAATAGTACTTCCTCTAGCTCATAGTTTAAAACGGTGGCAAGCCTTGGTAGCTAACTCCTTTTGACTCCTGTCATTACTCTGTTCATCCTTTCATACTTAATACTAGGTATGCACTTACTGTCATTCTCATATCAGGAAATTATGTATGAATTTGTGCCTACCAAACTCTCAATAACTAGGTCTCCTTGACTCAGTTTCTGTTCCTTATATAACCTTCTAGAACCAAAAGCACAAGCTAAACTTGAAAAGAAAGAAAATATCCTCTTATATTCAACTACACCCGATTGTCATATTATAATGTTTCACCTAAGTTTCTTGGTCTTTCTCTCCAAATTTCATCATCTCCTAGCACAATTATGCTCTACCTATAAGGTATCATCTGCATGAACCCTTTACCGTACCATTTTCCTTCTTGACATAATATTTTATAATTTATTAACTTTACTTATACTCGACCTATGATTCATATCTATCATCGTTTTTATTGTGCCCTAAACTTTTGTTGATTCCTGAAAGATTTCTCTCACTAATAAATTCTTCCAACACTAATTCCACCCTTATCTAGGGTCATTAATTTGATCCTTGAACTTTCTAGTGATTTATAACCATCCAGACTTGTCACTTTTCGCTCTACCCTACTATTGTTCTGTCGTTATTGCTTCACTACAAAGTGATTCTGTTGATCACACTAAAAATGTTTGCCTGACATTCATAACGAACCTCTAACTACCTTCTCACTATCTCAAAAGTCTAACCTAAAACCTATGTGTCATTATCTATCATTCTTTTCCTCTCATCATACCTATTTGATCCCTTAGACTGGCTTTTATTCAACTTACTGCTTACTAACTTCTCTTTCTCTACCTATTTAGGTAGTCCGCAATACCATCGCACACCTTCTAACATTTACTCATTATTATTGTATTCCATACCTCCATCACTTTTCTCACTAATGTGGTCCCATTTTGGGTTTTCCATCCTTGTCATTCTCCTTGCCAAGAATAACACTTAGCCTATCCTATATCTTAACTTTGTTCCTTTTATTATACGCTCTTTAGATTGTCCTTTCATTTATTTCCTTTGTCTTACCCAAAATAGAACTTGACTATTCTATCCTCGGTTCCATTCTTCTTCCTAACATAATAGCCAGATTTGCTAACTATATCTTTCAGAGTTTCTATCGCGTTATCATATGTCCTGTATACTCAGATTTGGTCCTTTGACCACTCTAGCTAGTACTTCCACTAGAATTTAGATTATATTGCATCTGCAATCAATTGTCCAAACTTTCATTCTGCACTTTCTTTATCCATTGGCCTTCTGTGATTTATCTTCACTAATTTATTACTCTTAACACTATTATAATTAGATTATACTATTGTTTTGAATAATTTGAAATTAGAAAGGAACTCAGCAAATTACATTCATACTTTTATTGTATGATCTCTATTCTTATCCTTTAGCTTACATAATACCCTTACCACCTCGAGAACTGATTCTGTAGTAATTTTATTTATTTGTCATTATTATTATTATCCATGTTTACTCAATTAGCCAAAACTTAAGGTTCCGGGCACCCAAACCCGTCATCCAATTCAAAGGATTTACATCCATCGTGATCTGATTATATATGATTCCTATAATAGAACTTGCATCCTCTGCAGGATACCCGAGCCAACTATTCTCTACCATACTCTACAGTCCTATCTGGGGCACTATTTTGTTGGTCACCATTATTAGTAATAACTTTCGATCCCTTCTAAAAAGATAGGACTATACCCTAACTTGCTACAACAAAGATACTACATTTACCACCTTGCCCAAAACCATGTCAAATTAATGACTCTCCTATCATATTATAGCTCTGTGAATCATCAATTCATAGTTTCGACCTTCTCTAGGTAGTAGAGTTGTACTTTATTCCATACTGATACACACAAGGGATACTATTCTCACTCTATAAGTGTCACCTTTACTTTGCAACTAGTCCGAAACCTCTGGTCTGATGGCAACTCTTGATGTAACTCTAGCTAATGCTGGGGTAACTGAGTCACTGACTCTAGTTATCACCCAACTGTGACCTTTCAATATTCTAACTCTAGACTCTTAACCAGGAGTTCCCAACTCCTCTGCAAATATAGAACTGCTCGCATAATCTGTACCAAAACAGACCGCTGCAAACATCCTCATCATAAGCACTACAAGGAAGTACGCAGCTCTACACAATAATCTCATGTCGGTACTATAATGCAGACTACAGAGCGGACATCGAGAACATTGTATAGTTACTACGATACGCCCCTGCACTAGGTCTCCTAATTTCTTATCTCTCCCGAATCTTCTATTATCACAAACTTATTATGACTGGGTCATCTATCGATGATCGCCAGAGTGGTGTCCTCATCCTTATCCAGGGCAACTGTGCTTTTAAGACTCACTTTTATGTACTCGTGCCTTACACGAAATGGGCACACCATTTAAACCCATACTGACAAAAATATAACATTTCTTGGAGTACGTATCCTCATGATAGACCTCACATGTCTACTAACTCTATTTCACATTTCTGTGTACTCCACGAAAATCAAGACACTAACTGAGGTAATCTTATATTTCCCGAGGTATAACGTAGAATCTAGAAACAAAGAATTACAGGAAAAGACGAAACAAAATCCTATACTCCGCATGTGACTCCTCGTAGACTCTTCCCAACACTTAGATAATTTTTCCCTATGAATCTGGAGCCTAAGCTCTGATACCACATTTGTCACGACCCAACCTATGGGCCGGACCAAGACTAGGACTCAGGCCACCCTAAAGCCCCCGAGGCCCGTAGTAAGCCTAACTGCTCATTAACCCAACTCTAAGGCCCATTTGGGCCCAATTTCAAGAAACCAACCTGATGTAATCCGCTATAAAGTGGACCTTTCAACGTGGAGTTTTGACTCACCCGACTGTAAACAAAATATATCATCAATTGGGGAGCTCACCACCCTCCACATACTCATATCGGCATAAAAATAAATGGAAGCTCAGCTCCCTCATCCAATCCATCAAACATGCATATAATTTTACAGGTCCACATGACAATTTATATTACAGACCCGAATCATTTAAATATTTCTAACACATGCGAAAATTCTAGGAGTAAATAAAATTACAAAACTATTGATAAACAACCTGCGAAGGAGAAAAGCAGGTTAAGCACAATAAAATCCTCCTGTAGCCTGAGAAAAAATATTGAACAGGAGTGAGCGTTCGACTCAGAGAGTAAAATATCAATTTTAACCATAATCTCTATAACTATCTAAAACTAATGCAACCTGTGGAATGAAGTGCAACATCAGCAATAAATTCACATCATAGCATCAAAAAGGTAATTTGGAGCACTCACACACCCTGTAGTATCAATCATAACATATGGGAGCTGATCCCCTATACAGCTCTCTTAAATCCAACTTGGTGCCAGCGAATTACTCAAGCTCGGACTTCCACTTAATAACCAAATCGAGGGTCCCAGCGAATTACTCAAGCCGTGACTACCCCTCGAAGGATCGGGTCCCAGCGAATTACTCAAGCCGTGACTACCCCGTCCTATCCATAGTCCACACCACATCACACGCACGCCAACGCACGCACACTGCTCCAAATTACCACAATAACATCCATGGCACATCAACAGTTATGAATGCAACATAAATCGTGCCTAGAGTTTAACTACATAAATATATGCATATAAGTGATGCATGGGCATGCTTGAACATATAATAATATCGAAATTACAATTAAAATTAATATTCTACTCACAGACTTGACGACAATCACTTTGTGGCGGTGGGCGGAGGAAGAAAGGCATCGGCTCACGACAATTTTATTACAATCATTTAATAAATCTGACTCAATACAAATAAAGAAAAAGACCAATACGTCCTAAGTCGT
Organism: Hevea brasiliensis; assembly: GCF_030052815.1. NCBI lineage: Eukaryota > Viridiplantae > Streptophyta > Magnoliopsida > Malpighiales > Euphorbiaceae > Hevea > Hevea brasiliensis. The sequence continues at coordinate 84,099,829 of NC_079498.1, read as the reverse complement.
GCCGAAAATTCGGCAGAATCTCCCCTAAACCTAGGACCTACCCAACCTGCAAAAGGGCTCAAAACACACTTCTATATCCACAATCCATATATCCACAACTCAATCACATCACACAGCCCCTCCTGGGCCCATCAAATCAATCATTCATCACAATATGTAAAATTTCAATTTAGTCCTTATAATTGATCATTTTTGCAAAAACTGCTCAAATAAGCTCTAAAAATTATAAAACTACGCTTGCGGTCCTTAGAAATATTACTAAGCTATTGCAAAAAGAATCGTAATTTTCTAAGCTACCACGAATATTTTATGGATTTTTAATCCTATTTAAGCACTAGAAAATTACGAAAAAGCAAGGTTCGGGTTTACCTTTGCCGATTCCGACTTCGGGAACGTGCTTGGGATGCCTGACAATGGTGGGGTAGCCAAAACCTCGATCCAATTCGGAGACTTTTTCGGTAGCTGGTCTGTCTGGCCGGAAATTCACAGATCCGGACAACTGTCGAATTTCCGCGAATTGAGGATACCTACACGAAGCCCAATAATAATATATAAAAATCAGGGGTGTTACATTAACGTGGTTCAACCGTAAGGTCTATGTCCACGGGCAAGACAAGAGAAAAAGGTTCCACTATGATGAAAAGAGCAAGATACAATCAATTAGAACTCTCAAACCCTAACCCCAGTGTGTTTCCCGAATATCTCACAACTCTACCGCAAAGGGTAGAATATTACAATATTTATACTAGTCCATACCGTGGGGGCGTTGCCCCCATACCCCCAAAGAGATTAGTGGTGGGCTTCGGGCCCAAGCTCTCTGCTACCACCACAAATCTCACTTTTTATCTCAATTTGATCGCAGCGCGAAAAATTTCGGGTTGGATTACAATTCGGGCCCATAAAAATATATCCAAAAATTTAAAGCCACCAAAAATAACAATTGTATTGCATCCCACCCAAATGCAATAAAGAGAATTAATAATTACAGGTGTAGGAAAAAACTGTTAACAAATCTCACTTAATTCTTTGACAATAGAGCCATCTTCATTTATGTAAACTAATTGTGGTAGTTGGATCCAATGAGAAGTGATGAAACCATTATAAGAGCAAGATTCTCATTAGTATGAATGGGTAAATTTTAACTATCATCCCTTAACTTAGGCAGTTGTTTCATTACTATCACTCAACTTCAACTTCTTTCTTAAAAATCATTGAACTTCAATTTGATAAATATTAAATTCATTATGACCAGATATTATAGGTTAATGTGAACTCATTTTCTTAAAAAAAAAGGAAATTACTTTATTACGCTCCCCATCCATCCACTACCCTTTTTTTTTTCTCTTCTTTGTCACTCCCCTTCTCTCCATATTTACCCGTTGGCCTTTTCTTTCACCACCACCACCTAGCCCCACCAATATTAATGCCACCTTTGTATCATCCAATGTCCTTCCCCAAAACATGGTAACGTGCTATGGAGTTGATTTATAAAAAATCATCAACTCACAAAGAGGAGATTTTGAACCTACAAAGAAGACCTAGCTAAATTCTAATATTTCTAATGTTAGATGAATGCGCTGCCACCTCCCCACCCTTTGATGACCCTACCCGGTCTTGGAAATGCATGTTGATGTTGATTTTGAGTAAGAAATTAACCATTAGACTGTGTAGAGGAGAATCATGACTCGCAAAGAAGTCTTGGCCAAATTTTGGCATTCCTGACATTAGAGGAATGTGATGGTACACCAATCGACTCCTTTCCTTTTGAGCATCATTTTCTATTAACCCCACTTTTAACCTTTTGCTGGAAACACAATAATCAAGGAGAGAGGATTTTTGGTGCTCTATTTGATTCTTTTATTTTCGACAATAATAGAGGCCAAGGCAGGTCGAAAAAAGATAACCAGGAGGAGAGGAGTTGATTAGTTGTGGTCTTGCATCCATATGATGTTGGGAGCACCAAATTCTAACCAAGGGTGAGGGGCAGAGAAGAGAAGAGAGATGAAAAAAAAAAGGAACAAATAAGGTAGATAAATGATAGGGCAGAGAAAAGAGAAAGAAGAGAAGAATAGTATGGTAATTTCCTTTTTTTATCCAAAAGCCTTTGATGTCAAATCATAGGGCATTTAGTGTTTTTCAAATTAAATTTAAAGGATTTTTAAGAAACAAATTGAAGTTGACGAATAATACTAAAATACCACCTAAGTTGAGGAATGATGAGTGAAATTAACCCTAAGATAAAGGAAGTGTTTGCTAGATTTTATAAATTACTAGGTGTGGCAATTGTAAAACCCTCCCTTGGGCTAGCTGAAATCTGTACCTAGAGAAGGAACATTCCACAAAGTTCTAAAGGAAAGAAAGCTAAAAAAAAAATTGAGTGCTTGGAAAGAGAACAAGAAAAAGGGGTTAAATTCTAATAAGCCTATCTAGATAACTTCACTCACCAAAAGTTGCAAGTTCAATGACTAAAGTTGCTTAGAGCAGAATATAAAACTTGAAAGGTTGGAAGCCTCTCTAGCTCTCTCCACCTTTGTCCCCTTTTTCTCCTCTCTCCCTCTATTTCCTTTCCTATCTAGCTCTAAAACTCTCTACCCTAGCTCTTTTATGAAGAAAAATTACCCTAAACATCTCAAAAAGGTAATGAAACCCTTTTCTCTTCTTTTTAAAGTGGTTAAGATTTTATACTTTGGAAGAATTTTGGGAAATCCCAAGTATGGTGGCCAAAACATGAATGTTCAACAATTGATACATATGAATAGTCACGTAAAGAGTGCATAGCAACTTCAAATACTGAACATGCTTTGATTGAGAATCACAAATCTTATATAATATTTTTAAATCCTAAATGAAAAACCTCTAAATCCCTTCCCTTGTAGACTTGAGGATAAGGTATAGAGGACTTAAAGTCAATAAGTCTAAGCGCCATCTAGCAGTAGATGAGGTAATGGAGTGCAACTTCTCCTATGAGTAAAACTTACTAAATGCTTTTAAATAAATGTTTTCTTAATGCATACACATGCACTCATGCATCATGATAAATATTATCAAATATAATTGAATTTGGGTAATTTATATAAATACATGTTTTAGGCTTACGAATATGATGCATAATTACTTGTGATGTGCCAGTAACTCATGGAAGACCTACTAGTTCCCAATTAGAAGTTATATGATGAAGGAAAAGGGAATGGTATATAAGCTCACTATGTTATGGGATGTCTGGATAAGGTAATTTTGTATATCTCCAACCCTACTTATTTGATATGATATGATAAAAAGAAGTCAGAAAGAGCTCGTATAATGGGCCAGGCACATTGGATATATGATTATGATAATGACATAATTGGGGAACCACTGGTGACGTGAATTACCTTGATGTGATTTGTTTGAGTTGTGAAAACTCAAATGATTGTTACATCTTTTTATTTGTTTGTTATTTTATTTGATTATGAATTTTTTCCCCAAAAGTAGGTTTTTACTCACTGAGCCTCAGGTTCAGTCCCTTCTTTTGCCTTTCCCCTTCCGGGACAAGAGTTGATGATATAGTCAGCATATTCAGGCTATGAGTTCTAAAGGCTATTGCCTCATTATATTTTAAAAGGTGTATGCAAAGTTTATGGAACTCCTTTTATGACATGTAATTATATTAAGATTTACTGCACTTGTAATTAAATGTTTTATGATATAAATAAATTATTTTTATATGTATAATATATAAAAAGTACTAATGAGAGGCAAACTTATGAACAGACTAAATTACCCTTATAATTTTATATTATTTATGAAAAGATATTAATTAATATAAATCAAATATTAGAAAATAAAATCCTAATGAAATTATGTTTATGTGTATTCAAGATATTTTACAAGTATTAAAATTTTCTTGCCAATTAGATATTGTAAAACTACTAAAATACCTTATAAATTTATATTATTTATAAAGCATATTAATTAAAATAAATTAAATACTAAAAAAATAAAATTCTAATGGAATTGTAAAAAGTAGTCGGAATCTTTTTTTTTTCACAATTTGTATTCCTTTTATAATTTTACCTTCCTAATATTCCTATGCATATTAACTTTATTAAATTTAATACATTAATAATTACAAATTTCAATTATTTTATTTACTGCATAAAATTTTTAAAATATATTATATTATTATAATAATTATTAGTGTTTTTCTTATCTTTTTTCTTTTTAACGTTGAAGGTTGAGATGTGCACTTTTTTATTAGTCTAAATCGAATAAAAAATCAATAAGAATTGAATTTGAAAAAATTGATTTTATAATAACTAAAACGTATGGAGTTAGTTTTTTTTTTTTTATTGCATTATAGTTCTTTATCAATAATTAAACCTATATATATATATATATATATATATATATGTATATATATATATATATATATATATATATATATATATATATATATATATATATATATATATGTATATATATAAAACCCTAAACCTAAGGACATGAGCTTACTAAAAGAGAAAGATTTTGTGCTTACTAAAAAGTTTTGTATTTTATTGAATTTAAAGCAGTTACAAAGAAGGTATGGTGATTAAAAGAAGAGAGATACAATGGTGCTCAGCACATGAGCTTCCTAAAACTAACAAAGGTTTCTCTAGCAGAGTTTTGCTCAACTCTTTCCAGGACTTTGCCTTTAGTTCGGCCCCCCTTCCAAGTGAAGGAAATTCTCCTTTTAAAGAAGTCCGAATGGTTGTTTTGGAATTTTTGAAATTCTTGTGCAATCAGTGAGTGCTCACTGTGCAATCCGTGGGTGCTAGTTGGGAGCATCTTCTAACAATGCAAAGTTGGATTGAAAAGATTTTATAAAAGTAGCTTGGCTGAATGCACTGAAAGTTTCTGCTTTTTTGAATGTTCATGGTTTGGAACAGTAGTTTTGGAGTGTTGGCAACTGACAAGTAAAGGAAAAACATTTTGCTTTTTTGATTTTTATACTTTTTTTTTTCTCAAGAAGAAGAATATCTAATTTGAGAAAAGATTCCATAATAGTCATCTTCATTTCATCACTAAGGTCGATGATGGGTTCTGAATCTAAATGTGCTACAGATGAATCAGACCTAACCCATCATCTAAATATGCTACAGATGAATCAGACCTACTTTGCAAAAACTGTTTCATAATGGCAAAGTATCTTCTTCTATTTTAGTTACTAAAAGTTTAGCCAAGCATGAGATTTTTAGGCTAAGAAGTTTAAATTTGAACTTGATGGTCCTGGCAAGAGGTTTTAATTTTTGAGCCAATCTTGAATAGCTAGTTTTAAAATCTTTTCTAAGACATTGAAAGAGTCCCACTATTTTACCTTGAATCTCCTGGCAAGAATATTGATGTCGTATTATTGATGGTATTCAAGGAACCAAACAAGGTCCCAAGGTGTAACACCCTAGGCAAATCCCACATCGGCAAAACACGGGAGAGATGCTGGGTTTATAAGTTGGTAGTTCGTAACCCCTAGTGACGCATTTTAAAACCGTGAGGGCTTCGGCCTAGAGCGGACAATATCACTAGTGGGCCGGGCCGTTACATTTGTGGTATCAGAGCCGCTCCGCGTGCAACCTTGAGCAATGGTGGGGCAAACCTCAGCGAGGACGCTGAGTCCCATAAGGGGGGTGGATTGTAACACCCTAGGCAAATCCCACATCGGCAAAACACTGGAGAGATTCTGGGTTTATAAGTTGGCGGTTCGTAACCCCTAGTGATGCGTTTTAAAACCGTGAGGGCTTCGGCCTAAAGCGGACAATATCACTAGTGGGCCGGGCCATTACACAAGGTAGAAAGACTTTTATATAGAAAAAGAAAAGGGGTGAGAACTGCTTTTCTTTTTCTGAGTGTTGAAATGCTATTTGAACAAGGTGAAACTTTCTTGTACTTTTGGGATGAGAAGGTTTAGAAGAGCTCCAAAGTAATTTAACCTTTGAAAAAGCCAGGAAGTGATTTTTGTAATATTAATATTGGTTTTGAAATAAAATAACCAAGAGTGGCTAATCTTATGGTTTTGCATGTGAAAGGTATTAAACCAGACTTGCTGATAATCCCAGTAGTTGAAGGATGAGTAGTGGTTTAATTTGGTTTTAAAACTAGCATGAAAAGATTTGGATTTTGAAAGGTCTTAACCCCATTCTGCATAGTGAAGGATTTTTTTATATCTAGCAGGTTGAATAGTCTGGGCCAGTATGGGTTTTATTGAGGAAAAAGTGTTTGAATTTGGCTGACTCGATTACTTGAAGAATTGCCATATAGTAAGGTTAGATTTTTATTAAATCTCATGGTTTAAAACACCAACCTTAAGGAAAAGTTTTTGAAATTGCTACAAAGGGGTTTTTGTCATTAAATTCATCCTCTATAGTCAATATGTTTTAGAAATGTGATTTTAGAAAATATGCAAAAACTTTTTTTGTAACCTTAGTTTGGGATAAAACAATTTGAGAGTTGTTTGGCAAACTGCTTTGAGAAAGGGTTTTTTGATAAGAAATTTCTCCTTTCTCCAAAGTTTTGGAAACAGGTCTGGAAATCATACCTTGCTGGGTTTGTAGAGTCTGAACCTATGAGATGTTTTGTAATGCCAAAAGTAGTTTTGGAGATTTGAATAGTGATTCTATCTATTCTTGGATTTATAACTATTTTTCTAGTGGCTGATTTGTAAGGGTTTTTTCTTCTTCATTTACCATATCAATCCATAATTTGATAGGCTGGCCTGAGGAAGTTGGTTTTGTAGGGTATGGATTTTCCAAATTTTAAGCTGTGGCTTTTTTCTTTGTTTTTCCAAACCATCAGGCTCTGTTTTAAAGAAACTCTCTGATAAGAAAGTCAGGGATGAAATTTATATCTCCTTTAATAAATTCAATTACAAAATCAAAAATACTAAGAATTGCTTGCCATCTTGCAAAAATTTGTTTAGAAACAATGTTTTGAACATCCTTTTGTAAAACTTCTTTTGCTGATTTACAATCAATGCGAAGTAAAAACTTTTGATTGAGTAAATCACTTTGAAATTTTGTAATGCACATGACAATTGAAAGAATTTCTATTTTGATAGTTAAATAATTCTTTTGGCAATCATTCCAATGTGCAAAATGAAATTGTACTATGTATTCCCTGCTATTTTGAACTTGTTTTAAAATACCACCATATCCTAACTCTGAAGCATCTGTTTCAACTACCTTAGGAGCTAAAGGATCTGCTAGATGTAAGCAGGGAATATTTTGGATTTATTTCTTGTTCTAGTGAACAACTTAAGTGTGTTATTCTATCTAGGGAATAAGGTTTTTCTTTAACCTTTCATGCAAAAGCTTTTCTAAACGGTTAATATTTGGACAAAAATCCAAGACATAGTTGAGACTTCCTAAAAATCTTTGAAACTGAGTTTTGTCTAAGATTTTTTCAAGAAATTTATCTGTGAATTCTAAAGATCTCTCAATGGGTGTTATAGTTCCTTGGGTGGTGTAATGTTTAAAGAATCTAATTCTGGTTTCAAAAGAAACCTTTGATTTGGAAACAACTAATCCATTCCTTTTAACAATATGGAAGAATATTTTGAGGTTTTTTAAGTGTTGCTCAATAGAATTAGAAAAGATGAGAACATCGTTTATATAAACAATGAAAAATTTGGAAAATGGATTAAAAATCTCATTCATATCCTTTGAAATTTTGATGAAGCATTATTTAAGCTAAACGGTATAACTGTCCATTCATATTGGCCAAAGGGTACTATGAATGCAGTTTTATATCTATCTTTTGGATTAATTTGTACTTGCCAAAATCTTGATTTTATGTCAAATTTTGAAAATACAAATGCATAATATAATTTTTGTAAAAGGTCTTTCTTATTTAGAATAGGGTACCTAATCCATTTAAGAGCTTTGTTTAGAGGTTTGTAATTGATCACTAATCTTGTAGTTCCCCTTTCTATTTATGAATTTTTATTTATATAGAAGCTACACAACTCCAGGGTGATCTAGATTTTGTAATCAATCCTTTTGATACTAGATCTTAAATTTTCATTCAACAATGTTGTTCTAGATCAACATTCATTTGGATTGGTCTGGTTTTTATAGGGATTTTTCTTTTCATCAAAATCATTTTCATATGGTAAATCAACCATATGTTTTTCTGTTCCAAAAAGCATTTGAGAAATTAGAATAAATTTCTTTTTTGATTTGGTTTTGAAATTAGAAATTTTTTTATTTTATTAGGTTATTTTGTAACTGATGTTCAATTTTTTGTAGGGAAGCATCTTGTTTTAAAAACTATAGATGTTTTTGTTTTTCTTTCATTAAAACATTAATCTCATTCTCATGAATGGAGCAAGCTTTTATAAGATTGAGATTTCTGATTTTTGGTTTTTCTATAAAAGAGAAAACAAGATTTTTTCCTTTTGTTTTGAAAAAAATACTATCATAGTTAACTTTGTAAGGAACTATCAAGTTAATGAAAAGAGTCCCTAGGATTACACTATGATGGATATTTCTTTATAGAACGAAAGAGGTTTTAATAAAAAAATCATTATTAGTTATAGATGCTTCAGTCTTATAGATAATAGATATTTTTGAATTGTTTGCATCTGAAAGTTTTTTATTGGTTTTTCCATGAAATCATTTTGGAATAATTCTTTCTTTGATATAATTTAAATATGCTCCTGTATCAAAAAGGGCAATTATACTAATTTTAAAATCTCTGGAGAAAATAATTGTAATTTGTACTAAATATTTTATAGAAGTAATATGTTTTAAGGCAAAGGGAAAATCTTCTGAAATATTTTCTAAATTTTCTATTTTTTGAGTTTCCTCTTCATTTTTAGATTCTTCTTAGATTTGTTTTGAAAGTAAAGTTTAAAGAATTTTGAGTCTTATGTATGTTTTCTTTTCAAAGTTTTGAGTTCAATTTTTATTGTTTTTATTTCTTCTTGGTGACTTTGGATGGTCACTGGTTGTTTTGAAGTTTTCTTCCTTCTGAGTATGGATGTGAGATTATATGTATTTGTACTTATGGAAGGTAGAGGTGAAGTTGTCTGTGCTGGTTTTTCTTCAAAAGATTTGAGGAGTTTCTCTAAAAACTCTTTTTCTATTTGGGGATTCTCAACATGTTTTAGGACTACAATGATAAACTTTTGGTCCTTTAAAATCATGCTAACTTATTTTGAATCTGGTTTAGATTTTAAACTAGAGTTAGAACTAGAAGAAGAAGTTACTGACTTGTCTACTTGTAAGAGTTCATTGTCTTCAATTAGCCCTGAAGAGCTGGTTTCATTCTCAGTTTTTTCATTTTAAAGAGAGGTTATTTTGCTAATAACTTCTTATTCTAATTGAAGTTCCTAGATTTCTTTGTTTATTTTACAATATTTGGAAATATGGCCTTTCTTACCACATTTGTAATATGTGACATCTTGTCAGCCTATTTTGAATCTAGGATTGATATTGTTAGTCCTAAAGTTATGTTTTGAATATTTTTTTATTGGTCTTTTTATAATAAGAGTCTTGCTGGGGTTTTAAAGGTTTTTTTTTTTTAATATTTATGAGATGATTTTTTATAGGGTTTTTTACTACAAGTTCCTCCACAACATGGAGTTGGGTTTTTTATACCTATGTCGAACTGTTTCTAGAAAGATCTTAGTTTTTGGCCAGTTTTCCTCATTTCACACTTTAAGTGTTTTTGTAGTTTTAAATCCTGACAGATTTTTAAACATTCTTTTCAGGTAAGACTAATTAGTTCACCATAGGTTAACAGATTATAAGAGATTGGGCTTCCAAAGGCTTCTTTGATTTTATTTCTGACTTTTCTCCTCAAAGGGTCAGAAGTTCTACTAGGAATTTTTCTTTCCAGAAAGGCTAGTTGGAATCTTCCCTAAGCATTACCCTAGTGAGAAAGGTGTTTTTGTAGTGTTGGAAGTCATTGGGTTTTTTGCATCTAAGGTTTGAAAGTAACTTAGCATTTTCATTTTTGAGATGAGAAGGATCACCTACAAAATGTAAGGAGATTATAACAATTACAGTGGCTACAATATTCTAAATTGTTTATCCTAATTTATTAAGTTTGTGTGTTCAATCTTCATCAGTTTTAATTAACCAAAAGAATTCCATTTGTTGTTAGGGAGTGAGACGGTAATCCCACCACCCTTTGAGCTGTCCTGAAAATCTTGCTATCAGGAGTTCAGCGATGGTTTTATCTAGGGCTCTTAATTAGGTTTTGTAAGCATTTGCTACCATGATCATTTGTTGGAGTAAACTAAGGATATTGTATTCAGACATACCATATGTTCCATTCATAAATAGTAGAAGCATTGAATTTTGACTGAGTCAGAATATTAGGCCTATTTTCTATGCCTATGTCTAAAGTTGTTATTGGAAGAGGTCTTATTTTTTGCCAATAAAGCCAATTTATTTCAGGGTTTACTTAGGGGTTTTGTTGGCTTGAGTCATGTTCTAGGATGTTGACACTTCTCTAAGATGCTTGAGGAGTGTCAGGTGCTGCTGGTGTAGAAGTAGATGCTTCTAATCAGCTGAGTTGATTCCTAATAGCTTGCATGAACTCAGTTCTGTTGTTTTGTATGTTTTGTTGGCTAGTTTTATAAACTTGAAAAGATTTGAAAGTATGGTTTTTTAATTTTGTATCACTGGGTTTTAGAGTTTCAGTAGAGAAAATTACCACTTTCTGGGCTTGTTCTACTATAGAAAGTTGGTTTCCTATTATAATGAGATGGGCATTTGCAAAATTGTTCTGTTAAATATTATGTCTAATATTCATAGAATAATTCTCATTTATCTTTTTGTAAGGGGTTGCTTTTACAATTTGGTCAAAATTTGTTATCTTAATTTGTTTAAGAGGAGGATGATCTGACTCTATCTTCCTACCATCAGAGATTTCCCATTCTGGTTTTTTGCTCCTAACTGTAATAGGGTTCAAAGATTTTGTAAATGGATATGAAATACATTTTTCAAAGGCATACATTTCAAACCAATCAAAGAATAAAATACGAGCTTGATGTGTTTCAACAAATTCATAGAAATATTTTTGTATATCATGTCTTTGTAACAAAAAGTGTTTGAAAAACCACAATCTTTTTTGCTCATTCTCTTTTGAATAGAAATCATTTGCATGGAACTTCTTAAATACAATAATTTTTTTTTGTAAAACATTTAGCTCATTGGCTATATTTTTTATGACTCCAGAAAAGGTTAGGGAAGTTAGAGGTGAAACCTGTTGTTCTATAGTTTTTGTTTGTAAATTTGTATAAATTGAATGGAGAATATTTATAGCGTAATTTATGTTTTGTAAAGAGGTGCTAGGTATATCTAATGTAGAAAACCTAGATTGTATTTTGTAAGGTAAATCTTCAGTTGAAGGAAGGTTTAGACTTTGTTCTGATCTTTCTTTAGGTTATTTTGTAAAGGGTATGTTTATGATAGAAGGTACTTGTGAAATTCTTCCTAAGTCTATGGTACTAGATGTTGAAGAACCATCTGCATACCTAAAACTAGTAGACTATCTATCGAAGCTAAGTTTGACTTTACCATCTATATACTGAATAATCTACCTTATATTTGTATTGGGATTTGAAGACGTTGGAAGTTCAGGTTTTACTGCACCTTTTAAGTTCCATTCATCTGGTAAGGTTACGTCTTTCCATAAGATGGGTCTAGGGATGAGTATTGGATTTTGTAAAATCTATTTGTAAGAGCAAAGTTTCTCTTTTTTTGCTTTATAAATGGCATTTTGTAGGAAAAGAAGAAACCATAGCCTTGTAAAGGACTTTGAAGATCAAAGCAAGAGGGATTGATCCTTCAATCATAGTTTAATTATGAGTTTTGATTTGTATCACAAGTAATTTTAAAATGTTTCTATCACTCAAAGAAATAGTAAAATTTGGATAGCAGTCAAAATAGATAGGTCCACTAGACAAACTTGATTCAATCAAACTAAACAATGAATCCTGAAAGTTTTAAAACCTAGAGTCTCTAAAAACTACCAGAATGAAGGTATTTAATCCTTCTTTTGTAAAAGGTTTAATTTCTACTTGGACTAAAACTGTATGGATATATTTGTACTATTTTTCTTTGTGTTTTTGTAAAGAGTTTTGAGAAAGAAGATGAATAGTTTCAAAAGGTTTTAAAAGCTAGATATCTCTTTCTTCTGTTTTGATGGTAAAACCTATTTTGAAAAAATTGTATTTAGAAGTTTTGTAAATTTGATATTTTTGCATTTTTTAAGTTTCCCAATCATCAATTGATTTTTCAAAATCTTCTATAGTGATTTCTTCACTATTGATTATCCTTTTCGTTTCTGAGGAAGAGTAAAAGAGTTTGAAAGGGAAGTAGTTCTAATAAAAAAAATAGAATCTATTTTTGAAATTTTCATTGTTTCTAGATAAAATTTTTCTTACAGTAGTTAGGAGAATTACAAACTTTACTACCTCGCTCAGGGACTTACCACAATGTCTGATCCTAACTCAAATATCTCAGAAAAATTCTACTCTTAACAGATAAAATTTTAGAATATAAATTCTATTAACATTACAACCACTACACCCCCGAGGCTCTGATACCATATATATATATATATATATATATATATATATATATATATATATATATATATATATATATATATCATTTCTTTAATTTGATGCATGTGCGTTCAAAGATTAGTGATTAAAAGTGTTTTATGAGCTATATGGGCCTAATGAATATTTATAAAAGTAATGTTAATTCTTTCTATGGGTTCTAGATTTGGGTTGGTATAGCAGAAGTAGGAGTAGGAGTAGGGTTTGCCACATTAGAGTTTTGATGAAGAGAAAAATGAAAGAAAAATGGTTATATTTGAACAAAGATAATTTAACAGAGAATAAGCCAATAGCTTCTTGAAGAACATAAAGGAATAAATACAAAGAAAACTCAAGAAAATGCTCTAATATCATAACAAAAAATGAGAGAAACTAAAGATTCATTTCATTAGATTGTTACAAGATTATAGGAAGAAAAGAAAGCTTCTTATATATACTGAGAAAAGAAAGAAGCAAAAGAGGCATGAAAAGTTATTTCTCTATTACAACTATATTCTAGCAGTTGTAACAACAAGCTAAAGTTATTCACTAACTAACTAACTAAACTATGGTTAGTGTGACACCCCTTACCCGTCTACAGTGTAGTCGAGCAAGATATGCCACGCAATGTACCGAAACACCATATTTTAATTCAATTATTTTTTTATTCTGCCTAATTTATTTTTTTCATAGTTATGAAGTACAATTTATGAAATATAATTCATTTAAGTCATTTAATGAAATTATAATTTATTTGAGGTTCCGAAATTTTATAGAAAATCCGGCAGAGTACCGACTAAAAATGGAGAAAACAGTTCTTCGGAACCTGTGAAAAACACTTCCAATAATTATTTCCAATCATTCTCAAACTCCAATAACTATCAACATGGTCTCAATATTATCAATCATTTCAAGTTCTCAACAATAATCCATAATTTCATTCAAATTCAAAATCAACTAAAATTTCATGAAGATATTCTCAAATTATATTAATTAACAAAATTCTTTAAAATATGTACATCATCATATGATAACATAAATTTACTATTTACATGAGTTCATAATTTACAAATCACAAACTACTACCTATTACAAAATGCAAAAACATAATTTCAAAAGGGACCTAAAAGTCCTACCACTGATGCACTATAGATGAGAGGTGACTCTGACTCTAGGCAGATCTGTGACCTCATCCAGTCTGTGGTCAGCTGGACTCTCTGTCTGTCTCTCCAGAACCTATGCATGGCAAAAAGCGACGCGCTAAGCAATAATGCTTAGTGGTGCTAATAATAAAATAAAAAGAACTAAAAGGAAATAAATATGCAGTGAGTGTATTGATGTCTCATGCAGATAAATTTTTTATAATTATTGGTAGTCTTATTTATTTGGTACTTGTTATATTCATTATTTCATTAAATTTATCAACTTTCCTTTTTGATTGCCCAAGTAACCTACACTGGATGACTGGACTGGATAAACGGGTAAATTGGCACTGGATATCAAGTACCTCGGGCCGTCACACCATCGGTCACATATGTGTCTCCCGGTGTGCAAATGTAATGCCTAATAAGTCAGATAACATTAGGCACAAGGCCAAGTCTCAACACAATTTCAGAATGGCTAAAAGCCATAAAATCACAGAATGGCATAATGCCATGTGTAGTACTGCTAACTGAACCCTATTGGCATGCCAACCTATCCAAACCAATCTTGCTAGGTGTACTAGGGCATGTTACACTTTTAAACTTTAAAATTCTTGAAATTTAAGTTTAGGTGTTACTATTCCTTTCATTAGTCAACTAAAATGTTGACTTTTGCATAGACAATAGGTACAGTGGTTCTAATACTCCCAACATACCACATTTTGCATTCTAAAATTGTTGGTATTGGTTGCCAATACCATTTCTAAGCTTAGTATTAGTTATTCAAAATTTTCAGATTTCAAGCCTCATATTTACTGTTTCATTGGTTATTTATACAGTAGGAATTTGGCAAAATTGTCTTAATGAAAGTTGTTCCTTATTTTGTCTAGTTACATTTCCTTTTTTGAATAACTCCATTTGGAGTTTTGTAGCTCAAGTTATGGCCTAAACACCATAACTGGCCAGATTGGACAGAATCCAAAATTCTGGGCAAAACTGGTTCTGCCAAATTTGGTAACCTAAGTTTGGTTGGCAATTTGACTAGGTTATGGTCAGAATTTGGATTTGTGTTCTTCATGAAAGTTGTAGGTATATGTCTCATAGTTCTGTTGGTAAAATTTCAAGTCAATTGGACCTTTCTACACTGAGTTATGACCAAATGAATTAATACTATTTATTTGGTCATTTTGCCCAGGCAGAATGCAGGCCACCCGAATTAGGGCAATTTTTAGGTCAACTTGGTTTGGTTTTATGGGCAAGGTTTCTATACCAAAGTTGTGCCATTATGTGTCTAGTTTCATGTCCAATTGGCCTTGCACTAATTGAACCTCTACAATTCCATTTATAACTGCCCAAACCTGCTAGACTCATGCTCAGTCCTGCAGGTCAGCCAAGGCAGCTCACCCATACACAAATGCCAAGCCTCAACTCACTTGAATTCTTCATCATACACAGACAAATGGTCACTAATTGACCATTTAAACTTTCACTCACCAACACATGAACAAGATCCAAGTTTTTGTGTCCAAACCCTAACTCTAATTCAAGGTTCACACAACACACGTCAATTAGGCATACTAATCCATTTTAAATTTATGTCTACACATCAACACTATTTCTAAGCCATTTTAAATCCATTAAAACCATCAACTACCACTCCCATAAAGCTGGCCAAAATTCCATTCTCAATTTCACACATGATTTATCTCAATTTCTTAATTATTTGTTCATATTCAAACTAAATGTTAAGAAATAAACAAGATTAAGTAATTACCATGCACTAACCTCTTTGGTCTCTTTATTGGCTTGTATAAACCTTTGAATTTATTCACTTTATGATAATCAAAACCTTGCTCTTGATGTGAGGGTTAATTTTTGTAAAGGGTGTTTAGGGTTTTGGGGTGAGATTTGGTGAGTTATGAAGCTTTGGTGGAGCTTTCATGGAGGTTTGGGTGGAAGGGAAAATGGGTTACGGCTGAAATGTTGAGGAAGAAAGGAGCAGATTGCTTTTCCCATTTTTGGTCTCATTTATCCTCTTTTATTAGTTAATTAAGTGGTTATCTAATGAGGATCGATGGGTAAGCGTTTAATGACATCATATGATGTCATAATTAGCATTTTCTTTCATTTTCTTTTTTTTTCTTCTCTACTCATTTTCAATTTAATTTTTAACAATATTTATTCACATTTCATGTCATAATAATTATTTACTTAACTGGACAAGTCGGCCAAAAATCACCTTTGAAGGCGAAATGACCAAAATGCCCTCTGTTTGGCTTAACAGACTAAAATTGTTTGTACTCAACTCAACTCAACTCAACTAAGCCTTTATCCCAAAAATTTGGGGTCGGCTATATGGATTCGCTTTTTCCACTCTGAACGATTTTGGGTTAAATCCTCAGAAATGTGTAATGCTTCTAAGTCATGCTTTTAATTATTTGTACTAATTAAAAAATTTTTTTAAGCATTTTCTTGGCATTTTTATGCCATAGAACCCTCAATGACTCTTCTCTGGAGTCTCAAATTATTTTATGAATTTTCCCCTGGGTCTAGGGCTCCTAGTTGCGAGAACCGCAACTTCCCACTGGGTTACTCATCGCTAGGGCATCGGCTCATTTAACTTGGTTGTATTTTATTTCTAAAATTATTTCTAAATTTTTCTTATTAATATTTGAGTTAATTATGGTTCCTCACTTTAGTTTAAATATTTTTTCAGACGTTCTAGCTGTTCGACCCACACTGGTCACCGAAACAGTAGAATGTACGGAGTTGCTACAAGGAGGGTGTTACAAATCTTCCCCTCTAATTTAAATTTCATCCTCGAAATTTACCTAATGCAAACAGTTGAGGGAACTGTTGCCTTATCATCTCTTCACTTTCCCATGTTGCCTCCTCGGTGTTGTGGTGCCTCCAAAGCACTTTCACTAGTGGAATCTGCTTATTCCTCAACTTTTTCACTTCCCGAGCCAGGATCCGTATGGGTTCTTCTTCATATGTCAAATCCGGTTGTACTTCAATTTCTTCCATGGAGATGACATGTGAAGGATCTGAGTGATATCTTCTTAGCATAGATACGTGGAACACATTGTAGATTTTGTCCAGCTGTGGTGGTAAAGCTAGCCTGTAAGCCACTGGACTCACACGTTCAATGACTCATATGGGCCAATGAACCTAGGGCTTAACTTACCTTTTCTTCCAAACCTCAGTACCTTCTTCCACGGTGACACCTTAAGGAACACTTTGTCGCCAACTGCATATTCTATTTCTTTTCTCTTTAGGTCGGCATAGGATTTCTGTCTTTCTGAGGCAACCTTCAGATTGGCTTTGATTAGTTTTACCTTCTCCTCAGTCTATTTCCCCAGGTTTGGCCCTACCAGTTTATCTTCGCCCAATTCAGTCCAGCACACTGGAGTTCTACATTTCCTCCCATACAGTGCTTCATACGGGGCCATTTGGATGCTAGCTTGGTAACTATTGTTGTATGCAAATTTTGCCAGTGGGAGGTATCTATCCCAACTTCCCTCAAATTCAATGACACAACTGCTCAGCATATCCTCAAGGACCTGACATATATTTCATGTTATTATTATCGTTTCAACTCAATATTTGCATTAGTTCAATTGGTTTCAATTGTTTACCTGGATTACTCTTTTTGATTGCCCATCCGTCTGAGGATGGAAAGCTGTGCTGAAGTAGAGTTGTGTACCCAAGGATTCATGCAACTTCTTCCAAAATCTCGATGTAAACCTTGGGTCTCGATTAGATATGATGGAAAGTGGAATTCCATGTAGTCTAACTATCTCACTGATATACAATTTTGCTAACTTCTCCAGTGAGTAGTCAGTCCTAACTGGCAGAAAATGTGCTGACTTCGTCAATCTATCTACTATCACCCATACTGCATCATGCTTCTTCTGGGTGAGAGGTATACCACTTACAAAATCCATGGTGACCCGATCCCATTTCTATTCATGTATGCGTATAGGCTGTAGCAAATCTAATGGAACTTGATGTTCTACCTTGACTTGCTGATATGTCAAGCATTTAGTCACATAGTCAGCTATGTCCTTCTTCATACCAGGCCACCAATACTGAAGCTTCAGATCATGATACATTTTTGTACTTCCTGGGTGCATAGCATAAACACTGGTGTGTGCCTCTTTTAGAATACTGGCCTTCAATTCCCCATCATCTGGTACACACAGTTTTCCTTTGTAGTATAAATACCCATTTGCTTTCACCTCATAGTTAGTTGCTTTCCCTTCTGAGATTTTACTCACAGTAGTCATTAATTTCTCATCTACCTTTTGCCCATTTAAAATCTACTGTAGTAGGTTTGGCCTCACTTGTAACTCAGCCAAAATAGCTCCATCTCGAGCCAAGGATAGACGGACATTCAATGATCTCAAAGCTGTGATGGATTTTCTGCTTAAAGCATCAGCAACTACATTTGCCTTCCCAGGATGGTAGTCAATCACACAATCATAGTCCTTCAGGAACTCAATCCATCGCCTCTGTTTAAGATTGAGCTCCTTTTGGGTTGGCAAGCATTTCAGGCTTTTGTAGTCTGTGTAAATGTAGCACTTTTCACCATACAAGTAGTGCCTCCATATCTCTAGTGCAAAGATAATTGCTGCAAGTTCTAGATCATGGGTAGGGTAATTCTATTCATGTGGCCTTAGCTGCCTGGAAGCATAAGTGACCACCTTCCCCTCTTGCATCAATACACACCCTAACCCATTATAATAGGCATCACTGTAGACCACAAAGTCCCTTTCCGACACTGGCTGTGTTAACACTAGTGTCTCTGTCAACATAGCCTTCAACTTCTCAAAACTAGTTTGACACTTGTCATTCTAGTCAAATCTGACATTCTTGTGTAACAACTTGGTCATTGGAGCAGCTATTAAAGAAAATCCCTTCACAAATCTTATGTAATACCCAGCTAGCCCCAAGAAACTTCTGACCTCAGTTGTATTCCTGGGAGGCTTCCATTCCATCACTGCTTCTATTTTCTTGGGATCCACTCTAATCCCATCAGCTGACACTATGTGTCCAAGGAATGCAATCTCATTCAACCAGAAGTCACACTTGGACAACTTAGCATACAACTTCTTTTCTCTCAGGGTTTGTAAAACAATCCTTAAATGCTCATCATATTCTTCCCTGGTCTTGGAATACACCAAAATATCATCAATAAAGACCACTACGAACTGATCTAGGTATGGATGGAAGATACAGTTCATAAGGTTCATGAATGCTGCTGGTGCATTTATTAGGCCAAAGGGCATTACCAGGAACTCATAATGCCCATACCGGGTCCTGAATGCAGTTTTGGCACATCTGCATCCTTCACCCTCAACTGATGATACCCTGATCTGAGATCAATTTTAGAAAATACTCCTGCTCCCTTCAACTGATCAAACAGATCATCAATTCTAGGCAACGGATATTTATTCTTCACAGTTACTTTATTCAACTGCCGGTAATCGATGCATAACCTCAAAGTTCCATCCTTCTTCTTTACAAACAGCACTGAAGCTCCCTATGGTGACGCACTAGGGCGTATGAACCCCTTATCCAGAAACTCCTGTAACTGGATTTTCAGTTCTTTCAATTCTATGGGTGTCATCCTACAAGGAGTAATAGAGATTGGTGCTATACCCGGTAGTATCTCAATAGCAAATTCAACTTCTCTTTCTAGTGGCAAACCAGGCAATTCTTCAGGGAACACATCTGGGAAGTCTTTTACTGTGGGTATGTCACACAGATCCGGCTTAGCCTGCCTAGTATCCACCACATGTGCTAGGTAGGCTTCACAGCTTTTTCTCATCAGTTTTCTTACAACTGTGGCTAAAATGACATTGGACAAGAAATCTGTCCTTTCCCCCACAATTGTGATCTCATTACCCTTAGGAGTTTTTAAAGAAATTCTCTTCAATTTACAATCAACCATTGCCTGATGACGTGACAACCAGTCCATTCCCAAAAGCACGTCAACCTCATGTAAAGGCAACTCAATCAAGTCTGCCAAGAATTCATACCCCTGAATCCTTAAAGGGCAACCTTTGTACACTTTGTTCACCATTACACTGTGGCCCAATGGATTAGTGACCAGAATGTCTTGGTCACTCTCCCCTACCAGTATCCCCCTTTATACGGGTAAGTTGATGCAGATGTATGAATGAGTGGATCCTAGATCCACCAATGCATGCACAGATGTATTGTAGAAGGAGAACGTACCCCTGATGATGTCCGAGGCATCTTGCTCCTCCTGAGCTCTCATGGCATAGGCTTTGGCAGGTGGTCTGCCCTCAGGCCTCTCTACTGGCTAAGATGCAGGCCTCTGTGATGGTCCCACTGCCTTAGATTTACTAGATTTCCTACCCTTTTGTGGTGCAAAAGTAGGTTTATCTGCTTGTGTTGGAGCAGCTGTAGTAGTTCTGTGTGGACAGTTCCTCAACTGATGCTCTAACGAGCCACACCTTAAGCAGGCACCCATCATTCTCCAACACTCCCCCTTATGCCACTTCAGGCAATGTGGACATGCAGAAGATGCTGGGGCGGGTCCCCTGAACCCCATCCCTGGAGAGCTGCCCACTGATGGTGTGGACTGACCTCTCCTAGGGGTGAACTGTGGCCTAGGCCCCTGAGACTGACCTTGACCTTGAGGTTGACCTGAACTCTGTGCAGGTGGACCTTTGAACTTCTTCTCAGGTGCAGGAGATGAGCTAGACTGACCCGGGCCCCTCTTCTATTGTCTCTCTCTTCTAGTCTGCTCACTTATTCTTACTTTTTCAACTTTTATTGCAGCTTCCACTAACTTGGTGAAGTCTGTGATTCTCAAGGTAGTGATCATGATCTTTATGTTATCATTTAATCCCTCTTCAAATCTCTTACACCTTTTGGCTTCATTAGGGACTATCTCCCTTCCATAACGACTCAATCTAACAAATTCCTTTTCATACTCGGCCACTGTCAGCTGTCTCTGCCTCAGGTTAATGAACTCTCTTCTTCTCTCTTCCAGGTATACACTACCCACATATTTCTTCTTAAATTCTGAGAGGAAGAAGTCCCAAGTTATTACTTCTGGCTGTACTTCACTAGACACTGTATCCCACCATTGATAGGCATCATCTTGCAACAGAGATACAGCAGCTTCTAGGTTTTGCTCTGGAGTGCAGTGGAGTTGTTTTAAAACCCTTCCCGTTCTGTTCAACCAATTCTCGATTACAACAGAATCATCTTCTCTCTTGCCAAAGAAATCCACTGCTCTAAATTTTCTCAGTCTTTCCAGATGTGATTTCTGCTGTGGAGGTGGTGGTGGTGGCATTACCCCAGCCATTTGTCTAAAGAATTCAGCCATTTGCTGGAATATGGCCTATGGAAGCTGAGCAGGCTCTGCTGGAGCTGGCAGAGCAGGTTCTCCCCTACCCCCAGTCTCAGCTGCTGTAGGTGGAGCATGACTCTCCACTTCTTCCTCAACTGCTCTCTGTGATGTAGCATCCATATCCTATTCAAAATAACAAAGACAAACAGATTTGCATTAGTGTCACCTCGACTCTTACAAATGCAATGCATGGTATGGACTCGATCTAGGCCCAAAAATGCCTAAACAGTGCTCTGATACCACTAAATGTGACACCCCTTACCCGTCTACAATGTAACCGAGCAAGATATGCCACGCAGTGTACCGAAACACCCTATTTTAATTCAATCATTTTTTTATTCTTCCTAATTTATTTTTTTCATAGTTATGAAGTACAATTTATGAAATATAATTCATTTAAGTCATTTATTGAAATTATAATTTATTTGAGGTTCCGAAAATTTTATAGAAAATCCGGCAGAGTACCAGCTAAAAATGGAGAAAACGGTTCTTCGGAACCTGTGAAAAACACTTCCAATAATCATTTCCAATCATTCTCAAACTCCAATAACCATCAACATGGTCTCAACATTATCAATCATTTCAAGTTCTCAACATTAATCCACAATTTCATTCAAATTCAAAATCAACTAAAATTTCATGAAGATATTCTCAAATTATATTAATTAACAAAATTCTTCAAAATATGTACATCAACATATGATTACATAAATTTACTATTTACATGAGTTCATAATTTACAAATCACAAACTACTACCTATTACAAAATGAAAAAACATAATTTCAAAAGGGACCTAAAGGTCCTACCACTAATGCACTGTAGATGAGAGGTGACTCTGACTCTAGGTAGATCTGTGACCTCACCCAGTCTGTGGTCTGCTGGGCTCTCAAGAACCTACGCGTGGCAAAAAGCTACGTGCTAAGCAATAATGCTTAGTGGTGCCAATAATAAAATAAAAAGAACTAAAAGGAAATAAATATGCAGTGAGTGTATTGATGTCTCATGCAGATAAATTTTTTATAATTATTGGTAGTCTTATTTATTTGGTACTTGTTATATTCATTATTTCATTAAATTTATCAACTTTTATTTTTGGTTGCCCAAGTAACCTATACTGGATGACTGGACTGGATAAACGGGTAAACTGGTACTGGGTATCAAGTACCTCGGGCCGTCACACCATCGGTCACATATGTGTATGCCGGTGTGCAACAGAACAGCTAATAAGCTGTATTAACATTAGGCACAAGGCCAAGTCTCAACACAATGTCAGAATGGCTAAAGCCATAAAATCACAGAATGGCATAATGTCATGTGCAGTACTGCTAACTGAACCCTATTGGCATGCCAACCTATCCAAACCAATCTTGCTAGGTGTACTAGGGCATGTTACACTTTTAAACTTTACAATTCTTGAAATTTAAGTTTAGGTGTTATTATTCATTTCATTAGTCAACTAAAATGTTGACTTTTGCATAGACCGCATTTTGCATTCTAAAATTATTGGTATTGGTTGCCAATACCATTTCAAAGCTCAGTATTAGTTATTCAAAATTTTCAGATTTCAAGCCTTATATTTACTGTTCCATTGGTCATTTATACAGTAGGAATTTGGCAAATTTATCTTCAAGAAAGTTGTTCCTTATTTTGTCTAGTTACATTTTCTTTTTTGAATCACTCCATTTTGAGTTTTTTAACTCAAGTTATGGCCTAAACAGCATAACTGGCCGGATTGGACAGAATCCAAAATTTTGGGTAAAACTAGTTCTGCCAAATTTGGTAACCTAAGTTTGATTGGCAATTTGACTAGGTTATGATCAGAATTTAGATTTATGTTCCTCATGAAAGTTGTAGATCTATATCTCAGATTTCGTCTGGTAAAATTTCAGGTCAATTGGACCTTTCTACATTGAGTTATGACCAAATGAATGAATACTGTTCATTTGGTCATTTTACCCAGGCAGAATGCAGGTCACCCAAATTAGGGCAATTTTTAGGTCAACTTGGTTTGGTTTTCTGGGCAAGGTTTCTATACCAAAGTTGTGCCATTATGTGTCTAGTTTCATGTCCAATTGGCCTTGCACCAATTGAACCTCTACAATTCCATTTATAACTGCCCAAACCTGCTGGACTCATGCTCAGTCCTGTAGGTCAGCTAAGGCAGCTCACCCATACACAAATGCCAAGCCTCAACTCACTTCAATTCTTCATCATACACAGCCAAATGGTCACTAATTGACCATTTAAACTTTCACTCACCAACACATGAACAATGTGACACCCCTTACCCGACTACAGTGTAGCCGAGCAAGCTATGCCACTCAGTGTGCCGGAGCACTCTATTTTATCTGATTTCATTACAGTCCTTGATTTATTTATTCAAAAATTTTATTGAAGATTTAGGCTATTTTTACTTTTATCAAAATCTAACTAAGTTGGAAATTTCAAAAATTTTAACGATAATCCGACAAAGTGTCGGCTGTAATTTGGATTAACAGTTCTTCTGAACCTGCCAAAGACAATTTCAATATATACTCAATTTCTCAAACTTAATAGTCTCAAAAATTTTCAAACATAATGTATCTCAATACAGTATCCAGATTTCTCAGAAATCTCATTAGATTTTCAATATCTCAATATTCACAAGTATAATCTCATTATAACTCAAATTCAATTCACATACTAAAATACTTACTTTGAATAGCTTCCATAATTCATAGGTTAATTACATGAGTTTATTTTGTACAAGATATACAAATAATTTACAATGTGCTAGGAATGAACAATATACATAACATGTATAAAATGAGCCCTATCTACATGCATTGCTGAGGAGGTGACAATCTTGAACTCTTCTGACACTTCTGCAGATCTGGACTCCAAAAATCTCAGTCGACAGTCTACTGGTTTTACCTTCAGTACCTGCGCGAGGAAGCAATTCCATCGCGCTAAGCATTTCTGCTTAGTGGTGCAATAATATAACCAGAAATAATATATACAAGTAAAGAAAGAAATAAATGATAATTCAGATACTCAAGAATCAATTTAATTTGGTATGGTATTTCTAGTATCAACGATCTTATATACTAGTTTGTTCCTCTTTGGAAGTGCTTAGTTTATAACTTTTCAGTAATACTAGCAGGTATATAATTTATTCTATCTGTATTGTATTTCAAGTGTGTATATTTCTGCAATTTATATTTTTGTTATGTTTCTTTTGCTTATCTCTTTTGCTTATTCATTCTATACTTAATTTTATTTTTGTAGATTTTCATTATACTTATCTTAACTTAGCTGCTGAATTGAATAATACTTTAATTGGCGCCCAAGTAACCTATACTAGACGATCGGATCGATAACGGGTCGTTGGCACCGACACACCATGATTGCCTCGGGCCGTCATACCATGGGACGAAGAACGTCAACCATGTATGTAGTCAGTATGGCTAAAAAGCCATGATATCACATAATCGGGCATAAAAGCCATGCATACGGGCATAAAAGCCATGAATACGGGCATAAAGCCATGAATACAGGCATAAAGCCTTTGCAAGATCTTGCTAAAACAATACCCTATTGGCATGCCAAACTATCCAAACCAATCTTGTTAGGTATACTAGGGCATTTGATACTTTAAAATATTAATATATTGTGCTTTATGACTTCATTATTTCATGATAAATTTCAATCATAATTCATACATTCATTTGATCATTTATATGATCACAATTCACATCAATTATCCTTTTATACCATTGTACTCAAAATACTTCTCCTCTTTATAATAATGAGAACTAATGTCTCATTCATACATTAATATGGTTTATTTATCCATTCATTATGTTATTCATATTGATCCCAATTCTAAACAATGGTTCACATGTACCATTGTATTCAAAACATTTTTCCTTTCTCATTTATACATTCAAGAGTCTACTTTTGTAATTACAAATTTTATATTTCAAGTTGAGTTACTAATATTTTATGAATTCCATTTGTGATGGGCATATATGCCCTAACTATCTATTCACATCAATTAGGTGACTTATTTTTCATGTTTCAAGTAATCCATGAATATTTCATGGATTTCAAATTTATGGCCTAAATTTCTTTTTAACAATTTTGACTAGGATGCATAGTCCATATTTGTCATACAATTCTAAGCATTTAAGGTTAGAATTGGTTCTAGGTCTTCATCTTAATTCACTAATCATTTTGATTACTATTCACCATACTAGTCAACCAAAATATTGACCTTTTTATACTTAATGGATATATTAATTCTAATTACACCAAGATCCCACATTTTGAGTTTTACATTTACTAGTATTAATTGCCAATTGCAATTTAAAGTCCCCTAGATGCATTTCTAATTTCAAATTTTGAATTTCAAGTTTTGGTGTCACTATTCACCTCATTGGTCAACAAAAATGTTGACTTTTGCATAGACAATAGGTACATTGGTTTTAACACTCCCGATGTACCACATTTTGCGTTTAAAACTTGTTGGTTTTGGTCACTTTCTCAAAGCTTAGGTCATTTTGGCAAAATTGCCAATTTTCGGTTTTGGTGCTCCGAAGTTGCACTGTTTCATTGGTCGATTTACTGTTGGAATTTGACAAAACTTCCTTCATAGAAAATGTTTCTTATTTTGTCTAGTTGAATTTCTTTTTTTGAATCACTCCATTTGGAGTTTTGTAGCTCAAGTTATGGCCAAAATAAGTTTACTGTTCACGTGCACTGTTCATGCTGCTATCATGGGTTCTGGCAGATTTTGATCCAAATTTGGTCAGTAATTTGATCAAGTTAAGTTCCTAATTTGGTCTAACTTTCTTCATATGAAATTTTCTACTATGCCTTAGGTTTCCATCGGTTCAAGAATCGCCTAAATCCGAGTTTTCTAGAGAGAGTTATAATCCTCCAAACATTGCTGCTCAAATGAAAATTCTGGAAATCTCAGTACAGTAAACTTCACTTTGCTCAATGATTTGATTAGGTTCTGGTCATAATTTGGGGTAGGTTTCTTCATGAAAGTTGTTTGTCTATGTCTTAAATTGTTTCTATAAAAATTTCAGATCAATTGACCATTTCTATAGTGAGTTATGGCCAAATGAACAGTTATTGTTCATTTAGTCATTTCTGCAGGGGCTGTTTACAGGGTATCCGGATTGGGGCCAAGTTTTGGTCCTCTTGCTTTGGTCTTTTGGGCATGGTTTCTTCAGCAAAAATGTGCCATTACAAGCCTAGTTTCATGTCCAATTGGCCAAACAACAATTGGACCTACACAGCCAAAGTTATGGCAGTCCAAGTGGACTGAATTTTCAGTCCCTCTGCTGCTGTCCTAGGGCAGCCTACATCTTCACTTTGCAATCCTATTTTTCAGTCCAAATTGTGATCAACTTACCTAAAATAGTCACTAATTGACCATTAAGATGTTCTCTAACAATTTCCTAAGCCAAGTCAATTTTTCACTTCTCAAAACCCTAGTTTTCCCTTATGATTCACACATACACCTAATTAAGCACTTCCATTCATTATTTATGTGTATATACACCTTAAACATAATCTCTAATTCATTCTAAGTCCATTAAAACCATCAAAAACACTCCACCTTTGTTCCTTCCTTAGGGCAGCCGAAATTGATGGCATACATACACATAGTTTTTATTCATTTTACTTACAATTCCTTACTTATTTCAAGTCTTTAACATAGAAATAAAGAGTTTTAAATAGATAGGTGCACTAACCTTGAATGGGGCAGAATTTCCAGCCACCCAAACTCCTTTCTTTCTTCCTCTTTTGGCTGCCTAGAGGTTGCTCAAGTTGCTAGGTTAATTTTTTGTGAAGCTAGGTTATGATTTTGTTGGGTAGAAATGGGTGAATCAAGCTTTGAAAAGCTTGAATATGCTTAGCTATGAAAGAGGTCACGTATTGGAAGAAGATGAAGAAGAAGAAGAGCAGAATTTTTAGGTCCATTTGTCTCTTTTATTGGTTAAGTAAATGGTTGGTTAAATGTGATTGGTGGGAAACTCTTAGATGACATCATATGATGTCAAAATTGACATTTATTGTCATTTTTCTTTCCTCTTCTTCTCTACCCATTTTCACTTTAATTTTTAGTAATATTTATTCATATTTTAGACCATAATAATTATTTACTTAACTGGACAAGTCGGCCAAAAATCACATCTGAAGGCGAAATGACCAAAATGCCCTCCGATTGAAAATTTTTTCTAGGTATTTTCTTGGCATTCTAATGCCATAGGAACCTCAGTAATCCTTCTCTGGAGTCCCAAAAATTATTTTATAATTTTTCCCCTGGGTCTAGGGCTCCTCGTTGCGAGAACCGCAACTTCCCTCTGGTTACCCATCGCTTGGGCACCGGCTCATTTAACTTGGTTGTATTTTATTTCTAAAATTTTTACTAAATTTTTCTTATTAATATTTGAGTTAATTATGGTTCCTGACTTTAGTTTAAATATTTTTCCGGACGTTCTAGCTGTCCGGACCGACACCGGTCACCGGAACAGTAGACTGTACGGAGTTGCTACGGGGAGAGTGTTACAAACAAGATCCAAGTTTTTGTGTCCAAACCCTAGCTCCAATTCAAGGTTCACACAACACATGTCAATTAGGCATACTAATCCATTTCAAATTTATGTCTACACATCAACACCATCTCTAAGCCATTTTAAATCGATCAAAACCATCAACTACCACTCCCATAAAGCTGGCCAAAATTCCATTCTCAATTTCACACATGATTTATCTCAATTTCTTAATTATTTGTTCATATTCAAACTAAATGTTAAGAAATAAACAAGATTAAGTAATTAATATGCACTAACCTCTTTGGTCTCTTTATTGGCTTGTGTAAACCTTGGAATTTCTTCACTTTATGATAATCAAAACCTTGCTCTTAATGTGGGGGTTAATTTTTGTGAAGGGTGTTCAAGGTTTTGGGGTGAGATTTGGTGAGTTATGAAGCTTTGGTGGAGCTTTCATGGAGGTTTGGGTGGAAGGGAAAATGGGTTGCGGCTGAAATGTTGAGGAAGAAAGGAGCAGATTGCTTTTCCCATTTTTGGTCTCATTTATCCTCTTTTATTAGTTAATTAAGTGGTTATCTAATGGGGATCGATGGGTAAGTGTTTAATGACATCATATGATGTCATAATTAGCATTTTCTTTCATTTTCTTTTCTTCTATTCTCTACTCATTTTCAATTTAATTTTTAGTAATATTTATTCACATTTTATGTCATAATAATTATTTACTTAACTGGACAAGTCAGCCAAAAATCACCTCTGAAGGCGAAATGACCAAAATGCCCTCTTTTTGGCTTAACAGACTAAAATTGTCTGTACCAATTGAAAAATTTTTCTAAGCATTTTCTTGGTATTCTAATACCATAGAACCCTCAATGACTCTTCTCTGGAGTCTCAAAAATTATTTTATGAATTTTTCCCCTGGTCTAGGGCTCCTAGTTGCGAGAACCGCAACTTCCCACTGGGTTACCCATCGCTAGGGCACCGACTCATTTAACTTGGTTGTATTTTATTTCTAAAATTTTTTCTAAATTTTTCTTATTAATATTTGAGTTAATTATGGTTCATCACTTTAGTTTAAATATTTTTCGGACGTTCTAGCTGTCCGGACCCACACTGGTCACTGGAATAGTAAAATGTATGGAGTTACTACAAGGAGGGTGTTACAGTTAGCTAACTTAAAGGACATTATTTTTTTTCTTATTAAGCCATAATTAATATTTAGGTCTACATATTTTAGAAAATAGATTAAAACGTTCCTATATTTCGATTCTGTCATACACCTTCCTCCATTTGTCCATTTTTTTTTTCAACTTTTGCCATTAATAAAGAGTTTAAATACCTTAATAGCTCTTAGAATAATAGCTCTTAGAATAAATTATTATTATTTTGTGCCTGGTTTTTATTATTATGAATACTTTTATCCTTTAGTTTTATTATTTATTAACAATTTGGTTCCTAATTGACCACCTTTTACATTCTTGATTAGCAGTTAAATTACTAAAAATAAGAGGGATGAACATGTCTGGCGAAACAAAAATTTAGAAACATTTTGATTTATCATTCAATATGCAAGGATTCAAATATTAATTATGACATAACACATGAACAAGAAGAAAGAAGCAAAAGAACAAGAAAAATTATCTTTATTATAGTTATACTCTAGTTTTTATAACAATTAAATAAAGTTGTCAACTAAATAACTATAAACATTGATTAGTTAACGTAAATTAACTCGCATCTCTTTGTAATAAGTCTCTTAAAGATAAGATCAATAATGACTTTAACAATAAAAAAATTTAATATGAGCAACATACTCTTTAACAAAAATTTGTTTGTCGTTAGGGCATGTTTTGTAGTAAGAAAAATGGAGATGAAAATGGTAGGGGAACTGAAAAAATGACAATTCCCCCCCCCCCCCCCCTTTTTTTTTTGAAGGATTAAGGAAGAAGGAAAAATTGGATAAATTTTAACAACCGTCTATGAACTTATCTAGTTGTAACATTACAGTCTCTCAACTTAAAAATGTAACATAAAACCCCACCAACTTTCATATTTTGTACAGTAAAATTCCTCTAACCTCTAATTACCAGTTTTTTAGTTAGACGCTGATCTAGACAGTTCCAGTATGGAGCTTAGTCAATATTTCTCTTTTTTCCCTCAAGTCATGTGTAAATTGAATCATTCTACTCTTTATAGATAGAATAAATTTTCACATGTAGAGAGAATAATTTTATACTTTGCATAAGAAAGGAGAGAGAATGTTGACAAAACACCAAGTGGGAGTTGTTCACATTAGTTTCTAACTGGAAAATCAATAATTGAAAGTCAGAGGGATTTTACTATGCAAAATTTAAAAGTTTATGGGGTTTTATGTTACATTTTAAAGTTAAAGGACTGTAGTGTTACAACCATATAAGTTCAGGGACAGTTGTTAAAATTTATCCAGGAAAAATTAAGGGCCTCTTTACTTGGAGAGAATTTCCTAATTTTCTAGAAAACTTTCCTACAAAAAATGGAAATTAGAATATTTTGTTCATTTTGATTAAGTTTTTAAAAACAAGTTAGGAAATATTTTTCCAAATTTAAAAGAAAATTTAGAAAACATCTCTGAGTTGTTTTCTAAAATTTTCCGTTATAAATTTAGATAGTTTTCTAAATTTTCTACAAGATTCCCAATAGAAAACATGGAAGTTTTTATATCAACATCAAAAAGCATGTCTTTGAATCCTGGCAAAACTCTTTTCTCATTTTATCTCTTTTCTTCCCTTTTATTCCTTCCTTCCTCAATCATCAATAAATCCTTTTCTTCAAGGAGTTCTTTCTCTTTTCTTCTCTCAATCCATTTTCTCTCCTCTTTAGTCATGACGTTTGATTGATTTTTTTTTTTCCTTGTGAGATTCCCCCAATTTAACCTTAAATATTGGATTGTGCTGATAATCCAAATTACCCCATGTTAATTTTCAATATCTTGAATCTCAATACCCTTTTTGCTCATTTGATCTTTGGTTAAATTTTACATGGGTTCAACATCATTAGGTATATTTTGTCTTTTCTTCCTTTTTTTCCCTTTACATTTTTGTTTAGTTTTTTTTGGGTAATTGAGAAAATTTGAGAAAATAGTTGAGCGTATAGATTTAATAAGCTTCAATCCCACATATAGAATGGTCACTTTTTGTCGCAAACATGTGACTCATGTAAGTGTGAGCTTGCATATTCTATTTGTCTTATTTTGTTCCAAATCAAGAAATGGTAGAAACTTTTAATTTGGAGATTCAATAAGATAGGACAAGAGATAGATTGGAGATGTTTTGATCAAGTGTTGTTATGAACTGGACTTCACAGTGCCTTGTAATTCTTCTTGTTCTTTGTGTTCCAAAAATGACAACATTGTCATTGCTTCTTTAGTTAAGAATAATGTAAATGATTTTTTTTTCTTTATTGCATCTTTTGCATTGTCTTTTTGCTGTTGGTTTTTCTTTTGGTTAGTTGAGATTAATCTTTAGGTTAGGTTATTAGAGACTGCCATTTGCTTAAGCTTAGATTCAATAATGTTTCCATTTAAATAGTTTAGTATCACCATTTACGCATTTCAATATATGTAGAAGTTCAAGTTTGCCATCATACTTAATCTGGTCCGACATTCATCTACCAATCGATTTATAATAAATAAAATTTGCATGAGCCATTGATCAAATTAGTTACTTTTAATTTCCTTCCTATCTGAATGGTTTCTTTTCATGCAAGTTGGGTCTGGAATAGAAAGAAGCTCTGCCTTATAATTGAAAATATATTATTTAATTTTAATTTATGTTAATATTTTAATTAATGTGTTTTAAAAAATATTTTTAACCTCAATTCCAATAATAATGTTAAATGATTTTCGTGGATGAGGGCGAATCACAAGAAAATATGAATTATTTAATCAAAGACATTCATTATTACGCAATGTGATAGAGAGAGCTTTCGACATATTGAAGGCTAGATTTCCAATTTTAAAATCAATACCAAATTAT
Source organism: Hevea brasiliensis (assembly GCF_030052815.1). Taxonomy (NCBI): domain Eukaryota; kingdom Viridiplantae; phylum Streptophyta; class Magnoliopsida; order Malpighiales; family Euphorbiaceae; genus Hevea; species Hevea brasiliensis. The sequence continues at coordinate 84,068,166 of NC_079498.1, read as the reverse complement.
CCTTTATGTTGGCAAAAGCTACTCCCAATTGCATGTTGTACACTATATAATTTCATCAAAATGGAAATAGAGCTGATCAACTATTCATGTTATATGGTAGAGAATGACTAACATTAAAGGAAGAAGCACGTCTTGGAGTACAACAAGAAGGTATTGAGGTAAATTTGTCCCAACAAATGCAAATGGAAATAGTTAGAGAAGCCATTACAGATCATTTGTGGAATGATTATAATAATCGTAATAGGAATTGGAATATTTTATGATCTAATCAAACTAATGATAAATTTTCTTTATATTTTGTTTCGCTTTTCTTATTACAATTTGAAGTTATATTGATTTATAGTTTTTTTCTAAATTGTACCTTGTTATGTAACATGAGTTAAATTTATCTATTTAAAAGAATAATCAAAATAAATTGTTACTTTGAAATTGCATTAGGTAATTAATAAGTGATAATAAAATCAACAATAACTTGTAAAAAAAATAAAATAAAATAATTTTTTTTCATAATATAAATATATTTTTAGTTTTACAATTTGGAAAACAATTCCAAATTTTTTATAAATGAACATATTCTCCAGTTTTTAAAATAGAAAATTTGTTTTCCATTTCTAACAAAAAAAACATGTTCTCCATTTTTTTAAAGGGAAAACTTTTTTCCAACTTTGATAAATGAACAAGTTCTAAAAGTCTATTTCCCTTATTTTGAGAGAAGGAAAAAGGGAAAGCCAAAAAAAAAAAAAAAAAAAAAATTGTGTGGATTTGTGTGGAAAATCCTCAAAGAGTATTTTGAGTAGAGATGGCAATTTGTGTCGTGATGTACCTAAATAGGTTGTGTCTCATTCTGACATCACACGATTATGCTTAACCTGAACATTACACGATTATTAATCATGTTATCAATTCTCAACCTAAATACGACCTATTTTATGATCTATATGATCTATTTGAATAAATATTTTAACAAGGTTTGCGAAGGAGGAGATCATATTTGAACCTTAGTCTATCCAATGCTCATATAATTAATAACTAACGACACTATGCCTCAACTTATATATATATATATATATATATATATATATATATATATATATATATATATATATATATATATATATATTAAAATAAATGAATAATTAATGATGTCAATAATTTATTTTATTAGTGTATTCATAGAAACTAATCTTCAACCAAAACTAAATTTTTATTAAATTTGTTCCTTTAATTTTATTCCTAAAAATAAATAAAATTTCGTTTTCAAATATTAACAATATTCAAAAGAAAATTAGAATCATTATGTTGTTTTATTCTCTTAATCTCATATAATTTATTCGTATATAAACTGAGTAGCTTTAATGAAATCAATTATAATGTTTGAGTCTAAATTTTTTTCTTTTAGTTAACTATATAATTTGTTAATTTGTCGACTATGTAATTTGTTTAATATATATATATATATTATTTTTGACTATGATTAGGATATTAATTAAGAATTCATTTTTTTTAATATAAAGAAAATATAAATTATAAAATAATGAAAGTAAAGTAATATTTTTAATTATAAATAAATGGGGGTCGTAACATGTTTAAATGGATCAAAATAAAATATGTTAACTTGACTAAATAAACAAGTTATACATGTCTTATCGGGTTAAGCGGGTCAACCCAATTAAACCCTCATTTTTAGTGTATTATAAACCAGTTGACTTATTTATGACCTAAACATATTTATACTAAACCCAAACCAGTTTAATTATATGTCGAGTCGAGTCGTGTCGTGCAATTGGGTCGTGTAAAGGATTGCCAGCTTTAATTTTGAGCTATTTTGTTTTCATCTAAATTAAGTGTAAAAAAGTGAAAAACAATGATAAATTTCATGTTTTCCCTCTCTACCCTTATATTTCCCTTCAATAGTTATTTTTTAATATAATCTTATTTATTTAGTATAGGCATTATAATAAAAATATAATAATTTTTTGTCGTCACTTTTCTTTCCATCGAAATATGAAAAATAAATAAATCATTTACTTTTTTTTCCTTTTCCCACGAAAAAAATTTATAAAAAAAATAAGAATTTTCACTTTCATAAAGATTTTACTTTCCTTATGGTTCCACTCACTTTTACATTTCCAATTCTAATTTTCTTTTCTACAAAATAGGATCTTAGAGATCCAGCATTGGACATGAGAAATATGCCTAACTCGATTGAGGTCTACCTCTTAAATGAACTCAACTTTGAAATTGCGACCTGACCAAAGTCACTAGACTAATAAAATACTAATATTTATAACACCTGAATTATAAAAATTGTTAGGTGTAGTGTTCTCATTTCAGTAAATAATGCTGTGTGACAGAAAAAAAAAAAAGAATGAAGATAATTACATGTATTTAACAAACCAGATCTCTATTTTGAAGTATATGAACAATAGAAGGCTTGAATATAATTAAGTAGATGCCTGATTAAAGAAGCCAGTTCAGTAGGTGCAATTAAGAAGGCCATGGAAATTCATGCTAGTGCATGTGAAATTAACATGTCATATGATGATTATAAAAGGACAAAGTGAATGATTTAAAATGAATAATGAATAAAATATGCATACTGACAAGATTGTTATGCAATTGAAAGGCAAGATCTGCAACCCTTTCGACTTTGCCAATTGCTATGTTCTGCTAAATTATTGACGCTACAAGTGAGCGTGTGGAGGATTCCAATGGCCCCCTAACAAAGAGACAGCCACCTCATTGTTCATTGCTCCAAACGTGTGTGATATTCAACTGGGAAAAAAGGGTAAAAGTTATATTGCTTTGATAAATTAAAAATGATCTAATTGGCTGAATATGCAGATAGAAATTAAGGCAAGCCACATATAAATATAGAAGTAGAAAAATTTTGGGAGGGAAATTAAGATGGAGTTCATGAATTTAATTAGTGTATGATGATTTACACAAGAATATTTAATTATTTCATATTGATGTACAATTATAACGCTTCATCATTTACCAATTCAAAATATTGAGAAGGGAAACTCTTGTTTTGATCATACGCCTTAAGAGGCTCTGAGTTTCATCTTCAAGATCTTGAATGCACACTTCCAAATTCTTAAGATGGCTTTGAACATTCTCCATAAGCATGTAATTATCATATTTGCAAGCAGTCTTACATCCCACAGGGCATTCCAATGCAGCATCCTCTGTTAAAATTCATTCTCCTCCGTTTCTTCTTCCTCAGATGCTATTCTTTTGCGGAGGGCAAGCTTGGAGACCAAGGGCCAGTGGCTTGGCTTGGACTGTTCCTTTGGGCCAGAGATGAAAGACATGAAGGACTTCAAGACACAGAGAGTGATTGCTTGAACCTCTCTTAACAAATTAACCAAGGTTACAATCTCATTTCCTGTGTCAATACAAGAGAAAGAGCATTTGTTCTCTAAACCATCAAATTGGTCAAGGCCTTTTTGATTGCCTTGTTTGCCATCTTCCTAGAGGTCAGATATTTCCTAACCTCAATTGCAAGACCATTTTCGCCACCTTGTCTTCTGCGAATAGTGGATTGAAGCTCCAGAGTGCATTCCTTCGTCTGCAAATGCATCCTGGGCAGAGTTCCAAACATCTAGAAGTCTAAGAGATCCATCAAGTAACTCATCGACGCACCTGCGATTGTTCTTTTGGGCTAGTCCCTGTTGAGTTAGAGGCAAAAGAAGCAACTTATCGACACACTCATGGAGATCTTGAAGGCCATCAACCTTGTGGGAGATTGATGCTGATGGTGTCGAAGTAGCTGGGACATGAGAGGGTGTGGTCTGGAGGGTAAACTGTCAGAGCGGCCATGAAATAAGGTTGCAGCCATAGTTTTCTGAAAATTTGTTAAGGAAGAGAGAGAAGCTCTAGCTAATTAAATTCTAAAATTGAAACTCTCAATTCTGTCTAGCCTTCATGGGCATCTGCTGCCCTTTTATATGAGTGCATGGAAAGGGCAGACGAGGAATCTCGTCGTCTAATTTGATGGGTGTATGATTCTGATTTGGATCTAACAATATCTCTGCCGTGTCGACGCAATGTCTCACGCCTACCCCCTCGCCAACTCGTCACCTAATTATCTCAAGAACTTAGAAAAGCTTAGAAATGGTTTTCAATTGCGTAATTATTGCAGCACACGGGCGTTGCTCTGCGCTAGCCAAGCATATATATATATATATATATCCATCTTCTTGGAGTATTTCAGATTTCAATCTTCAAATATTGTCTGTTGTTCACTAATTCATAAATAAGGTTTGCAGATTTTTTTTTTCCTTCTAATTAGTCAATAACATGTTATGAATATGCATATGGATAAGATTAACCGAACACGAGTTATGCTGACACTTTCTTTTTTACATTTATAGATTGTGCCAGCCATCTGCACCTGGAAGCAAGCTAATTTAATTGAAAATCTAATTAATTATCAAGCAATTATGAAAGAACAAGGCATTCGTGCGCTCTTATTAACATCAAATTGAAATATTTTTAATAAAATATATATTTTGTCAAATTCAACTATAGGTGGTCACAAACGTAATTGCCTGCGCATTGCAACATATTTATAAATAATTATATTTTTTTCTAAATATTTTATAATGATTAGTAACGAGATTATTATTACTATCCTTGTTTCCTTAGAAAAATAATTCTGACTATTTCAGAACTTACAATTTGTAGGCGTGCCATATACAGAGTATATTACCTAAATTATGCTCTCATTTTTGAAATCAACGATGGAGGGAGTTGACTCTATTATACGCAACTTCATCAATCTCAGAAGTAATTGAATGGAAAAGACTTATTTGATTGCTTGAACAATGAAGATAAGACTTGAGAAAAGTATATACAAAGTTTTGAAAATTAAATGCAACAGTTAAAAAATTAAAGACTGATAAAATAAAAAACATATAGACTGTTGGAGTCTGATTTGTGTTGTTAGATTGAGTTATTGATTATTGAATTGGTTGGCTGAGTTTGTTAGGGATTTTCCCGTAGCATCATATTGACTATATATAGCTACATCAAAGAGAAGCTGATTGAACCTCGAAAGCCCCAAAATTGTACTTCCCACATTCAACTTGTATTCGCAACTGCTATCCACTATCTATAACTGCTATTAATCTCTCCTGTATCAGTAACTTCCCGCTAGGTGACATCTTCAATAACTTCCCATTAATTAGTAACCTCCATAAATAACCACAAAAAATTATTAACACATAATTAGTTAGGCCTCATAATTAAATTGATGAAATTAAATTAACTTCATAAAAAATTAATTTAATTAATCATAGGCCTAAAAATAATTAATGAGCTAAAATTAATTATTTTGGTGCAAATAATTTCCCCTTCATATTGATTGGCCGATTAGGCCATTCTAATGTGGAAATTAATTTTTTCCTCTAGCACCTGCTCTCCTACTCTTATATAATTTTAACATAAAATTTCACAGCACGCATCTTATCCAAATGCAAGAACTTGAATTTTAAAACAAACCCATCTTTTAATAAGTTTTTCAAATTTCAAAAACTCTTAATTCATATCAAATCATACCACCTTTTCACCTTCCCAAAGCAATTAAAGCAAGCGATTAATAAAATTTCTTTCCAATTTACCGTTTATTCTCACCATTCTCACCATTCATTTTCTTCTTTAAATCTATCTCAAATCACCATTTTCACTAAACAAATCCACCATATTCATCACAATTCTCTGAAAATCATCACCCAGCTCATATTTCTTTTCTTTTCCTCCCTCTCTTTCCTGCGCCTCTACCTTGCACGATTCGGGTCACCACTGTTGGCCTTCCATCGTTGTTGGCCTTCTGCTCACCTAATGCCATTAGTTTGGGTCCACCATCGATTGTTAGAAGGCCTGGAAGTCCTCCCTTACTTGCTACCTAGCTTTCCACTCAAGTTTTGCATTTTTTTCAATCTACACCTAACATTATTTTGGTTACATATTATTTCCTTTACCTCACTTTCATACCATTTAGGCCATTTCTTTGCTTTTCCAACCATTTTTTAGCTATTTGGGTACTGGTCTTTCATAAGTGTTACCAATTTGTTGTTGATTTGAAGAATTTCAAGTAAATTTATGGGTACCTTTCAATCTTGGTATTATAGAATGATTTCTAATATCTTGCAATTTATGAGCTTGAATTTGAACTTTGGAAGTGTAGGGCAACCTGTTGATGTGGCTTTTTCACTTAGATTTTTACTGTGAAAGTGGCATGCACTTGCCCTAATACTGCACCTGGTATGACACCTAGCATGGTACCTATTACCTATTACGGTACCTGGTATGGTACCTGCAATGGTACTTAGACAATTCCCTAGATATTAGGTACTTCTACATCTGGTCAGGTACTTTTGCTACTTCTATGACTAAGAGAGTTTACATATCCAGCTTTTCGATCTCAAGTATTAACTTATTGATAAGACTTATAAAAGGTAATATTTTGAATTACACTTGCTGGATGGTCTTACTCTATTGTGTGCTTCTTCTGCAAGTTGTGTTGGAAATGGCTACATATTGAAAAGTCAATTTTCTAGATGCTTGTATTGCATAAGAGACTTTGTTAAAATTTTCACTAACCAAGTGCTTTGTTGACTCGTAGGTGCCTTTATAGTTACCTTTGCAGTGTTGACTTTTCTCAAGTTAAGCCTCCTATTTCATTAAGTCCCTAGTACCTTCTCTCACACTTTGGATACTTTTGAGACCAACTCCCCTAATCACTTCCCTAAGTACCTTTTACTGATTCACTTCTTTGTCTTTATGTGTAGAACCTTTTACGTGGATAATATAAGTGTAGGCTTTTTGACACTTCCCCATCAGGTGCCTGTACCAGATATTGGAAAGTTGTCTATCCAGCCTTGTTTCAACAACTTATTAACTCTAAGGATTTTTTTTTTTTGCATGCTGATTACATATGAATGAATGTTATAATATGTTAGTCATATGTCAGCTTTATCTTTACATTAATTACAGGGATCTTAAGGAAAGTTGTGGGATCAGCCATTTGAGGCTGTGAATTAGCCTCAAGTGCTTCTTCATACTTGGTGCTTCCCCATCGACCTCTTGCAAGGCACAATGGCTAGGGACTTGGCACACTTTTCTTTATGGGATTCATCATCATCACTTTGATTCTCTTCCTTAAAAGGACCCATGGTCAAAAGATATAGCAAACCTTACACCAATGGCATGGGACTCTCATATAGAGCTATTGGTTGGTACCCCTTGAGTCTTTTAATGTATCTTCTTATAAAGGAACTAACTGGACTCATCATAGTATTGGACATGCATACATTCAGATACCTTAGTGTTCCTAGAAGGGCAATATATGATAAGCATAGGTGCAGAGGAACCTTGGTTCCTTTGATTGCTCCTGCTTGAACCTGTAATTTCCTGAGTTCTTTGATAACTCCTTTGAAATCTATGCTAGTTATATTGACAAAGACCCCTAGAAAGAAAGGATCCTCAGATAATAACATCTTTTCCTTTTTCTCTAGAAACTTAAGAACTCCTTTGTTGATATGGTCCTGTATCACACTCCTAAAAGTCCAACAATTATTAGTACTATGATCCCAGGTATCATGACACTTATAGTAATCTTTTCCTTTCATCTCTTCTTTAATTTGGAGCTTATGGTCAGCAGGAAAAGTGATAAATTTCTCCATTAACAAGAAATTAAAGATCTCTTCTTTGCTTATGTTGAAGGCGTATAGGAGAGTCCTATTTGAAGATAATTGAGATTAAGTTTCCATTTGGGAGCCACCTTATATGGGGTACTTAAGGCAAGAAGGACACAGGAACCAGTGGTAACCATGTCAGCCTCAACTAACTCATGATTATTTACTTCTTGGAAGTAAGTCCCCATGGCTCTTCTCTTTCTACTTGACTCCTCCATGAGTAGCTCTTCATACTCGGCCACTTTAGTATTAAGTTCATAGAAGTTTTTAAACTCCATCCCCTGAAACTTTTTCAAGTCCGTGTTATGCCGTCTTGACATATGCTACTTTAGGTAAGAGAACCTTGCATCTATTTCTCATTTTCTTGAACCTGGTAATGAAAGCATCTGCTGACTCTCCACTCCTCTAGGCCCTTCTAAAAAGGTCGAATATACTCACTTCAAGTTTAGCCCAAAAGAACTGGGTATGGAACAACCATTTTATCTCTACCTAGAAATAAATAGAATTTCTTAGAAGGGTAAAATACTAAGTGAAAGCGGTACCGTAAGGGAATTTAAAAGCAATATCAATTTGAAACTAGCGAAGTTGTTATAATCACTAATTCATTACACTGAACAGTGAACCTCACTATATGCTCTAAGGTTGACTACTCATCTTCACCTAAAAACACAGTAAAGTCAAGAATATGTTAACCCCTTGGATATGGATTCTCCCTATCAATATCATCTGGGTAAGGTTTGTAAAACTCTGGGGAGCCGGCCTACATCAGGCTAGGCCGATAAAGCTCCTAACAACATCCTTTACCACTTCCATAACTATGTCACAAGTGCTAGTGCCTAAGGCACTGATGTAGTTGGTTGAGGTACCTGCACCATGGTCATGTTAATTCCTCTGTAACTATTGCCCCCGAGCTAAAGGTCACCTAGGACATCTGTGCCTGCTAAGGCACTAGTACCACCTAAGAACCTACAATTGCTTGTGCATCATAAACACCCAAGTGAGTTAAAGGGTTAGTGTTAATGAGAATTTGGGTATGAGCAGCAGTCCTATCTTGGGGTGGCTAGTTTGCACTAATGCTCCAGAGTGGTTAGCCACTTGTTCCTCTCTCCTGTGAAGTGGTTAGCATCATTTTTCATTCTGAGCACGATTTGCATTGGTTACACCATGGGGAGTTCTTGGTTGAGGTTGCCCCCTAAGCTCCTAGATACAAAATCAAACTGCTCTGGCCTAATGAATTAGCCATCAGACAATGTAGGCATTGAAAATTTTAACTTTTCAACTAAGAGTTGAATTGCATCAGCAAGTTTATTCAAAGTTTGATCATTTTTATCAAACCACTCATGTAAGTCTTTTTTTTAAGGTCCCAACGATGGATGGTGCGTTGGTATTTTTAATAGCAGTAACACGAACTGACCAGCCCTGCCTCTATTTTGGATTAATAACTAAGGTATATATAGTCTCTGTTGGGTCAATATTCTAAACCTTTCTGCTTAAGAAATTGGTTCCTTTTCAAATTATTCCACCATTTAGAGAACCTAATGAAAGAAAAATGCACCTACGGGTGCAAAGTTAGCAATTTAAAATTTTTCTTAACCCTAGGGTTTCATGCAACACATAAACCATTTATGCTATTGTAAAATACATAATTTGGTCATAATAAATTATGTTTCAATTGCTAACATGCCTAATTGTCATTATGAAACAAAAACCCCAAATTTAATAGGGTAAAGTTAAGGGAAATTTACCCCTTAAGTGCAGAATCAAATTCCTACACCAATCTAGGGAGTTAAGACCACAAATTGTTGATCCTCTAGCTTGTCCACACAAACAAGAAGACAAAGCACCTTTGAAAGAACCAAAACCCTTTGTTCTCCTTTTGGTTTGGCTAAGACTTGGAAGAAGAAGAACTTTAGGATTTCTTAGTTTTACTTGTTGGAAGTGATGAGAAACACTTTTTCAGCTTTTAATTCAAGAGTTATAACAATTAACACTCTTGAATCAAGCTAGGAATAAAGAAGAAAAGTTAGCTATGGAGAGAAGAGCGTTTCGACCAAGAGAAGAAGAAAGAAGAAGACTACTTTTTAAGAGAAGAAGAAAGAAGAAGTCTACTTTTTCTTTCTTTCTTATCCCTTTTATTTATTTTAATTCTCTTAATTATAATTAAGCTTAAAAGTGTCCACACTTAATTCACTCATCAAATATGTTTTCTAATCTCAATTAGTCCACTTGTCAACTTAAGATAATTAAGAAATCAAAATTTCAATTAATTAGCATATATTAAAATACTAATTAATCAAGCACTTTCTCTCTCCTTTGACCAGTGAAGGAACGGAAGCGTGAAAAACACAAGTTTATACCATTGAATTCAAAAATTTTTACCTAGGGTCACATGCATTATGCAAGATTTATTTTTATCTATTTGATTTCAATGATAAACAACATATTAAAACTCTTTTAATATGTTTTTGGGTCTGTATTTGCCATTTAAGATTTTAAAATTAATCAGATTAATTTTAGAACCCTAGATTAAATCAAGAACGATTACACTAACCTCTTGATGCACTGCAGTGTGTCTGTGCCTTTGAGATTTGTCTTTAGGACACCAGATGTTGTTCCTCTAGTTTGTCCACACCAAGAACACCTATGGCAGCCCTTGAACAGCTTCTAAAGCTTTTTCTATTAATTAGAAATTCAAGTTCTGCCTTTTAAGAGATTAGAGATGTAAACAGAACACTAGAAACAATTTCTAGTGTTCTTAATTCAAGAGATTGATGGCTAATCTCTTTGAATTGATGAGAGATGGAGAAGAATAGATGGAGAACCTCAAAATGGCGTGACAAAGGAGAGGAGTGGCTACTGGTTATTTTTCTTTTTCATAACAACACTTATATAGCTAGGTTAACACATTAAACCCTTGCCACATGTCACCCTTTGATTAGCTCTAGGTTTAAGTGACTCAATCACATTGTGCCAAGTGTCAAACCTATATTTAATCTTGATTTTAATCATCTTACATGATTAAAAAACATTTGGCGAGCTTATGTGTAATCCCATGTGTCACCATCTCATGGTACCACGTGTCACACTGTGAAATGACCTAAATGCCCCTGTGTCTTAATTTTGAGTTCTTAACCCAAAATAATTATTTTTCTTCTTCTAATTAATTTATATCAAATATAAATAAAATAATTAATCTCTATTAATTAATTTCTCATTAATTAAATTCATATTTAAACACTTTAAATATAAATTTAACTTATACTATACATCAAATAATCTAGATTTGGTTTCAAGTCATGCTAGGGACTTTGCAATTTAATTGCAAACCAAACCTATTTAATTAATCAATTAAACTCTTTAATTAATTAAGTAAATCATATTTAAATAGGTGATAACTTGTGTATGTGTGTAACTTACTAGGCTCATCACTAATTGGCAATGAGACATGATATCAACTCTTAATATCATCAGAACTCTTTCTCACCATAAATGATTTCTCTAAATCATTTTATGAACCTCATAGACCATGGTTAACACCTAGCATAGCATGCCATGGCCACCCAATTAGTAATAAGGTTTACCTTAAATGAACCTATAATCATATGTTACTATGCACTAGAATCTCTCTGTTACAAAATCCCAACTCAAGCTGGAGTCATGGTTTATGTCAAACTCCATTTGCTATGAATATTATGTTCTCTTTTTATTCCAGTTATTGATTAAAAGATTTTTCATCGAAACTCTTTTACGAATAAATCTATTTGTCTGGCAGGAACTTGAAACATCAAGAACAATTAAATGAACATAGGATTTTATCTCTATTTACTTAGGGGAACAGATTCCATCTTGATCAACACCTACCTCCATATATAACTAGTAGGAGCCAACACATGCCCATATACCCATACACAATACAAGTATGAAAGCGAGATCAAACTCAAACTACCTATATACAAGATAACTGTGCTATCTCAGGTCTAAAGATTATATGCATTGATATGATTTATGACAAAACATTGACAAGAGTAAACTCCATGTGCTTGTCATAAGTGTCACTGGTTCGGCCTACTTATAATTTATAAGTGCCTATCATGTTTGTTATATGGCATGAGACTCACCATTCCATCTTATTTATATCTCATATAAATAACTTGGGAACAAACATGAATACAATCTTTCTGGATAAGTCATGTCCTTATTATGAAGTATCCTCGATTGTGAACCTATTTATGATACTTTGTGCTAGAAATATTGTCACTCATATTCTTAACAACTTAAGAATAATATTTCTAACAAAATATTAATGAACCTTTTCTATTACACATAAATATATTATGTAAATGGAAAAGTGGAAATGCCTTTTATTAATAAAATTATGTACAAGATACATACTAAATGATACGCTCTGGGGCATACTACTAACAATCTCCCACTAGCACTAGAGCCATTCATTACAATATCTTAGACCTATCTTCTCAAGATGTCGGTCTAACTGAGTCTATGACATAGGCTTAGTGAATGGATCAACTGGATTTTCAGCTGATGTTATTTTTCTGCATGGTTATATCACCTTGCCCAACTATATCTCTGATAATGTGGTAGTGCCTTTCTATGTGTTTGGATTTTTGGTGAGACCTTAGTTCCTTAGCCTGTATGACTGCTCCATTGTTGTCACAGTGTAGTGGAACTGCTGACTTAATGGAAGGAACTACTGTAAGTTCTGTCATGAACTTCTTTATCCAAATAGCTTCCTTTGCAACATCTGATGCAGCAATATGCTCAGCCTCTATAGTGGAATCTGCAGTCGTGCTCTGTTTGGAACTCTTCCAACTGACTGCACCTCCATTACAAATGAACACATATCCAGAGGTAGACTTTTTATCATCAATATCTGATTGGAAATCAGAATCAGTATAACCATCCAATTGCAAGTCTCCACCTCCATATATCAAGAATAAATCCTTAGTTCTTCTCAAGTACTTAAGGATATTCTTGACAGCTATCCAATGTTCCAAACCTGGATTGGATTGATACTTGCTAGTCAAACTAACAGCATATGCGATATTCGGCCTAGTGCACAACATTGCATACATTAAACTTTCAATAGCCGAAGCATATGAAACCTGCCCTTCTTATCTCTTTCTTCAGGTGTCTTTGGAGACATCTCTTTAAAAAGGTGGATACCATGTCTCACTGGTAACAATCCTCTCTTGGAATCAAGCATGTTAAACCTCTTTAACACCTTTTCCAAGTATAGACTTTGGGATAAACCAATTATTCTTTTCGCTTAATCTCTATATATGCGAATCCCAAGAATATAGGTTGCCTCCCCTAAGTCTTTCATGGAGAATGTATTTGACAACCATACCTTTATAGTTGTCAACATACCTGTGTCATTACCCATCAACAATATGTCATCCACATATAAGACAAGGAAAGTGATAGCACTGTCACTAACCTTCTTATATACACATGGCTCATCCTCATTTTTGATAAAACCAAAAGATTTAATGGCTTCATCAAAACGGATGTTCCAACTCCTCGAAGCTTGTTTCAATCCATAAATGGATCGCTTTAGTATGCATACCTTGGAACCATCTTGGGATTCGAAACCCCTAGGTTGTTCCATGAAAATGTTTTCTTCAATGTATCCATTGAGAAAAGTTGTTTTGACATCCATTTGCCAAATCTCATAATCATAGTATATAGCTATTGCTAATAAAATCCTAATTGATTTAAGCATGGCAACAGGCGAGAAAGTCTCCTCATAGTCGACTCCTTGCCTTTGGCGAAACCCTTTCGCTACTAGTATTGCCTTATAGGTCTCTACCTTTCCATCAGAACCAATTTTCTTCTTGAAAACCCATTTGTTCCCTATAGGTACAATACCTTCAGGTGGGTCAACAAGATCCCAAACTTGATTCTTATACATGGAATCAATCTCGGATTTCATAGCATCAATCCATTTTGAAGAGACTATATCTGATATAGCTTCTTCATAGGTAAGTGGATCATCTCCATGATCTACTTCTTCATGAGTAGACAACTCTTGTTTTTCTTCATGAAGAAAACCATATCTCACTGGTGGGTGAAATACCCTGGTTGTTCTACGAGGAACAGCTGTAGATGTTTCATCAACGGGTATAGGTTGACTAGATGGATCTATATCCATCGATGCATTGGTTGGTCAAAATTCTCCAATTCTAACTCTATTTGCCTTCCTTTGCCTCCTTCTTGAACAAACTGTTGTTCAAGAAATGTGGCATCTCTACTTATCACAACCTTTTGTGAAGTAGGCAAATAAAAATAATATCCAGAACTATCTTTTGGATATCCAACAAATCGACCTTTTTCTGATCTGGTCTCCAATTTATCAGTGTTCAGCTTTTTGATATAAGCTGGACAACCCCAAATCTTAACATGCTTAAGACTTGGTTTTCTTCCATGCCATATCTCATAAGGTGTGGAAGAAACTGATTTTGATGGAATCCTATTCAGAATATACAAAGCTGATACTAATGCAAATCCCCAAAAGAAGATTGGCATATCAGTATAGCTCATCATACTACGTACCATATCCAATAGGGTACGATTTCTCCTTTCAGATACACCATTCAGCTGTGGCGTTCCTGGAGGAGTCAGCTGAGAAACAATGCCATGCTCTCTCAAATATTCATCAAATTCAATACTCAAATATTCACCTCCACGATCTGATCGAAGAGCTTTAATACTCTTTCCTGTTTGATTTTCTACTTCAGATTTAAATTCTTTAAACTTTTCAAAGGATTCATGTTTGTATTTCATCAAATACAAATACCCAAATCTTGATTTATCATCAGTAAAGGTAATAAAATAATGAAAGCCCCCTCTAGCCATTTCTTTAAATGGACCACATACATCACTATATATTAGCTCCAAAATATTTTCAGCTCTTAGCCCTTGTCCAACAAAGGGTGATCTAGTCATTTTGCCCTGAAGGCAAGATTCACAAGTTGGAGTAGGCTCAGAGCCCAATGAGGATAGAATCCCCATTTCTCCAGTTGTGCAATCCTATCTTCTGCAACATGACATAACCTTAAGTGCCAAATATATTTTGAACTTGAGTTGGTTTTCACCATGGCATTGCATTCTTTTAGATCACTTGCATTCAATTTGTGTTTGTCATTATTATCCAAATAATAAAGACCATGATTCATTTAACCTGAACCAACATATTTATTTCCAAAATAAATATTGCAAACATCATCTGTGAACTGAAATTCATAGCCATTTCTAGTCAAACTAGATATAGAAATGATGTTCTTAAAAGCATCAGGTACATATAAAATATTATCCAAACACAAAACATGTCCAAACATGTAAAAAGATTTAGATCCTATAGCTAAAGCTTCAACAGTTGAGCCATTGCCAATCCGGACTCTAATATCTTGAGAATGCAAGCTGCTACTATTTGCTAGTTCCTGCATATCATTAGAAATGTGAGAACTGGTACCAGTATCTAAAACTCAAGCTGTAGATGAACTATGAGTATCATCAGAATCTAAATAACAAGATATGGACATACCTTCCGAAGGTGTATCCTTCTTGTCCTTCAGAGAAGCAAGATACTCTGGGCAGTTCCTTTTCCAGTGCCCATCCTTTTGGCAGTGGAAACACTTTCCTTTGCCTACATCAGCTTTAGTCTTCCTTTTCTGTTTAGCTATTTTCTTGGAAGGACCAGGAATCTGAGGTTTCTTTTTCTTATTGCCCTTCTTCCTGTTGGACTTTCTAGCAGAAGAAGATGCAATCAAAGCTACCTCTTTTCCTTTATTGCCTGGTATATTCTTTTGGGCAATAACCAGCATATTGAGTAAACCAGCTAAGGTGCATTCCTATTGAGTCATATGGAAATTTGTCACAACATTCCCAAAAGACTCAGGAAGGGACTGAAGGATCAAATCCGTCTGTAGTTGGAAATCCATGTTGAAGTCAAGATGTTCCAACTGCTCAATCAGCCAAATCATCTTATGGACATGATCCCCAACATTCTGTCCCTCAGACATCCTCATACGGAATAGCTGTCTAGATATCTCATACCTAGCATTCCTGCTGTGCTCACCATACAACTCTTGTAGGTGAAGGAGGATCTCACTCGCACTAAATATGTTCTCATGCTGCTTTTATAACTCATTACTCATGAAAGCAAGCATGTAACACTTAGCTCTCATATCATGCTCCTTCCACTTATCCAAAGTTCCATGTTCCTCTTGCGTGGCCTCTAGAGGTAAAGGACCAGGAACATTTGAATCTAGAACAGATCCTATATGTTCAAGGATCAGGACAAGTTTCAAATTTCTTAGCCAATCAGACAGATTAGGTCCTGTCAACCTATTGCGATCAAGTATGCTTGCAAGGATATTGGATGGTGGTGGTTGTTCTATGCTCATTTTTATCAGAAAATTAACTGCAGAAAATAACCAGATTAATTAGCAAATGTATCATGTAATTAACCAAAATGATTATGGTCTTTTAATTAAATTGGTCCTCCCATTAACTTAGTGAATCCTACACTTCCAAAGTAGAAAACGGAAATCCTAGTTGGATGGATTTCTAGTGGGTGATTGAATTCTTATAATTCTATTGATCATCCTCAAGTACATCCATTATTGGAATTACAATAAACTATAAGTGAGCAACTCCTTGCCCATTACATCTCATGTGAGGTTCAATCCTTTACCTAGCCCCTAATGCTCAAAATCTCAGGTACATCCATTATTGACTTATCTTGCATTAGTTAAGTTGATCCCATTGAGCCAATAATTATGCAAATAATTTTAATGTTCTCAGGTACATCCAATATTGGCCACCAAACTATTTACATATTTACAACATCTCATGCTTAACAATTATTCTTAAGAAAATCTCTTAAATTAATTGCATCTTATGCAACTATTTAAAATTTCTTAAAATAATTGCCCCAATGGAGGGCCTATGTTATAATTACTTTAATTATAGCATTTCCAACTTAATCATTTCTTTGGAAGATTTTATGGTCATTCTAATTACTATTAAGGTCTCACTTTGCACATTATCCAATTAGCATGCATATATCATATAATAGCATACATTCCCATACATCTCATGCATTCATGGATAAGCAATAAATATGGTATGATCATGGACTTTCTAAGGGATTCAATTCTGAGCCACCAAGAATTGCATCAGGGCATTCCTAGGTGCATTTCATTCATTCATTTTACAAGAGTTGTTGAAGGAGTACATAATCAACACTTGATCTTGAATTCCTCCCACTGGTCCCACCAATGCTCTTGACCTCCTTGAACTTCTTGCAATCCAATATTACATAGTAATCCTTGGCATACCAAGGCGAATTTATAAGAACTTAAATAAATGAAATTACAACCTAAAAATTATTACAAACTTAGTAATACATGCCCAAAATAAATTAAAAGAAATTAATTAATTTACAATCCCAAATAAACATAAAAGAAATAAATCCAATCACATTGGTCTTTTATAGTCCATGATCATCCATCATGCATATCACTATTTAACAATTAAATAAAACATACATACTTAAATTAAATTGAATATCTCATATTTAACTTAAAAATCCAGATTTGAATATGATTCAAATAAATTTAAAAATTCAGATTTGAATCTCATTTAAACAAATTTAAAAATTCAGATTTGAATCACATTCAAACAACTTTAAAAATTCAGATTTGAATCACATTCAAGCATTTTTTAAAAAATCAGATTTGAATCACATTCAAACATTTTTAAAAAAAATCAAATTTGAATTTTATTCAATCAATTTTAAAAAATCAGATTTAAATATGATTCAAACAACTTTAAAAATTCAGATTTGAATCACATTCAAACAACTTTTAAAATTCAGATTTGAATCACATTCAAACAATTTTTAAAATTCTGATTTGAATCATAATTTAATTGTGTGATAAAAATTCTAATTAAACAATTTAATTAGACATAAAATGGATCTTAGATCATACAACAATTGCACATTCACCATCCATTTACCTTTGCACACTATTGTGGTGCATCAACCATGCGTACCATGGTGTTCATCATTTGTGCCGCCACCTTAGCTTTGCAACCAGCAATGAACTTTTGATCTCATGATCAAACACACAATTAAATCATATAAACATCAATCTAAATGGCAAATATAGTGGCTCTGATGCCAATTGAAGGAACGGAAGCGTGAAAAACACAAGTTTATACCATTGAATTCAAAAATTTTCACCTAGGGTCACATGCATCATGCAAGATTTATTTTTATCTATTTGATTTCAATGATAAACAACATATTAAAACTCTTTTAATATGATTTTGGATCTGTATTTGCCATTTAAGATTTTAAAATTAATCAGATTAATTTTAGAACCCTAGATTAAATCAAGAACGATTACACTAACCTCTTGATGCACTGCAGCGTGTCTGCGCCATTGAGATTTGTCTTTAGGACACTAGATGTTGTCCCTCTTATTTGTCCACACCAAGAACACCTATAGCAGCCCTTGAACAGCTTCTAAAGCTTTTTCTATTAATTAGAAATTCAAGTTCTGTCTTTTAAGAGATTAAAGATGTAAACAGGACACTAGAAACAATTTCTAGTATTTTTAATTCAAGAGATTGATGGCTAATCTCTTTGAATTGATGAGAGATGAAGAAGAATAGATGGAGAACCTCAAAATGGTGTGACAAAGGAGAGGAGTGGCTGCTGGTTGTTTTTCTTTTTCATAACAACACTTATATAGCTAGGTTAACACATTAAACCCTTGCCACATGTCACCCTTTGATTAGCTCTAGGTTTAAGTGACTCAATCACATTGTGCCAAGTGTCAAACCTATATTTAATCTTGATTTTAATCATCTTACATGATTAAAAAACATTTGACAAGCTTATGTGAAATCCCATGTGTCACCATCTCATGGTGCCACATGTCACACTGTGAAATGACCTAAATGTCCCTGTGTCTTGATTTTGAGTTCTTAACCCAAAATAATTATTTTTCTTCTTCTAATTAATTTATATCAAATATAAATAAATTAATTAATCTCTATTAATTAATTTCTCATTAATTAAATTCATATTTAAACACTTTAAATATAAATTTAACTTAAACTATACTTCCAATAATCTAGATTTGGTTTCAAGTCATGCTAGGGACTTTGCAATTTAATTACAAACCAAACCTATTTAATTAATCAATTAAACTCTTTAATTAATTAATTAAATCATATTTAAATAGGTGATAACTTGTGTATGTGTGTAACTTACTAGGCTCATCACTAATTGGCAATGAGACATGATATCAACTCTTAATATCATCAGAACTCTTTCTCACCATAAATGATTTCTCTAAATCATTTTATGAACCTCATAGACCATGGTTAACACCTAGCATAGCATGCCATGGCCACCCAATTAGTAATAAGGTTTACCTTAAATGAACCTATAATCATATGTTACCATGCACTAGAATCTCTCTGTTACAAAATCTCAACTCAAGCTGGAGTCATGGTTTATGTCAAACTCCATTTGCTATGAATATTATGTTCTCTTTTAATTCCAGTTCTTGATTAAAAAGATTTTCTCATCAGAAACTCTTTTCTGAATAAATCTATCTGTCCTGGCCAGGAACTTGAAACATCAAGAACAATTAAATGAACATAGGATTTTATCTCTATTTACTTAGAGGAACAGATTCCATCTTGATCAACACCTACCTCCATATAGAACTAGTAAAAGCCAACACATGCCCATATACCCATACACAGTATAAGTATGAAAGCAGTATCAAACTCAAACTACCTATATACAAGATAACTGTGCTATCTCAGGTCTAAAGATTATATGCACTGATATGATTTATGACAAAACATTGACAAGAGTAAACTCCATGTGCTTGTCATAAGTGTCACTGGTTCGGCCTACTTATAATTTATAAGTGCCTATCATGTTTGTTATGTGGCATGAGACTCACCATTCCATCTTATTTATATCTCATATAAATAACTTGGGAACAAACATGAATACAATCTTTCTGGATAAGTCATGTCCTTATTATGAAGTATCCTCGATTGTGAACCTATTTATGATACTTTGTGCTACAAATATTGTCACTCATATTCTTAACAACTTAAGAATAATATTTCTAACGAAATATTAATGGACCTTTTCTATTACACATAAATATATTATGTAAATGGAAAAGTGGAAATGCCTTTTATTAATAAAATTATGTACAAGATACATACTAAATGATATGCTCTGGGGCATACTACTAACAACCAAGTCAAAATTAATCAAATTAACCAAAATTAATTTTCTACCTTACGCTAAATTAATCAAGTTTATATTTAAATACTTTAAATATTAACTTGAACACTTCCATAGTTAAATTTAGTTTCAAGTCATGCTAGGAACTTTGCAATCTAATTACAAACTAAATATATTAATTTTATTAACTAATTAAACCATTTAATTATTTAATCAAATTAATTGGTCATATCGACACCATATTTTGGCCGATCCCCAGAATCAATAAATTTCGAAACCGATCCCCAGCATTAAGTCTCCCTTTGCCAGCCAATTACATTTCCGATCTCTCTTTGCCGGACGACCACATTTCCGATCTCCCCTCAAAAGGAATTGAATCAATACTAAGTCCCCATATCATTTAAAGCCTCACCGATCTCTCAAAACAATTGTCAAGTCCCCTGATCAATCAATTATGTTTCCGATCTTTCTTGTCAAACGAGATTCAACCAACATTAGGCCTTCGTGCCACCAGTCTTATTGCCGATCTCTCATTTAAAAGTTTAGGAATAATCAAGTTAAGGTTTCGACTCGGTTTAATGATGATCCCGATCTTAAGTGTTCAAGTCAAATTTCCAATTTTAATCAAGTCCCATTTAGCGTTGGTTCTCTGCCGATCTCATGCTTATTATGTTTTCCGATCTCTTACACTTAGATTAATAATCACTTTTAGATGTTGTTCTAATATGCTCAGACAATCAAGTGCTCAAGTAATTTAGAGATTTTTCGATCACATCCATTCACTGAACAAAAAGGGAATTTTATTTCATATTAAAATTCATACAAGTCATTCGGCTGGGAGATCACCCGCAGCCCGATCTATATTTTGTTCACTCCCTCTCTCACCCTCAGCCTCTTCCTCGCTTTCCTCTTTGTCTTGGGGAGCCAGGTCAACCATCCAGGAGAAATCCTCCTCGGGATACCGCTTCTTGAGCTCAGCCAGGAGATCCCTGTGAGCGTTCACATAAGCACCGGCCTCCCTTGTCACCGCTTCCTCCTCTTTCGCTTTGAGCTCCTCAGTGAGGTGAGCAACTTCACCAGCCCGAAGCGCTTGAACTTCTTTAAGAACATGAGTTCGCTCGGCCAGAACATGAGCTTGCTCAGCCAGCTTATCCTCGTAGAACTTCATCCGCCCCTCGATTTCAGATATATAGTTCTGAGCGGATGAGAGTTGGGATCGAAGGGAGGCCACTTCATGACCCATCTTCTCGACCTCCTTACCCAGGCGGTGAGCCTTCTCCCGGACAATGTGCTGGTTCACTAAGCACTCCACATTCAGACTCATAGATTGGGTCAAGATGTCATCAAGATTATCCGGAGACAGCCTATCCCGATCTTCCTGAAGGCAGATGGAGGATCCCAAGACCTTAGCGAAACTCGGGTTCTCTTGAACCGTGCGGTTCTTCTCCAGCGAGTGGATCAGGACTTGGGCACCGCGGGAAAGAGTCCTAACAGGAGGTTGGGAAGGACCCCCTTCCGCACTCGAAGCGACTGGAGGAGGTGGAGGCGGCTCTTCTTGGCGAGGAGGAGATCGAACCACCTCCACGACCGGCGATCCCGAGGGTTGAGACGAGCCTCCTTGTATTTCCCCGGGTTCATGGCTGGGTGTCTAGAGCAGCTCAGATCTCTTCATCTCCCGCACTTTCCAGGAGACCTCTCTCTTTCGCTTTCGGCTCTCCTTGGAAGCTTCGCCGCTTGCCATACCTGCACAAAGAAGAGGTCAGTGAGATCGCTAAGGTCCAAAGATCTAAGATGAAAAAAATACCGATGCCGAGGTCAGAGAGCTGAAGCCCCCGATCTTTGCCAGTAATCAACTCCATTGTCCAGTGATGCAGTTCGGCAGTCACTGCGTCTAAACAAGAGAACTTCTCTCTGCCCGCCTGTTCTTTCAGCTCCATCACCATCAGGCCTTCTTCCCTATTCAAGACGAGGCGCTTCGGAATTAAAGGGCCTTAGTGTAGCCAGCTACGAGGGAAACCCTCAAAGCCGTTCGGAATTTTGCTCCTTAGAATGAAGAAGCGGTTTTTCCAATTCTTCAGGGAGGAGGGTAGATCGGTGAAAAGCCCGCAATGCGGCTTCGCCTGGAAGAACCAATACTCGTCGTCCTTTCGACGAGTTAATCTATGCAGTTCAACGAATACCTTAGCTGTAGGACGGAATCCCTTAGCTCGGTAGAGACCTCTGAAGGCTACTAGGATCCGCCACGAGTTCGAGTGGACTTGGGCTATGCACACTTGGTGAAATTTTAAGACTTTCTTGAAGAAGTCATCAAGAGGGAACCGCAGCTCGGCTTTTAGTTGCTCTTCGTATACTATAATCATGTCGTTCTCTTGGAAGAAGTGATCGGCTCGGAGATCGCCGTGACACCGGATAAGTTCGTATGAATCAGGCTCAATGTTGTACTCCTGGCTGAACGACTGTAGGTCGGTTTCTTGCAAGATTGATGGCAGCTAGTCCATGGGAAGATTCTTTCTCCCTGAAGAAGGTACATGCCTTGATGGTGCTGCTTGTCCCTGAGCTGGAACAGAGACCCTAGGAGGTTCAGGTCTCGCGCTTGGTCCGACCACCTCCACTTCATCAGATGACCACGAGATCTGAACAGAAGGGGGGCTTGCCGCTCTCTGACCCTCGCTGCCGCTCATTTTCAAAGAAATAGAGATTTTAAACTAAAAGAAAGATCAAAACCCTTACCGGAGTCTGATCGGTGTCAGAAGAACTTGAGAAAATGAGAGAATTTTGAAGTTGTTCGCGAAAGGCTGAAAATGACATAAGGGAGCAACTGGCTAACCCTTCCCCTATTTATACTCGTCTGAAGCATTTAATGCTCACGATGTCCCAAGCAGCGCATCGGTTAACGAGATCTGCCAGTCTTTTCTGACATGCCTCACGAATATTTCGGAGATTTCATAAAGAGATCGGCTAACTATAGAGCGGCAAATTAAGGTGTTTTGAATTACAGATCGGATAAAGTCATTCAAATTAAGAGTCAGATCGAGTAAATACTTCAGAGATCGGAAAATAATCAATGCAATAATAAATAAAAATGATAATTGATAAAATAAAATTTTATTTCCAAAAGGTCGGATTACATTAAAGGTCTGATTACATCATTTGGGCGATCTTTAGAGATCGAATTACATTGAAGGTCTGATTACATCATAAGGGCGATCTTTAGAGATCGGTGGAACATCCTATCTAAAAGGCCTATGTCAAAGCCTAGTCTCGTGGCTGAGTCAAAAGATATGTTTGATCAGGAGACTGGCTGTTGACATCGGATAGATGTACAGCTTAGATGGGGGGACTATGACTCTCATGAGAATGAGAGAGGTCGTCATCAAAGTTACCGCTCGAAACCGAGCCGCTGTCGGAACACCCAGTGTGGTGAGGAACCAGATGAACGCCAAGGAGCAGTCACCGGTGTTAAGGGGAATATTAGCAGTCTTCTCGCCCGAAGTCAGTTTGCCACTTGTATCGATCAAACGATTCGAGATCAATAAGATCGAAGTCCTCGATCCAGATCGGTAAATTAGTCCGGTTCTCTCACGGTCATCAAATGAGGTTATCATAATTTCTCGTTCACCAGGATCATAAATTTTCAGGCAAGGAACGAAGAGGGTAACCGGAAAAAGATCAAAAGCGGTTATCATGTCCAGAATTGTTGCCGGAACAGGAAAAATGAGGAGAAAATGGGAGAAAAATCATATGCAGAAGGTTTCTCTGTTGAAGGTATATATAGAGGAGGTCCGAGCATTTATTGCTAAGTAGAAAACGAAGCGGACGCCTCGAGAATTGAGGGAAATAAATGCTTTGACTGGACCGAACCTGATAAAAGGGAAGACCGGAGTGATAGAGATCGGAAGAAAGGAGGCTGGAAAGATCGAAAAAGGAGCGTGTTAGGAAGACCGGAATGGAGGGGAGATTGGAAAACAAAGAGAATAAAACGCCTACTGCTGTCGTCATAATCAGAGACGAGGTAGTTAAAGCGTTAGAATCGCCCACATTACTGACAGGTGCCTGAGTATGTCATGACAGTGCTGTACCTCCCAATCTCCACCGTTGATCTTACTCATAAGGACGAGCCCGGAGCCCTTGGATCAAAGAAGAAGACGACAAGACCAGCGCCTTTCACTCCTAGCCCTCGGATCGCCCTTGACAAGAAAATTTTGGGCCGACAAATTAGAAGAGAGAAAGGACAAATATTCTGAAAGGAATCTCAGCGGTTCGTTCTAATTCTCTTTAATTCTTGAACTTTAGATCATGTCCTTTAAAATCCTGACCTTCCATCTCCCTCACGATGAATCCTGACCCTTCATGGAAAGCACCCAATCCCTATATATACCTACATGAAAACTGTTCAAGGGGGAAAAAAATATTGAATATAGCGAAAGGACTCTGAAATTCAATTCAGCTCGTTACTCTGCTATTTTTAACTTTCATAAGAAAAACTTTTGAAACCAGTTTTCTGAAGTATTTTCTTATAAAGGGATTCTTGGACACTGAAATTCTTCATTTTCAGTCCATTCATTATCCTGTGATTCTCACTTCCAGACTTTGTTATCTTTATTTCCACTCCCGTTATCCAAGCTCAACTTCATTCAAACTCGATTATTCTGATCTGACTACATTCTAGCAAAGTATCCTTCAAGGCGAACCTTAGGCCTTCGGCTATCAATCCGCAATCTTATCACGTTTTGTGATTTTGTAGTTAGTTTCCTAGATTTGGCTCCCTACAGGTGAGTATTTATATCATTGCTTTATCAAGTGCTCATTTTATTTTACATATTCCTTCATTTTTATGTTTGTGATTTTCGCCAAGTTTATGTTTAGAAGGTCATTCCCGAGTTTACTTTTTTGTTAATCAGTCCATTCCTTTTGTCAATCTTCGTTACTTCTAAATGCAATAGTTCTAGTTGGATAAAATATAGGTAACTGTATCTAAAATGTTTCTTTAAAAATGAAAGGTCTGAATAATAAGTCAAGAAAATAATAAATTTGAATCATTAGGCTAACACAGAAGACGATTGGGTAAGATGCCATAAGGTGGAATAAAACCAAATCTCAAATAAATAAATAGAACAGATCGGGTACCAAAAGGTACTAGCTAGGTGACCACATAGGAGGTCGGCAAAATGTTAGTTTGGTATTTCCTGTCCCGTCACGAGGTGTCAAGGAGCTAAAAGAAGGCTTATTCCGAACCCTGGCATCCTCAAATGCCAGAACCCTTAGTTTTAGGTTCTTGTGATGTGTGGCTGTAATCAATTTCGAGAGGTCGGAAAAGTCCTTATCCGACTCCAAATACTTAAAAGAGATCGGAGGAGAGTTCTTATCCGATTCTCACCTAAATTTTTTTTAACAAATACTTTAAAGAGATCGGAAGAGAGTTCTTATCCAATTCTCAAGCCTAAATTTTAATGAATATTTAATAGAGATCGGAGGAGAGTTCTTATCCGATTCTCGCCTAAAATTTTAACAAATATTTAAAAGGAGATCGGAGGAGAGTTCTTATCCGATTCTCAATCCAAAATTTTAATAAATATTTAAAAAGATATTGGAAGAGAGTTCTTATCCGATTCTCAATCCAAAACTCTAATAAATACTTAAAAGAGATCGGAAGAGAGTTCTTATCCGATCTCCAAATCAAAATTTTAAAGAGGTCAGAGGAGAGTTCTTATCTGATTCTCAAATTGAATTCTAACAAAATGACCCTTTAAACAAAACTGATATGTAACAGTAACTCACTAAGGGCCGACCCATTTATTTATGTATCTGGGTAACCCGAATTAGTGAAAAATCAAATATTCCCTTTTATCAAAAGGATTAACATTTCCATTCAAACCCTCCTAACTATTAATTTTAGTTTATAAGGAGCTTAAAGTTAAATCTGCTTACCCTCGTTGAGGGATGAGGTGGGGTGCCTAACACCTTCCCCAACCGTTTACGGACCCCGGACCTAGAATCTCTGTTTTTGAAGTGGTTTCATTTTAATTTATTTTCGCAAATGGTTTTCTTTAATTTCCCTCAAAATTAAAGTGGCGACTCCTCACTCTTTCCCACTTCGGTGAGGGTTCGTTCAGGCGACTGCAAAACCCCTTGCGACAGCTTGGCGACTCCACTGGGGATATTTATTTTAACTTAACCCCGGTTTAGAGGTCCAAAAGCAGGTCTAATTTTATGCTCAAACCATAGTTAGGTGGGCTTAATTTACAAAGTTCCATATGTTAATTATTGTTATTTTTGCTAGTCGTTTTGCTTGTCTTGATTGTCTTACTCCCTACAGCACTCTTCGTTTGAAAAAAAAAGAAAGAAAAAAAAAAGGAGAAAATTTCCCCATACTGGGAAGAGGTAAAGGTGTCCCTTCACACACTGAACACTCACACGATGTCCTCACACACTTCAGCCCTATACCCGGGCTTTCTTACCCTTTTAGGAAAATAAGAGGGGGTCATGTAGCGGTACCCGTGGGTTTTACCCCGTTAGTATCCGTGAAGGCTTCTGCTCAGATTGAAACTCGTTCTATCTACTGTGATACCCGTGGAATTTTCCCGACAGTATCATGGGGGATAGAATGGGGCTCTACTGTTTACAGTAGGGGCAATTTGGGAACCTATGGCTTTTAGAAAATTAGACCTTGAGCTAAACTATCACGATAGCTGGAAGCCGTAGCAAGCTACCTTACAAGATAGAACTATCCAATTAGGTAGTACCTAGTCGGTACTAGGACTTTCCTTATTTTAGGACAAAAGGGACATGCTTACTCTTACCCTATTCTTTTTGTGTTTATTTTGTTCTTATTTTTAAGGGTGATCTTGAATCATACTGCTAAGAAAACCTACACACTTTCCTACTTTGATAAATGTGTAGGTGTTACTCAGCCAACAGTATAATTCAAGATTACTTGAATTTATCCTGCTAACAAATCTTTCCTGCAAGCATCACCAAAATAAGGTCTGTAAAAGGATAAGCATCATTTTTAATATGGCATCCTCGAGTCAGTCGGCAGAAGAAGTTCAGAATGCTAAACCATGGCCCAAAATGCCTAATAGTCCAGTGCCCCCGCAAAGTGATAATAGCTCATTATCTCCATTGGACCTGAGCAAGATTGAGGTTAGAATAAACAGTCTCGAGGGTCTGGCCAATGGTTGGAAGTCATTTCCCGATCAAGTCAAAGCACAATTTGAGAAGAGATATGGGAGGATTGCAACCTTGATACGAGTTAAAGTTCAAGTCCCAGCATTAAAGGCCATGTTGTCAGTGTGGAATCCTAAGTATGGGGTATTCTCTTTCAACGATATTGATACTACTCCCACTATGGAAGAATATCAAGCATTGCTAGAGATTCCTTATGCAGCGCAGAATCGGATCTACCTACATCTCGAGCATAGGCAGACCTGGAAACGGTTCGCACATATGTTAGGGATTTCACCAGAAGAAGCAAAGGCAAGGGAAACTATCAAAGGAAACACGCGTGGATGGTACTGGACTTATCTCAAAAAGTGGTTGGATCAATGCATCCAAGGTGAACAGTGGGATCAAGCTTCATTGATACTCACTTTAGCAATCTACGGCCTGATCTTGTTCCCTGGGCCTCCCAGAATCATAACCTACGGCGTTGTGGAAATGTTCTGGGCAGTAGAGAAATAGAAAGTCAACCCGATACCGGAAATCCTTGCAGAGACTTTGTTGACTCTCACCTATTGTAGGCGACGAGGCAAGGGATCTGTCACACCCTACCCCTCTGTAAGGCATAACATGATCCCGTAGTATACCTAATGAATTACCAACTCCGTCTACTGATAACCCATTAAATACACTACAAGGGATTTTAAAAACTTTTCTTACTTCTTTTACAGTGGTGAGCACTATTTACAGGTGTTAAAGACTTTGGTGAACTAAAGTGAAACAACTAACTCATTTGATTTATTTGGAATTTCTGTAAAAATTTTGGCAGAGTGCCATCTGTATTTTGGACAAAACAGTTCTTCAGAAAACCTGTAAAAAGCACTTCAATAATTTTCCAAATCTCAACTCCAATACATTTCTCAACACAACAATTTATCAACTCAATTCCATAGAAATTTTTCAAGGTCTGAGATAAGGAAATATAATACAATTTTTACAAGTCAAATAACTCATAATTAATTTACAACTTCAAGGTACAATTTGAATTTACAACTGCTCAAAACCAAAAATAAAATGTACATACAGTGTCATACATTATAGTACAAAATGCAAAATATTGGTATACTCATTATACCAGGTAATCCCTCGCTGGATGTATATGCAGCCTAGTCTGCTGCCCTGTCTGTCTACTGCGGCGGCAATAAAAGCTATCATTTGAGACAATGTCTCAGTGGTGCACAACATTAACCAAATACAACTTTAAATCACAATTCATAAATCATGTAAATAGTGGATACTTAAAACCATAGTCAAATTTAAGACAATAAAGGTCAATAAGAATTTAAACTCCATTTCTCAATATCACAATAGATTTTCATAAGTCAGGTCATGTTTGAATTCAAAAGACAGTATATGTCAATGAGAGTTTAAATCCATTTCACAATCTCACAATACACATCAATAAATCACACACAGCTTAATCATGATCCATAGTTCAATTCGTCCCAAAAGCCGATGGCTAATGAGGTATTCAATTCGTCCCAAAAGTCGATGACTAATGAGGAATAACATGGCTAGCTAGCAAAAATATGAGTACTCATCCAATTCGTCCTCAACAGGCACACACCTCAACACTTCAGCCAGAGAGAGAATTCAATTCGTCCCACTAGACAAGCTAATGAGGAATACAATCAATATACATAATAGCTGTGGTTTCAAACCATTTCTAATGCTTTTCAATCAATAAGTATCCATCAATGTCATTCAAACAATTTTTCACAGTTTCAAACCATTCACAATATTTTTCAATCAATAAGTGTCCATCAAACTCATTTCCACAATTTAAAACAATAATATACAAATAGTCAATATTTATTTCAATTGAAAATAATTCAAAAGAAACAGTTGTTGTGCACAAACCTCTGATATTTGTCTCTGATCGACTCGAGATTTCTTTCCCTTTTGCTGAGTCCTTGTTAACTGAGAAACACAATTTGAAGTGTTTCAGTGCTAAATTAATTTACCTCTAACGATAATGTTCGATAAACAATTCACTGAATACCTTTATTTGCTTAATCACCTAATATACCGACCCTCGATGCGTTTTAGGTAAATTAGGTTTTAGTGTCATTAATATGTCACACTCGATAGGGTTTTAGGTTTGGTACACGCTACCAATTTCATTTCTATGTATTCTGCATTTCCTTGCATTTTATTGCAATTTGTCGGATTCCGGGATACTGGTTTGACCTAGCCGGACGGCCTAGTTCCCTCAGCTTTCGGGTTTCGGTCAAAACTACAAACTTGTAGATCTATGTCTTATGGACCGCGGTGCAAAATTTTAGGTCATTCCGAGTTAAGTAGACCGAGTTATGGTCATTATACTATTGCTGGTCAAATGGTATCAAATTAGGTCATTTTTAGGTCAATTTGGTCAACTTTGGTTCGGCCAATTTTTGGACCCGAACTTGTGCAAGTTGTTTGACTTGCTTATGGTCATTTCTGGGCTTTGGTGTCTTCATAAGACTTGCAGGTATGGGTCTTAACTATTCATGGTTAAAATTTCAGGTCAATTGTACCTGTTTTGAGTGAGTTATGGCCTAAACACTCACTGCTGCCCAATTGGTCATTTTTCAGGTCCTAATTGCACCTAATCCGAATTGGTCATTTTCTTAGGTCACCTTGCAAGCAGAATTTTGGTATGCTTTCTCCATGAAAGTTGGCACATTTTGTGCCTAGTTCCACCTCAAATTGGTCTCATACCAATTGAGGTTGCACATTTAAATTTATAGGCTAAAATGTACACTGCCCTTAGTTACTTTGCTTAAACACACATCAATGACACATTTACCTTGCAATATGTTTACTTCCCTACCAAATCTGTTTTGGTACATTACCAAAACCATATTCCACTTTACATTAACATCACTTTGGGCAGATTGCAATTATCCTCAATACACCAATTAAAACTCACATTTACAAGTTCTAAGTACAATCACATACACACCTAACCATTACACATCTTACATACACTTTACACAATCAATCTATATACATATCCATCAAACTTCTATGTCAATATTCTGCCAACACCTTCATGAACACACACATTTATTCAAGTGTCCCAAGGCTGCCAAAATGTTCTTCAACACCAAAGTGTCCTACAATTCACCAATTCCCATCCAAGTGCAAAAATCACCATATACATATGAAGTAATTCACTAGGTTATTAAATCATCATAACCAACATAATTCTCATCAAATATAGGTACAAATACTTCATCAATACATGATTACATGGCTGCCCAAAAATGGATATCTCAATAACTCTTCAAACTTAAAAATTTCCTTCACAAAACTAACACCCATAACATGCACACAAAGTTTAACAAAGCTATCTTCAAAAATATGAACTTACCTTATGGTTGGAACTTGTTAAACCTTCACCAAACTTCTTGATTTTAGTATCAAACTCTTCCTTGTGATGTGAGGACAATTTTTTATGAAGCTACCTAGGTGATTAGAGGTGAAATAAAGAAGAAGATGAAGCTTTTTCAATTTGCGGCCATGGAGGTTCTCTATGCTTCATTTCGGCATGGATGAAGGGTTTGGAGAAAATGAGTTTTCAGATTTTTTAATGAACCTACACCTGCCCATTTTGTTCTTACTTTATCCCTTAGTGGTCCACTTACTCCAATTAAATCATATAATAAGTTTAACTTTCATTTATCCCACATTAACCCATAATTTTTGCTATTTACTTTAGGTACCACCAAATTAATTTTTCATTATATTTTCCAAGTGTAATATTATTTATTTTTAATGGACATTTAGGTCAAAAGACAATTCGGGATGTCAAATGACCATAATGCCCCTGTTCGGGTTGCATTCCCGGTTTGTCTATTTTTCGATTTCTTACTTTTCTTTGTACTAATTATTTAATTTTTCTTTGATCTTTCTAATGATATTTATTCTTCAATAAGGGTCTACTTAAGTCCTAAAAATGTTTTCCAGGGTTCCCATGATCGAGAGCTAGTCAACGGCCGTGGCTTCAGTCTGATCACCCATCGCTAGGGTTTTCGGCTCGCTTAACTTGGTTACATTTCTTTGCTATGAATTTTCCTTTGTTTTTCTTGTATTTTCTTTTCTTGTATTTCATTATTTTATGTCTCCTCACTCACATTGAAGTGTAGTTCTAGGCATCCTAGCTGTCCGGACAGCACTGGTCACCGGAGCAGTAGAATGCACTACCGAACTTAGGGGTGTTACAATTCTCCCCCCTTTAAATAAATTTCACCTCGAAATTTTACCTAGTATTAGTCTCTGAATAGCTGTGGGTGCTGTCTCCTCATATCCTCTTCACGTTCCCAAGTAGCTTCCTGGCCTGAATGATGGTTCCACAGCACTTTAACCAGGTGTATCTGTTTGTTCCTCAGCTGCTTTACCTCATAAGCCAGAATTTTTATGGGTTCTTCCTCATATGAGAGGTCTGGATTTACCTCAATCTCTTCAACTGACAGTACATGAGATGGGTCAGATCTGTACCTCCTTAACATGGACACATGGAAGACACTGTGTATCCTTGCTAGCTCTGGAGGTAATGCCAATCGATATGCCAAAGGACCCACTCTTTCCAGAATCTCATATGGTCCGATGAAACGAGGACTCAGTTTCCCCTTTCTGCCAAATCTCATAATTCTCTTCCAAGGAGAAACTTTGAGGAATACCTTATCACCCACTGCGTACTCAATATCTCTTCTTTTCATATCAACATTGGACTTCTGACGGTCTGATGCAGCCTTGAGTCTATCTCTGATCAATCTGTTCTTTTCCTCTGTCTGCTGGACAATTTCTGGCCCAATCATCTTCCTTTCACCTACTTCATCCCAACATAAAGGAGTTCTGCACTTTCTGCCATACAAAGCTTTATATGGAGGCATCCCTATGCTTGATTGGTAGCTGTTGTTATAAGCAAACTCAATCAAAGGCAAGTGTGTATCCCAACTACCTTCAAACTCAATCACACAAGCCCATAGCATATCCTCCAATATCTAAATAACCCTCTCGGGTGGCCATGCATGCATGGGTGGAATCTTTGTCTTTGAAGTTCAATCTAGTTCCTAGGGCTCTCTGAAGACTACCCCAGAATCTAGAAGTGAACCTAGGGTCTCTGTCAGACACAATTGATACTGGCACTCCATGCAGTTTTACAATCTCATATATATACAATCTGGCCAATCTTTCCAGGCTATAGTCCATCCGAACTGGCAAAAAGTGAGCAGACTTGGTCAATTTGTCAACTATAACCCATACTGCATCATGACTACTCTGTGTCCTTGGAAGTCCTGTAACAAAATCCATAGTTATTCGTTCCCATTTCCACTCTGGTACTGACAAAGGATGTAACAAACCAGCTGGAACTTGATGTTCTGCCTTTACTTGCTGACAAGTTAGGCATTTGGAAACAAATTCAGCTATGTCTCTCTTCATACCCATCCACCAGTAATGCTCTTTTAGCCCTCTGTACATTTTAGTTCCACCAGGATGCATAGCAAATGGAGACTCATGTGCTTCCTTCATAATGATTTGTCTCAATTCCACATCGCTAGGAACACATATTCTACCCTGATGTAGCAATAAACCATCATCTCTCACAGAGAATTCAGGTTTCTTGCCCTGCTGGACTTCTTTCAGTAGCTTCTGATACTTTTCATCACTCTGAGCAGCCATTCTGATCTGATCAATCAACTCTGGCTGTACATGCCATGCAACTACTGTCTGTCCCTCATCATCAATTTCTAAACTGGCATGCTGTGCTTTCAACTCATATACCATGGACAAAGGAAAAACTCTGAGACTTGCCATAGTCTTGCGACTTAAGGCGTCAGCCACTACATTTGCTTTCCCTGGCTGATAGTCTATTAAGCAATCATAATCTTTAATGAGTTCTAACCATCTCCTCTGCCTCAAATTCAATTCCTTCTGGGTGCCTAAGTACTTCAAGCTCTTGTGATCTGTGTAAATGTAGCATTTCTCCCCATACAAATAGTGTCTCAAGATCTTCAGAGCAAAAACAATAGCTGCTAACTCCAGATCATATGTTGGGTAGTTCCTCTCATGCGGTTTCAGCTGGCGTGATGCATAAGCAATGACATTCCGATCTTGCATCAGTACACAGCCTAACCCATTGTGAGAAGCATCACTATAAACTGTGTATTCTTTACCCGGAGTAGGTAAAGTGAGAACTGGAGCTTCAGTTAAACACCTCTTCAACTCATCAAAACTCTGCTGACATTTATCAGTCCACTAAAATTTCACATCTTTCCGAAGCAGCTTAGTCAGTGGAGAAGATAACATAGAAAACCCCTTTACAAACCGACAGTAATATCCAGCTAAACCCAGAAAACTGTGAACTTTTGTGATGTTCCTGGGCGACTTCCAATTAAGGATAGCTTCTACCTTGCTGGAATCTACCTTGATCCCTTCAGCTGACACAACATGTCCTAAAAAGGAGATTTCTTTCAGCCAAAATTCACACTTCGACAATTTGGCGTATAGCTGTTTCTCCCTTAAGGTCTGCAGTACAATCCGCAGATGTCTGTCATGCTCTTCTGCATTCCTCGAGTATATCAAAATGTCATCAATAAACACCACCACAAATTGATCAAGATATGGTCTGAAGATAGTGTTCATAAGATCCATAAAAGTAGCTGGAGCATTTGTCAACCCGAATGGCATTACTAGAAACTCATAATGGCCATACCGAGTTCTGAAAGCAGTTTTTGGAATACTCTGCTCTTGCACCTTCAACTGATAGTAACCAGATCGCAAATCAATTTTGGAGAATACAGCTGCACCTTTCAATTGATCAAACAGATCATCAATGCGAGGTAATGGATATCTATTCTTTACTGTCACCTTATTCAACTGCCGGTAGTCTATACATAAGCGGAGAGTACCATCCTTCTTCTTAACAAACAACACTGGTGCTCCCCAAGGTGACACACTAGGGCGGATGAAGCCCTTTTCAAGTAATTCTTGCAATTGTATCTTTAACTCCTTCAACTTCGCTGGTGCCATTTTGTATGGTGTTATGGAGATTGGATCCACACCAGGCATAACATTAATTTCAAACTGCACTTCTCTTTCCGGAGGTAATCCTGGCAATTCATCAGGAAACACATCTGGAAAGTCATATACTGTAGGGATGTCCTTCAATGCTGGACTCCCCACTTGGGTGTCTACCATATGTGCCAAGTATGCTTCACACCCCTTTCTGATAATTTTTCTGGCTAGTGCAGCCAAAATGATGTTTGATGGCAATAACTGCCTCTCCCCATGTATTACCACATCATCAGATCGAGGAAAGCCAAAAGTGATCGTCTTCACCTACTACCAATCATGGCATGATGCCTAGCTAACCAATCCATGCCCAAGATGATATCATAATCTCTGAAGGGCATTTCAATGAAATCAGATAGGAAAGTGTGTCCTTGGATCACCAAAGGACAATCTCTATACATTCTATTAACCCTGACCTCCTGTCCTAACGGACTTGTTACTAGCACCTCAAAGTCCATTTTTGTACATGGAACAGCAATGCAATCAATGATGCTAGCACTCACATAAGAATGGGTAGAGCCCGGATCAAATAACACAAACACATTTTGGTTAAAAGTTGAGAAGGTACCAGCCACAACATCAGATGTCTCTGCCTCTTCTCTCTGTCTCATGGCATGGACTCGATCGAGCACTATCTTGCTCTAAATGTTTTATCGTGCCTTGGCCGCTCTGGTTACCTCTACCCCCGCTCTACCTCTGCTAGGTGGTTGTGAACTTCTAGTGATGTGGCTCGAATCGACCTTCTACAGAGTAGGAGGTGGTCCAACTCTGCGACTCATCGTGCGATCCTTGGCAAAGTGTCCTGTGCCTCCACAGCTATAACAGCTCCAATAGCCTTGTAGCATCCCACCATGATTTCTTCCACATGTTTCACATTGGCGGGAGGATAGGAACCTCCAGTACTCACTGGCCCGGATAGGGGAGGCTTCTATCCTGAATATCTTCCCCTACCAGATTTCTTGCCACCTCTGCCATGTCCCCCATGGTTCTTCCTCTTTCCAGTAGGACTACTGGAACTCTGATCTACTGATTTTCCCTCTTTCTCTGTCTTCTCTGGCCTCTTCTTCTCAGGTGCAGTCTCAAACTCAATTCTTTCCAACTCTAGAGCTTGAGAAATAAGTTCAGAGAAGTTAGTGTGTTTGAAGCCGATCACTTGTACTGACATCGGGCTTCAAGCCGCTCAAATCTCTTGCATCTCTCCTGCTAGTAGAGAGTAGACTCATCGCATAATGGCTCAAAGTAGAAAATTCTCTTTCATACTCCACCGACGATTTGCCCCCTGTTTGCACTTAGGAACTCTTGCGCCTTCCGGTCTACATAAGCATCGTGACATATTTCGCCTGAATTCTCGAGGAAGTCATTCCATGTTAGCACGCTGGTTCTACTGCATCGTGGGGAATGGTTTTCCACCAATCATAAGCATCCCCAGAACAAAGACACTAAGTATTCAAATCGAGCTCCTCCTGCAATGCGCTTTCTTGAATACCCTATCCATTCTTTCTAACCATTGTTCAGCCTCTAGAGGATCTATCGTCCCTTGAACTCAGAGCCCCATATTTCATCAATTTATCATATCGCTGGTAGGAGATTGTGGTTGTACCATCGTGTCTGTATTGGGACTTGAGTAGGCATATTACTACCATTTGTTGGAACATTGCAACCATCTCACGAGCGAATCGAGCAGAAATCGCAGATCTTGCAAGGGCCGGTGTCTTGAACCACCGACATTTTGTAGGCACAGGGCATCCCTTGCACTCGGCCTCAATAGATCGACGATCGAACGATCACCCTCTTCCATAGTTAATGCGAGGATCTTAGCTTTCTGAACAAATAATGTAGGATATTTACTCGTTAGTGCATATTTATATCAGAATGTATCAGTATGTATCAAATAATGATATTGAGCAGTTGTACTATGAAGAAAGAACATTCAAATAACAGGTGAAAACGGAATTTAAAAACTTTGCTCTGATACCACCAAAACATGTCACACCCTACCCTCCAGAAGGCATAACATGATCCCGTAGTATACCTAATGAATTACCAACTCCGCTTCATCGATAACCCATTAAATACACTACAAGGGATTTTAAAACTTTTCTTACTTCTTTTACAAAGGTGAGCACTATTTACAGTGTTAAAGACTTTGGTGAATCAAGTGAAACAACTAACTCATTTGATTTATTTGGAATTTCTCAGAAAATTTTGACAGAGTGCCATCTGTATTTTGGACAAAATAGCTTCTTGAAAACTCAGAAAAGCACTTCAATAATTTTCCAAATCTCAACTCCAATACATTTCTCAACACAACAATTTATCAACTCAATTCCATAGAAATTTTTCAAGGTCTGAGATAAGGAAATATAATACAATTTTTACAAGTCAAATAACTCATAATTAATTTACAACTTCAAGGTACAATTTGAATTTACAACTGCTCAAAACCAAAAACAAAATGTACATACAAAGGTCATACATTACTGATAAAATGCAAAATATTGGTATACTCATTATACTGTAATCCTCATTGGATGTATATGCAAAATTTAGTCTCACGCCTGTTTATCTGCCTACCTACGACAAAGAATAAAGCTATCACGAGACAATGTCTCAAGCAGTACAACATTAACCAAATACAACTTTAAATCTTAATTCATAAATCATGTAAATAGTGGATACTTAAAACCATAGTCAAATTTAAGACAATAAAGGTCAATAAGAATTTAAACTCCATTTCTCAATATCTCAATAGATTTTCATAAGTCAGGTCATGTTTGAATTCAAAAGACAGTATATGTCAATGAGAGTTTAAATCCATTTCACAATCTCACAATACACATCAATAAATCACACACAGCTTAATCATGATCCATAGTTCAATTCGTCCCAAAAGCCGATGGCTAATTAGGTATTCAATTCGTCCCAAAAGTCGATGACTAATGAGGAATAACATGGCTAGCTAGCAAAAATATGAGTACTCATCCAATTCGTCCTCAACAGGCACACACCTCAACACTTCAGCCAGAGAGGGAATTCAATTCGTCCCACTAGACAAGCTAATGAGGAATACAATCAATATACATGATAGCTGTGGTTTCAAACCATTTCTAATGCTTTTCAATCAATAAGTATCCATCAATGTCATTCAAACAATTTTTCACAGTTTCAAACCATTCACAATATTTTTCAATCAATAAGTGTCCATCAAACTCATTTCCACAATTTAAAACAATAATATACAAATAGTCAATATTTATTTCAATTGAAAATAATTCAAAAGAAACAGTTGTTGTGCACAAACCTCTGATATTTGTCTCCTGGTCCTGACTCAGTATTTCTTTCCCTTTTGCTGAGTCCTTGTTAACTGAGAAACACAATTTGAAGCGTTTCAGTGCTAAATTAATTTACCTCTAACGATAATGTTTGATAAACAATTCACTGAATACCTTTATTTGCTTAATCACCTAATATACCGACCCTCGATGCGTTTTAGGTAAATTAGGTTTTAGTGTCATTAATATGTCACACTCGATAGGGTTTTAGGTTTGGTACACGCTACCAATTTCATTTCCATGTATTCTGCATTTCCTTGCATTTTATTGCAATTTGTCGGATTCTGGGATACTAGTTTGACCTAGCCGGACGGCCTAGTTTCCTCAGTTTTCGGGTTTCGGTCAAAACTAAAAACTTGTAGATCTATGTCTTATGGACCGTGGTGCAAAATTTTAGGTCATTCCGAGTTAAGTAGACCGAGTTATGGTCATTATACTATTGCTGGTCAAATGGTATCAAATTAGGTCATTTTTAGGTCAATTTGGTCAACTTTGGTTCGGCCAGTTTTTGGACCCGAACTTGTGCAAGTTGTTTGACTTGCTTATGGTCATTTCTGGGCTTTGGTGTCTTCATAAGACTTGTAGGTATGGGTCTTAACTATTCATGGTTAAAATTTCAGGTCAATTGGACCTGTTTGAGTGAGTTATGGCCTAAACACTCACTGCTGCCCAATTGGTCATTTTTCAGGTCCTAATTGCACCTAATCCGAATTGGTCATTTTCTTAGGTCACCTTGCAAGCAGAATTTTGGTATGCTTTCTCCATGAAAGTTGGCACATTTTGTGCCTATTTCCACCTCAAATTGGTCTCATACCAATTGAGGTTACACATTTAAAGTTATAGGCTAAAATGTACACTGCCCTTAGTTACTTTGCTTAAACATACATCAATGACACATTTACCTTGCAATATGTTTACTTCCCTACCAAATCTGTTTTGGTACACTACCAAAACCATATTCCACTTTACATTAACATCACTTTGGGCAGATTGCAATTATCCTCAATACACCAATTAAAACTCACATTTATAAGTTCTAAGTACAATCACATACACACCTAACCATTACACATCTTACATACACTTTACACAATCAATCTATATACATATCCATCAAACTTCTATGTCAATATTCTGCCAACACCTTCATGAACACACACATTTATTCAAGTGTCCCAAGGCTGCCGAAATGTTCTTCAACACCAAAGTGTCCTACAATTCACCAATTCCCATCCAAGTGCAAAAATCACCATATACATATGAAGTAATTCACTAGGTTATTAAATCATCATAACCAACATAATTCTCATCAAATATAGGTACAAATACTTCATCAATACATGATTACATGGCTGCCCAAAAATGGATATCTCAATAACTCTTCAAACTTAAAAATTTCCTTCACAAAACTAACACCCATAACATGCATACAAAGTTTAACAAAGCTATCTTCAAAAATATGAACTTACCTTATGGTTGGAACTTGTTAAACCTTCACCAAACTTCTTGATTTTAGTATCAAACTCTTCCTTGTGATGTGAGGACATTTTTTTATGAAGCTACCTAGGTGATTAGAGGTGAAATAAAGAAGAAGATGAAGCTTTTTCAATTTGCGGCCATGGAGGTTCTCTATGCTTCATTTCGGCATGGATGAAGGGTTTGGAGAAAATGAGTTTTTAGATTGTTTAATGAACCTACACCTGCCCATTTTTTTCTTACTTTATCCCTTAGTGGTCCACTTACTCCAATTAAATCATATAATAAGTTTAACTTTCATTTATCCCACATTAACCCATAATTTTTGCTATTTACTTTAGGTACCACCAAATTAATTTTTCATTATATTTTCCAAGTGTAATATTATTTATTTTTAATGGACATTTAGGTCAAAAGACAATTCGGGATGTCAAATGACCATAATGCCCCTGTTCGGGTTGCATTCCCGGTTTGTCTGTTTTTCGATTTCTCACTTTTCTTTGTACTAATTATTTAATTTTTCTTTGATCTTTCTAATGATATTTATTCTTCAATAAGGGTCTACTTAAGTCCTAAAAATGTTTTCCAGGGTTCCCCGCAGTCCAGGGCTAGTCAACGGCCCACACCGTGGCTTCCCGGTGCGGTCACCCATCGCTAGGGTTTTCGGCTCGCTTAACTTGGTTACATTTCTTTGCTATGAATTTTCCTTTGTTTTTCTTGTATTTTCTTTTCTTGTATTTCATTATTTTATGTCTCCTCACTCACATTGAAGTGTAGTTCTAGGCATCCTAGCTGTCCGGACAGCACTGGTCACCGGAGCAGTAGAACGCACTACCGAACTTAGGGGTGTTACAGGATCCATTAAATGTTGCCCTCAATTATTATACCTCTGGATCCTCAGTCATATATGTCCCATAGAGACAAAGGGATTGACTTGGTACCTTAACTAGCCTCTCATTGAGAAAATGATTAGACTAGTAATCAGCATGAAGGATGAGCCGCAGTGGCAAAAACTGATTTTGAGCTTCAACAGCCATGACTACTGCTGGAGGAAATTATGGATATCGGGTCAACCCATTTTGATCAGCACAGGGGATAATCAATCAGTATCCCTAATCGGAGTGACTGGATACACAAGTTACACTCCGGCATTAGTGGTGAGACAATTCGACTCGACACAGTTCAGAGTCAACATTGAAGAATACCATCAAGGACATTTCTACCATGAGCTCAAGGAAGAGGAAGGGTTGAAAATAACTCGCAGATCTTGGGAAAACGTCACTTTAATGGAGAAGTCGCCTAAAGGCACGAGTGCCACGGGTGATTATCTTAAATGGAGGGCTGACAGAGATCAAGAACACCTGACTGCAGATCCAACAAAATTCGAAGACAGCAACCCTCGCCAAAATGCCCTTTCAGAAGAAGATGGTGATCGTTTAGCCGACTCCCTACAAAAGGCAAATACCGAAAACTCGCAACTGCAAGAACAAATAAAACAATTGGAGGACCAACAATAGATCCTTAAGAGAAAAATAAGAGGGCTCAGGGAAGAGACAAGTACTGAAAAGATGGGATTCAAAGAGCAAGAGATACAGTGGAAAAAGGAAAAAAGCTCTCTCCAAGCTGTAATAAAAGAAGCAGAAGTACAGAATAGCAAGCTTCAAAAGAAAATGAGATATCAGGAAATACTCATAGAAGAATATAAACAAGAAAGTAAAAAGAAGAAGCTTGAACTGAAGGAACAAGCACGGCTTATCAACGATATTCTGAAAGAATGTGCTAAAGAAAGGAAGGAAAAAGAGAAACAAGTTGCTCTCTATCAGGAGCTGAAAGAGAATGTTGACCAACTGGAGAGAATGATAGCACAGGGAAAACAAGAACTCCTACCTGAATCTGAATATGCTCTGAAAGTGTTCAACCCTGCCAGACAGGAAGAAAGGTTATATGAGTATCTCAGAAAATGCCATCTCATTATAAAAAACCTCCCTGAGCCTAGGTCGATGTAAAGAATGCTGTGTATGAGTTATTCGGTTAATAGAATGATTTTTAGGCCATTATTTAGCAAATTATGAATGAATAGTATAACTCCTGTAGGAACCCCCTCGCTAGGGTTATGCGAAAAATTGGATACGCCATATGAACAGGTATCATAGACACGCATTCAATCCAGTCATTCACAGTCAGACTATCGAACGATGCCATGATAGAATTGATGCAATTATCCTTCTGCAGATTTTATTTTGGCTCCCAAAGGCCACTGTATCCTTTGTCCGAACCAGGACCTTTAGGTTTTTTTACGAAATTCAAAATTCATTAAAAGCTTTTTTTACTTCTCTACAGAAAATCAACATTGCTTCAAACAGAGCAAGTCTGACCAGACACGCAGTTCAACCCAGACGAGTGTACTTAACAAGATCACGAATAAGAAGGTTAATGGAAGACCAGGAACAAGTCTAAAACCTGCAAGAACAAGTGTCTGAGCTGAAAGACCAAGTCTCGAAACTTATGAGACTAATGAGGGAGATGTCCCAGAATAAACCTGCTTCAGAACCTAACTTACCACTACCTCCCCCACCACCTACAACAATTGACCCTCATCAGGCTTCAACCTCTTTTACCTTTCAGTCACCTATCCCGGATCCGACAATCACTGTCAACCCGGCTACCATAAATAATGACCTACCTTTCTCCCATTACCCAGCCGTCTCAAATGCTGACCCATACCCTTCAATATTAATTCCTCCAGTTCACTCCACCCATCATCTCCCAACTGGGGGAGCATTTCATGCAGTAGGAGGAGAAAATAAGACCAGGGAAAATGAGAAGCTGTCTGCTCTAGAAGAGAGATTGAGAGCAATTGAGGGGCTGAACATGTATGATTCAGTCGATGTCGCGTCACTAAGATTGGTGCCAGATGTGGTAGTGCCGCCCAAGTTCAAAATCTCGGATTTCGACAAGTACACCGGGAACTCAGACCCCCGCATTCACCTGGCAACCTACATTGCCAAAATGTCTGCCTTGACAGAAGATGACAGACTTCTCGTCCATTTCTTTCATGAGAGTCTCTCCGGGGCAGCCCTGAGATGGTGTATACAGTTGGATAGAAGGAAACTGCGCTCCTGGAAGGATTTAGCTGATGCCTTCTTAAAGCAGTATAAGTTTAACTGTGATGTGGCCCCCACAAGGAGGGACCTCCAGAACCTGGTGCAGAGAGACAGGGAAAGCTTCAAGGAATATGCCCAGAGATGGAGAGAAAAGGCTGTAGAAGTATATCCTCCGGTGACCGACAATGAACTATGCTCCTTGTTCATCGAGACATTGAAGGCTCCTTACTTCAATTTGATTATTGAAAACACTTCCAATAGCTTCTCAGATATTATCCAAGTTGGTGAGAGGATAGAAGCTAATTTAAGGATGGGACGACTGCAGGAGTTGACTGAGAATCCTGCAAAGAAAACTATCGGTTTTGGCAAAAAGAAGGAGGGTGATGTGCACTCCATCACCCGGCAGAATAATTACTCCCCACTTCCTTAAAATAACTACCAGCCATATCCTCCCCCTCATGGCCAAGCCATTGCAAATATTCCACCCCTTTTCCCAAATTATCCTCACCCACGCCCACAGTATCCACCACCTACAAACTACTAACCCAGACCACCATCTCCTCCTGCTCAACCTAGACCACCTCAAAATAACTTGAGACCACCAAGAAATCCTGATCCACCTCTGCCCCTTCCACTCAGCGAAATATACCGATACCTCATCGGTATAAACCAGATAGTGCCGGTTCTCCTTGACCCAATTCAGCCACCATACCCCAGGTGGTATGATGCCACTACCCATTGTGAGTATCATGGAGGAGCACAAGGGCACTCTACCGATAATTGTGGGGCACTCAGAGGGAGAGTACATGCCCTAATCAGGAATGGGTGGTTGAAGATTGAGGGAAATGGTTCCCTCCCCAATGTTACCTCAAACCCGTTGCCCAATCATAATGCGGGCAATGGTGTAAATATGATAGAGTCAGAAGGAGAAGGGTCAACCCCAGAGATAGAAGAGTTGATTCCTCACTTTGAGGCAATTTTTAGAATGGCAGTAAGGGAAGGTTACCTCTGCCCTCAAGCACTAGAACCCGAAGAAAGAGTAACATGCCCCTATCATGGAAAGGCAGCTAACCACCAGCTGCAAAATTGTAAGGAGTATAAACAAGAAGTTTAGAACTTACTGTCTCTCAAGGTCCTGAGATGCTAAGCGAGGTCAAAGATGGAAGGGGGAGTGAACACAGCTAGATTCAACCAAAATGCTTCCACCTCTAAACCCAGAATCACCTTCTCACCCCCAGTAGCCTCACCACCAGTAACAATTATCCGAACCCCGCCTCAGCTCCCTGTCACAAACACCCATGCCATACCTTGGAATTATAACTTCCAAGTTTTCACCCAAGGAGCATTAAGCAGTACGTCGGCTCCTAATCTTGCTTCACCTTCAACACCTCCGAAACCGTGCTTCACTCCTCATGAGCATTTCAAAATGACTTATGCCGGACCTACCAATAGTACTACTCCCCAAGCTAATCCTCAGCTCGTCACTGCCACAAAATCCTCCTCACCCGAGCAAGAAGTCAAGTTTATAACTAGAAGTGGGAGGTGTTATGGGAATGAGGAAAAAGAAAAGAAGAAAGGGAAAGTAAAAATGGGAGAACCGCAAGAAAATACAGAAGTGGAGGTTGAGAAAGCAGAGAGGGAAGAACTTGCCGGACCTAGAGAGGAAGAGGAGCTGTTGCTTCAAATAATGAAGCAAAGTGAGTATGATGTGGTGGAACAATTGAGAAAGACACCTGCTCGAATTTCACTATTATCCTTGATTTTGAGGTCTGAGGTGCACCGTCAAGCCTTGCAGAAAATCCTGGATCAGGCCTTTGTGAACCCCGACATCACACCGGGGCAGTTTGAGAAGATAGTGGGACAAATTCAGGCGTCCAATTTTGTCACCTTTTCTGAAGAAGAGATAGACCCTGCAGGCTTAACACACACTAAAGCTTTGCATGTGACGGTGAAATGTAAAGGTTGTATAGTGGCCAAGGTCCTTATTGATAATGGTTCAGCACTCAATGTACTGCCAAGTGGCACCTTGGCTAGGCTGCCGGTTGACCGATCGAATATACGTCAGAGTGCTATGGTGGTAAGAGCCTTTGACGGTACAAGAAGAGAAGTGTTGGGAGACATTGATTTGCCCCTCCAAATTGGCACATGCACCTTCAACGTCACATTCCAAGTGATGAACATTGAACCTGCCTATACTATGTTGCTGGGGAGGCCTTGGATCCATTCAGCGAATGCCGTTCCTTCAACTTTGCACCAGAAGATAAAATACATTATAGACGGTAAAATCATCACTGTGAGAGGGGAAGAAGCCATATTGGTCACCAAGCCGTAATCACTTCCTTATGTGGAAGCTGCTGAGGAATCGTTGGAAAGCTCCTTCCAGGCCCTCGAATTACAAGAAACCGTCTCAAGAAATGAAGGGGCTATGGCTATGGTAGCCAAGGTGATGTCCAGGAATGGGTATGAAGAGGGCAAAGGCCTAGGCGCCACATTGCAAGGGATTGCTGAACCTATACCGGCTATCCAGAAAGTAGGCCGTTGTGGTTTGGGTTATGAGGAAGATGCCCTCATGGATGGGTGATTCTGGATGAGGAACAGACTT
Source organism: Hevea brasiliensis (assembly GCF_030052815.1). NCBI lineage: Eukaryota > Viridiplantae > Streptophyta > Magnoliopsida > Malpighiales > Euphorbiaceae > Hevea > Hevea brasiliensis. Next base: position 84,023,359 of record NC_079498.1, on the reverse strand, counting down.
CGGGATCAGAGATTCGATCAGAAAATCGGGAGGATGAAGGTAGTCCCGAGAATCACGGAAGTTTTCACTAAACCAGTCATTGAAAATCCGGCAGAAACTGAAGTATTACCCGATGAACCATCCATTGATGTCATCTACTTGGATTCCTTGTATGAGGCCCTGGTCTCGCCAATAGCTGAGGGGCAAGAACTGGACAACTGGACTGCAGAGGACATCCCTGTACTCAATCTCGAGTAAAGTACTTCTGGTTATCTACACTTGATCATTTTGTCCATGGTGGCAAGTGTAATATTGTAAATGGACTCTTTTCTTATGTCATAAATGTTAACGAATTAATAGCGCATTTTATATCCAATTCTCTCTTTCTTTCCTTTTGAATTCCATCCTTATAATATATTCCATTTTAATTTATTCAGGACCATTCGTCAATTAGCACCTAATAATTCAATAGACTCAGAAATTCCACTGGTTAATTTTGAAATCCCCATAACTGCCATTACTTCAAATGATTCTGAGGTGGAACTCACAGAGGAAAAGAATGAAAGAGATGAACCTTCCCTAGTGCCTTGTGGGGATAAAACGCACACCGTAAACTTAGGCACGGAAGAAGTGAAAAGGGAACTTAAGGTTGTGGAGAGTGAAGAATTAAAAGATATGATCAGTTTGCTCAAGGAATTCCTGGATGTGTTTTCATGGAGCTATGACGATATGGTTGGTTTGGACCCTCAGATAGTGACGCACAAAATTCCCCTAATTTCGGGGACAATCCCGGTAAAGCAGAAATTAAGAAGAATGAATCCTGACACATTGCTCAAAGTTAGGGATGAGGTCAAGAAACAGTATGATGCTGGATTCCTGGAAGTAGTTAAATATCCCCAATGGATAGCTAACGTTGTCCCAGTAATGAAGAAGGACGGGAGAGTCAGGGTGTTGGTTGATTATAGGGATCTTAATAAAGCAAGCTTGAAAGATGATTTCCCTCTCCCTCACATTGATGTGTTAGTAGACAATGCTGCGGGATTGGGCAGGTGTTCATGTATCGATGGGGCATCGGGGTACAATCAAATCCCAATGGATGAGGAAGACAAGGAGAAAAATGCTTTTATCACTCAATGGGGGGTATTTTGTTATCGGGTCATGCCTTTCGGGTTAAAGAATGCTGGCGCCACCTACCAACGCGCTATGGTCACATTATTCCACGATATGATGCATAAAGAGGTGAAGGTGTATGTGGATAATATGATCATCAAATCCAAGGGAAAAGAGAGCATGTGCAGGTGATGAGGAAAGTATTCGAGAGACTCAGGAAATATCAGTTGAAACTGAACCCTGCCAAATGCATATTCGGAGCTAGATCTGGGAAATTGTTGGGATTCATAGTAAGCGAGAAGGGAATAGAAGTCAATCCAGACAAAGTTCGAGCCATTTAAGAGATGTCATCCCCAAAAACAGAAAGGGAGGTGCGCAGTTTCTTAGGAAAATTGAACTACATCTCAAGATTTATTTCCAATCTCACCGCTAAGGCTGAGCCTATTTTTAGACTACTCCGAAAGAACAACACCAATTAATGGGATTCGGTTTGTCAAGAGACTTTTGAGAAAATCAAGCAGTACCTGTCAAGCCCACCAGTATTGGTTCTGCTAGTGGCAGGAAGGACCCTGATTCTGTATATGGCACTCCAACAAAGTTCAATGGGATGTGTTTTGGGGCAATATGATGATACCGGTCCAAAGGAAAGGGCTATTTATTACCTGAGCAAAAAGTTCAATGATTGTGAGTCAAGGTACTCTTTTCTAGAGAAGACTTGCTGCGCGTTAGCCTGGACAGCGAATCGCCTCAAGCACTGCATGTTGAATCACAAGACATGGCTCATTTCCAGGATGGATCCTATCAAGTATGTATTCGAAAGCCCATTTGTGCCAGGAAGGATAGCCAAATGGCAGGTCATACTCTCCCAATATGACATTGTTTATAAGACCCCGGAAGCAGTGAAAGGTAGCGTGATCGCTGATCTCCTAGCAAAAAAACCCTATCCAAGATTATGAAGCTCTGGATTTTGAGTTCCCCGATGAGCATGTTAACGAAGTGGACTGTGGAGAGCCAGCTGATGTATGGGAAATGTATTTCGACGGAGCTGTCAATTTGTCCGGTAATGGAATCGGAGCTGTGTTGGAATCCCCGGATGGGAAACACTTCCCGATAGCTATCAAGTTGAGATTTGATTGCACCAACAACGTCTCAAAATACGAAGCTTATGTGATGGAGCTGCCATCGAAATGAAAGTCAGGAAGTTAGAGGTATATGAAGACTCAGCCCTGATCATTTATCAAGTCAAGGGAGAATGGCAAACTAAGGATCCGAAGCTAATCCCATATCAGAAGTACTTACTGGAACTGACTAAGAAGTTCGAAGAAATCTCTTTCACTCACCGTAGTCGAGACAAGAATCAATTTGTAGACGCCTTGGCCACCTTGGCTGTTATGGCTCAAATGGAAGAAGGGCAGATGACTCAGGTATTAAAGATTAAAGCAAGGAGTGAGCCGGCTTACTGCTTCATGGTCGAAGAAGAACCTGATGGTAAACCTTGGTACCATGACATTTTGCTTTACATCAAAACCAGAGAATTCCCCTCAGGGGCGAGCAAAAACGAAAAGAGGATGCTTCGGAGATTAGCATTGGGATACTTCCCCAGTGGAGAAACCCTATACAAGAGGAGCTCTAACGGCGAACTGTTAAGATGTGTGGATGCAAAAGAGGCAAAGAGAATCCTTTTCGAGACTCATGAAGGAAACTGTGCAACCCATGCCAATGGGCATATGATGGCTAAACAAATAATGAGACGGGGGTATTTTTGGATTACCATGGAAAAGGATTGCGTCGAGTATTTCCGAAAGTGCCATAAGTGTCAAATCTACGCGGATCCGATAAACGTTCCGCCTCACCAATTGTTCAACCTCGTTTCACCATGGCCTTTCGTAGTATGGGGCATCTATGTGATTGGTCCCATCAACCCTAAGGCATCTAATGGGCATAGATTTATCCTGGTGGCTATCGATTATTTTTCTAAATGGGTCGAAGCAACATCATATGCTCACATTACACAGAACACATTTCTCAAATTCCTCAGAAATAATATCATCTGCCGGCACGGCCTCCCCAATGAAATTGTCACTGACAACGCCAAGAACTTAAATGGTCCGAAGATTCAGAAATTATGTGATCAATACAAAATCAGACATCTCAATTCCTCACCATATCGTCCCCAGATGAATGGAGCAGTGGAAGCTGCAAACAAAAATCTCAAGAGAATAATCCGGAAGATGACAGTCACTTATAAGGATTAGCATGATATGCTTCCTTACGCTCTTCATGCATACCGGACTTCTGTAAGAACATCAACTGGGGCAACCCCATACTCACTGGTCTATGGGATGGAGGCGGTATTACCTATCGAAGTTGAAATTCCTTCCCTCAGGATTCTGAAGGAATCGGGGATTGATGAGTCAGAATGGATTCAATCAAGGTTGGATCAATTAAACTTGCTGGACGAGAAGAGGCTAGCAGCAGTACGTCATGGGTAGTTATACCAGAGGAGAATGGCAAGGACATTTAACAAAAGCATTCGCCCACGCAAATTTCAACTTGGGGACCTAGTTCTGAAGAAAATGCTTCCGAATCAAAACGATCCCTGGGGTAAATGGTCACCAACCCACAAGGGACCCTATGTGGTTAAAAAGGCGTTTTCTGGTGGGGCCTTGATCTTGATTCGCATGGACGGTGAAGAAATCCCAAGACCTGTGAATGCTGACACCGTCAAGAGATACTATGCCTAAAAAAAAAAAAAAAAAAAAAGGGGTAGGGGTGAAAACCCGAAAGGACGCTCCTAGCAAAATGTGTGAAAGAAGGTGAAAACCCTGGAAGGGCACTTTCTATAAAATAAGTGAGGAATGAAAACCCGAAAGGGCGTCCTGAAAGAGCGAGTAAAAAAAAAAAAATCTAGGGGTGAAAAGCCGAAAGGGCATCCCTAGAACCAAAAGGGAGAAATAAGGAATGGGGCATAAAACCAAGAATGGAAAGAAACCGTCATACCATGATACTTCAGAGTACGGGAAATAATAGCAGTTAGGGGACTTCAAAGCTAACTACGAGGAATATGTGAAATCTATCCTTGTACCCTTTCTCTTTGAAACTCTATCTTTGTTTTTCTTAAAACCATAATAAAGTCATACTTTATTCACTCTGCTTTTATCTTTCCCTTACACTCACTCTTTAACATTATCCTTCTTCAATCTCTTTATTTAATGCGCTATTAATCAGTTAAAATTTTTTCCATAAGATTAGAATTTGAAAGTTGATAACCTTATGTACTTTATTATGAGATTTGCAGGGAAAAAAAAAATAGAGGCGAAAACCGGGAAAGGCGCTTTTAGTCAAATGGACAAAAGGAAAGTGAAAACCCGCAAGGGCGCTTTTCGCAAAATAAGAAGAAGGTCAAACACAGAAAAGGGGAATCCAAAGAAAGGGGGTCGTAAGTCAAGTCTTGCAACTCATCCTCCATTAATCATCGACTTTCGGAATCCTATTAAGTACACTTCATCAGGGAGGAACTTCTCGTGCCGAGATTGGACTTGCTTTGTAAGTTGATTTTAATTTTCTGCATTTTAAATTTCCTGTTATCAACCTCTGGTTCCTTGATCTAAGTTGATTTTAATTTCCTGCATTTTAAATTTCCTGTTATCAACCTCTGGTTCCTTGATTTAAATTGATTTTAATTTCCTGCATTTTAAATTTCCTGTTATCAACCTCTGGTTCCTTGATCTAAGTTGATTTTAATTTCCTGTTATCAACCTCTGGTTCCTTGATCTAAGTCGATTTTAATTTCCTGCATTTTAAATTTCCTGTTATCAACCTCTGGTTCCTTGATCTATGTAACACCCCTAAGTTCGGTAGTGCGTTCTGCTGTTCCGGTGACCAGTGCTGTCCGAACAGCTAGGATGCCTAAAACAACACTTCGTTATGAGCGAGGAGACATAAAATAATGAAATACAAGAAAATAAAATACAAGAAAAACAAAGGAAAAATAATAGCAAAGAAATGTAACCAAGTTAAGTGAGTCGAGAACCCTAGCGATGGGTGACCGCACCGGGAAGTCACGGCGTGGACCGTTGACTAGCCCTGGATTGCGGGGAACCCTGGAAAATATTTTTAAGACTCAAATAAATATTTATTGAAGTATAAATATCATTAGAAATATCAAAGAAAAAATAATTAATTAGTGCAAAGAAAAGTGAGAAATCGAAAAACAGACAAAACCCGGTGTTACCGAAAAATCGGGAATGCAACCCGAACAGGGATATTGTGGTCATTTGACATCCCGAGTTGTCTTTTGACCTAAATGTCCATTAAAATTAAATAATATTACACTTGGAAAATGTCAAAGAAAAATTAGTAAGTCAATATAAATAAAAATGAAAATTTAGAAATCGATGGGTCAAGGATTTAATCGGTAACACTAAAAATTTCGAAATACAAATCGAATAAGGGCATTTTGGTCAATTGATACCCCGAGTTGACTTTTGACTTAATTGTCCATGAAAAATTAGTAGTGTTAAAAATTTAATAATGCAAAAAAAAAATTGAAGTCAAATGTGTGGAGTAATTAAGAGGAATTAAGGGTAAAATGTGGAATAATTAAAAATTTAGATTATTTAAATGTTAATTATGTTAGTGGAGCACTATGGATTATTTAAACTCATTAAGTGGACAGAATTTCCACTAACCAAGTCACCTTCTTCAACCTTTGAAACCCATTGCCGAATTCAAATTTCTCTCTCCAAACTTCCATAGCCAACTTTCATGCAAAGCTTAATCTCTCCCCTTTCATGCCATAAATCCAACAAGTCCCTTCATGAAAGTTTATCCTCCCATCAAGAACAATCCTTGGGCAGCCATTAGGAGAGGAAATAGTGGAGTTGTCAAGGGCAGCAAGGGTCACACATATGAGGTAAGTGCAAAAAACCCCCACCCTTCCTTGTTTAAAGTTGATGAGCTTCATGAGGTGAGTTGAATTCTCTTGAAATTTAAGAGAAATGATAAGTCTACACTCCTTCTAATTTCTGGTAGCCTTGAGGAGAGCTAGGTTTAGATGGTTTTGAATGATTAAACTTGCTGAATGATGCTTGAGAGTGAATATAGACATGTATATAGGTTGAATTGTATGTATAATTGAAATTGAAAAATTATTAGGGTTTTAATGTTAAATTGGGGCTGTTTAATTATGATGAAATTTTGATGATGACTTGATGAAATTGAGACTTTTTAATGAGTATTAGAAGTGCCATGTATGCTTATTTGGAGTTTGGAAGAAGGAGGATTGCCAAATTGGAAGTGCAAATTGTGTGCAGGTTGTGTGATTGATGAATGCAGTGTATAAATTAGGTTATAAGTGTAAAGTTGTGACTCCAATTGGTATGAGACCAATTGGAGGTGAAACTAGGCACAAAATGTGCCAACTTTCATTGAGAAAGCATACCAAAATTCTACTTGCAAGGTGACATAAAAAAATGACCAATTCGGATTAGGTACAATTGAAACCTGAAAACTGACCAATTGGGCAGCAGTTAGTGTTTAGGCCATAACTCACTCAAAACAGGTCCAATTGACCTGAGATTTTAACCATGAATAGTTAAGATCCATACCTACAAGCCTTATGAAGACACCAAAGCCCAAAAATGACCATAACAAGTCAAACAGCTTGCACAAGTTCGGGTCCAAAAACTGGCCGAACCAAAGTTGACCAAATTGACCTAAAATGACTAAATTTGATGCCATTTGACCAGCAACAGTAAAATGACCATAACTTGGTCTACATAACTCGGATTGACCTAAAATTTTTCCCCGCGTTCCATAAGACATATATCTAAAAGTTTGTAGTTTTTACCGAAACCCGAAAACTGAGGGAACTAGGTCGTCCGGCTAGGTCAAACTACTATACTAGAATACAGCAATTTACAATAAAATGCACTAAACAAGGAAATGAAATTGGTAACGAGTACCAACCCTAAAACACTATCGAATGTGACATATTAGTGACACTAAAACCTAAATTACCTAGAACACATCGAGGGTCGATATATTAGGTGATTAAGCAAATAATAGATTTCAGTGAACTACTTATCAAGCATTATCGATAGAGACAATTTAATTTAGTACTGAAACACTTTAAATTGTGTTTCTCAGTTAGTAAAGACTCAGGGAAAGGGAAGGAAACACTGAGTCCAGACCAGGAGACAGTCATCAGAGGTTTGTGCACAACTAGTTTTTAGCTGATTTTATTTTGAATATTTCATATGATTAAATAACATATTTTCTTATGTATTATGTTTAACAAGCATTTGATTTAATTCAATGATTATTGAAAATTGTTATAGTATGTATGAATTTAGCTTTGTGAAATGGTATTTCCACAAGTATTAAGCATTGTTATGGATTGAATAAATTATGTTTTGGAAAATTGTGATAGAACATGTTTTGAATTGTGATGGTAATTTTCATGGAAAATGCAAATTTATGATTTGAATTGTGATGAGCATAAAAATTATTGGATATTGGAATTGAATTTGAATCGAATTATATTGTGATTTATGCTCACTAAAAGGATTGTGATATTGTTTTATATCTCACTATAGATGCTTGACTAGGTTATTACCCGTCTCTCTCATTTGTTGAGAAGACAATGGAGTTAGTTGTGTTTTGATTACCATGGTACGTGCACAGGCTTAGATTTTCCTCTGATTTGAGGTTAGATCTAAGTTTTTTTATCGTTATGGCCCTTGCGGAAGATTCATTATTGTGATGGTACTGTGCACGATGATTCGACCTCCCCGACCATAGGGAGTTAGAATCTGATTCGACCTCCCCGACCATAGGGAGTTAGAATCACATCGAAGATGGCCCTATCGGATTAGTCTTGCATAGTTAGTGAGATAAAGAATGATTTGTGAGATACAGCATGGTTTTTGAGCTACAGCGTGGTTTTTGAGATACAACATGGTTTTGAGATAAGGATTGATTTTTGAGATACATAATGAATTTGAGATACATAATGACTTTTGAATGGTAAAGAATTGTGATTTCAATTATGGTTTATGTATAATTGATTTTGTTGGAATTACTTAAATGGTTAGTCATGATTTGATAAATTGAATTTTGTGATCAAAGTCATTTATACAAATGATTTACATTATTGGCAATGAATATTTTGAGTTTTTGAATTTGATGAGTATTCAGATTTCCAAATTATTTACTGAGAATTTTGTCAATGTATATTGTACTATGTTTTAAATTATAGTTGTGTACCACTGAGTTCACCACTCCGCGATAGCTTTGTATGCTATCGCAGGTAAGAAGAGCATAGAGCAGTGAGTAAGTTTCTTTGAAGACACTTTCAGACCAGCTCCAGGTATATTATAGGTATACCCATGTACATAGGTCTGATGCATGCATGTAATAATATGTATGTAAATTATTTGAGCAGTTGTAAATTAAAATTGTACATTGAAGTTGTAAAGTGAATTATGAGTTATTTTGACTTGTAAAATTTGTATTATATTTCTTTTATCTCATCCTTTGAAAATACTGAAAAATTGTTGTGGATTGAGTTGAGAAAAATATTGTGTTGAATTTTGTTGGAGTTGAAATTTGGAAAAATATTGAAGAGCTTTTTACAGGTTTTCTGAAGAACTGTTTTATCCAAAATACAGATGGCACTCTGCCAAAATTTTTACAGAAATTCCAAATAAGTCAAATGTGTTAGTTCTATCACTTCAGTACACAAAAGATTTTCACACCTCTAAATAGTGCTCACCACTATGAAAGAAGTTAGAAAAGTTTTTAAAATCCCTTATAGTGTATTTAATGGGTTATCAGTAGCCGGAGTTGATAATTCATTAGGTATACTACGGATCATGTCATGCCTTACAGAGGGTAGGGTGTGACATGTTTAAGTGGTATCGAGCAATGGTTTTAAAGTAAATTTAATCGTGAATTTGAAATCTTTTATCGTAACTACAATCGCTCAAATGTTTGATACATATAGTACATTTACATCATAAATGTGAACTAATGGAGAGGAATCTCCTTGTGTTGGTTGTACAGGAATAGAAAATTCTGTGAAAAAAATGGAAGAGAAGAATGAGACAATAGAACAGTCTGTGATGGCAGAAGAACAAGTTGAGGCCCCAGCTCCACAAAATGTCGAAGGCCTGACTGCACTCAGCTTTACTGCACAAATTACTGCACAAATGGCCCAGCAAATGGCCACTTTCTTTCAACAACTGGCTGATAATCTGTCAGCCCAAGCCCAAGTACAGACACAACCCCCACAAGGGCAGTGTGAAATGGAAAAGAGGGAGAAACCTATGGGTCAGAGTTCGAAGAATTTGGGGAAGAGAAAAGAATTTGAGGAAACCCGAGCTCAGAAATATGATAGAGGCGGATCATCAGGGCAGAGACCACTAAGATCTAGTCGTCGAACAACTAGAAGTTCCTACCCTTCCCGCCAATGTGAAACTTGTAGAAGATATCATGGAGGTATTTGTCGTAAGGCCTCTGGAGCCTGTTACAATTGTGGAAAACTTGGACACTTTGCTAAAGATTGTGCTAATCCACCTCGACCGCTTCTCCGAGTTCACAGCACCATCGACAGAGTCAAGATAGAAATAGAGTTGGTACTCCTCACCACTATAACACAGTTGAATCAACCCGACATAGTAGCGCACTCATCGGAGAGTCCACTATGCGCCAAGTAAAAGGAGCAGAAACTTCAGATGTAGCTGCTGGTAAGTTCTTAATTTTTGAAAGAAACAATTAGATATTATTTGATCCCAGCACTACTTAGTTGTGTGTTAGTGTCAGAACTATATGTTCTGTTGTTATTCCTTTATATGGAAATGAATTTTGATGTATTAGTGACTAGTCCTTTAGCATAATAACTACAATAACAAGTATGGTTGACATTAATTTTGGAAGAATTGTTAGCTAAAAGTATTTTCTAACATACCGTAAATTATAAAGCTAATTGGCGAGCCTACTTAATGTAAGGCAAGAGGACCTAAAAGTAAGTTACAGTAATAGAATTTCTCTAGTTGAGGGCAAAGATGTTACTGTTAGTAATTGTCAAAGGAAATTGTAATCAGAATCGGTTTGGGATATTAGTGGATTCGAGAAAGATAAGATGTTAGAAAACCTAGCCCATGAGGTTATAACGTAGTGACTATGTAATGTTCTCGATGTTTGTATCGTAAGCTGCAGATTTCAGTACCAACACAGGATTATTGTGTAGAGCTACGTGCTTCCTCGTGGTACAATAAAGTAAGAATATTTGTAAGTAATCTATAAATTGATACAAATTTGCACTTAATAGGGTACTATTACTGGAAATAAATGTGAAAATTTTAGTCAGAAATTTAAAACTTCAGAACTAGCCTGTCGAAAGGCTACACTTGTAAGGTAGCTGGAGTCAGTAACTCGGTTACAATAATGTGAACTACCTATACCACAGTAATTGCTATAAGCTTAGAGATATCAGTACAACGTATCATCCTCAGACAGATAGACAATTGAAACAAGTAATTCAGGTAAATTCGGAAACTCATTGAGTTCCTATAAATAATGAAATGAAATGATAATAATAACCTGTAAAATGTGATAAGCCCTCAAGAATATATCGAGAACTTGTGTCATTGAATCCGAGAGGAGATGGGACAGATACATCCCACCAACAGAATTTGTATACATTAATAAGTGTCAAGCTAGCATACGAGTGGCACCCTATGAAACATAGTAAGGGAACAGATAACTATGGATGTTGTGATGAGACTTCCAAGGACACAGAATAGTCATGATGCAGTATGGGTTATAGTTGATAGACTAACCAAGTCTGCTCACTTTTTGCCAGTCCGGATGGACTATAGCCTGGAAAGATTGGCCAGATTGTACATATATGAGATTGTAAAACTGCATGGAGTGCCAGTATCAATTGTATCTGACAAAGATCCTAGGTTCACTTCTAGATTCTGGGGTAGTCTTCAGAGAACCCTAGGAACTAGATTGAACTTCAGCACAGCATTCCACTCACAGATAGATGGCCAGTCTGAGAGGATTATTCAGATATTGGAGGATATGCTACGGGCTTGTGTGATTGAATTTGAAGGTAGTTGGGATACACACTTGCCTTTGATTTAGTTTGCTTATAACAATAGCTACCAATCAAGCATTGGGATGCCTCCATATGAAGCTTTGTATGGCAGAAAGTGCAGAACTCCCTTATGTTGGGATGAAGTAGGTGAAAGGAAGATGATTGGGCCAGAAATTGTTCAGCAGACAGAGGAAAAGATCAGATTGATTAGGGATAGACTCAAGGCTGCATCAGACCGTCAGAAGTCCTATGTTGATTTGAAAAGAAGAGATATTGAATATGCAGTAGGTGATAAGGTATTCCTCAAAGTTTCTCCTTGGAAGAGGATTATGAGATTTGGCAGAAAGGGGAAACTGAGTCCTCGTTTCATCGGACCATATGAGGTTCTGGAAAGAGTGGGTCCTTTGGCATATCGGTTGGCATTACCTCCAGAGTTAGCAAGGATACACAATGTCTTCCATGTGTCCATGTTAAGGACATACAGATCAAACCCATCTCATGTACTATTAGTTGAAGAGATTGAAGTAAATCCAGACCTCTCATACGAGGAAGAACCCATAAAAATTCTGGCTTATGAGGTGAAGCAGCTGAGGAATAAATAGATACACCTGGTTAAAGTGCTGTGGAATCATCATTCAGGCCAGGAAGCTACTTGGGAACGTGAAGAGGATATGAGGAGACAGCACCCACAGCTGTTTAGAGACTAATACCAGGTAAAATTTCGAGACGAAATTTATTTAAGGGGGGGAGAATTGTAACACCCCTAAGTTCTAGAGTGCTCATTGCTCCGGTGACTGTCTTTGTCGGACCTAGGATGCCTAGAACTACACTTCGTTATAAGTGAGAAGACATAAAATAATGAAATACAAGAAAAGAAAATACAAGAAAAAAAAGGAAAAATAATAGCAAAGAAATGTAACCAAGTTAAGCGAGTCCAGAACCCTAGCGATGGGTGACCGCACGCGGAAGTCACGGCGTGGACCGTTGACTAGCCCTGGACTGCGGGGAACCCTGGAAAATATTTTTAAGACTCAAATAAATATTTATTGAAGTATAAATATCATTAGAAATATCAAAGAAAAATTAATTAATTAGTGCAAAGAAAAGTGAGAAATCGAAAAACGGACAAAACCCGGTGTTACCGAAAAATCGGGAATGCAACCCGAACAGGGGCATTGTGGTCATTTGACATCCCGAGTTGTCTTTTGACCTAAATATCCATTAAAAATAAATAATATTACACTTGGAAAATGTCAAAGAAAAATTAGTAAGTCAATGTAAATAAAAATGAAAATTTAGAAATCGATGGGTCAAGGATTTAATCGGTAACACTAAAAATTTCGAAATACAAACCGAATAAGGGCATTTTGGTCAATTGATACCCCGAGTTGACTTTTGACTTAATTGTCCATGAAAAATTAGTAGTGTTAAAAATTTAATAATGCAAAAAAAAAAATTGAAGTCAAATGTGTGGAGTAATTAAGAGGAATTAAGGGTAAAATGTGGAATAATTAAAAATTTAGATTATTTAAATGTTAATTATGTTAGTGGAGCACTATGGATTATTTAAACTCATTAAGTGGACAGAATTTCCACTAACCAAGTCACCTTCTTCAACCTTTGAAACCCATTGCCGAATTCAAATTTCTCTCTCCAAACTTCCATAGCCAACTTTCATGCAAAGCTTAATCTCTCCCCTTTCATGCCATAAATCCAACAAGTCCCTTCATGAAAGTTTATCCTCCCATCAAGAACAATCCTTGGGCAGCCATTAGGAGAGGAAATAGTGGAGTTGTCAAGGGCAGCAAGGGTCACACATATGAGGTAAGTGCAAAAAACCCCCACCCTTCCTTGTTTAAAGTTGATGAGCTTCATGAGGTGAGTTGAATTCTCTTGAAATTTAAGAGAAATGATAAGTCTACACTCCTTCTAATTTCTGGTAGCCTTGAGGAGAGCTAGGTTTAGATGGTTTTGAATGATTAAACTTGCTGAATGATGCTTGAGAGTGAATATAGACATGTATATAGGTTGAATTGTATGTATAATTGAAATTGAAAAATTATTAGGGTTTTAATGTTAAATTGGGGCTGTTTAATTATGATGAAATTTTGATGATGACTTGATGAAATTGAGACTTTTTAATGAGTATTAGAAGTGCCATGTATGCTTATTTGGAGTTTGGAAGAAGGAGGATTGCCAAATTGGAAGTGCAAATTGTGTGCAGGTTGTGTGATTGATGAATGCAGTGTATAAATTAGGTTATAAGTGTAAAGTTGTGACTCCAATTGGTATGAGACCAATTGGAGGTGAAACTAGGCACAAAATGTGCCAACTTTCATTGAGAAAGCATACCAAAATTCTACTTGCAAGGTGACATAAAAAAAATGACCAATTCGGATTCGGTGCAATTGAAACCTGAAAACTGACCAATTGGGCAGCAGTTAGTGTTTAGGCCATAACTCACTCAAAACAGGTCCAATTGACCTGAGATTTTAACCATGAATAGTTAAGATCCATACCTACAAGTCTTATGAAGACACCAAAGCCCAGAAATGACCATAAGCAAGTCAAACAGCTTGCACAAGTTCGGGTCCAAAAACTGGCCGAACCAAAGTTGACCAAATTGACCTAAAATGACTAAATTTGATGCCATTTGACCAGCAACAGTAAAATGACCATAACTTGGTCTACATAACTCGGATTGACCTAAAATTTTGCCCCGCATTCCATAAGACATAGATCTACAAGTTTGTAGTTTTGACCGAAACCCAAAAACCGAGGGAACTAGGTCGTCCAGCTAGGTCAAACTAGTATACTAGAATACAGCAATTTGCAATAAAATGCACTAAACAAGGAAATGAAATTGGTAACGAGTACCAACCCTAAAACACTATCGAATGTGACATATTAGTGACACTAAAACCTAAATTACCTAGAACACATCGAGGGTCGATATATTAGGTGATTAAGCAAATAATAGATTTCAGTGAACTACTTATCAAGCATTATCGATAGAGACAATTTAATTTAGTACTGAAACACTTTAAATTGTGTTTCTCAGTTAGTAAAGACTCAGGGAAAGGGAAGGAAACACTGAGTCCAGACCAGGAGACAGTAATCAGAGGTTTGTGCACAACTAGTTTTTAACTGATTTTATTTTGAATATTTCATATGATTAAATAACATATTTTCTTATGTATTATGTTTAACAAGCATTTGATTTAATTCAATGATTATTGAAAATTGTTATAGTATGTATGAATTTAGCTTTGTGAAATGGTATTTCCACAAGTATTAAGCATTGTTATGGAGTGAATAAATTATGTTTTGGAAAATTGTGATAGAACATGTTTTGAATTGTGATGGTAATTTTCATGGAAAATGCAAATTTATGATTTGAATTGTGATGAGCATAAAAATTATTGGATATTGGAATTGAATTTGAATCGAATTATATTGTGATTTATGCTCACTAAAAGGATTGTGATATTGTTTTATATCTCACTATAGATGCTTGACTAGGTTATTACCCGTCTCTCTCATTTGTTGAGAAGACAATGGAGTTAGTTGTGTTTTGATTACCATGGTACGTGGACAGGCTTAGATTTTCCTCTGATTTGAGGTTAGATCTAAGTTTTTTTATCGTTATGGCCCTTGCAGAAGATTCATTATTGTGATGGTACTGTGCACGATGATTCGACCTCCCCGACCATAGGGAGTTAGAATCACATCAAAGATGGCCCTATCGGATTAGTCTTGCATAGTTAGTGAGATAAAGAATGATTTGTGAGATACAGCATGGTTTTTGAGCTACAGCGTGGTTTTTGATATACAACATGGTTTTGAGATAAGGATTGATTTTTGAGATACATAATGAATTTGAGATACATAATGACTTTTGAATGGTAAAGAATTGTGATTTCAATTATGGTTTATGTATAATTGATTTTGTTGGAATTACTTAAATGGTTAGTCATGATTTGATAAATTGAATTTTGTGATCAAAGTCATTTATACAAATGATTTACATTATTGGCAATGAATATTTTGAGTTTTGGAATTTGATGAGTATTCAGATTTCCAAATTATTTACTGTAAATTTTGTCAATGTATATTGTACTATGTTTTAAATTATAGTTGTGTACCACTGAGTTCACCACTCAGCGATAGCTTTGTATGCTATCGCAGGTAAGAAGAGCATAGAGCAGTGAGTAAGTTTCTTTGAAGACACTTTCAGACCAGCTCCAGGTATATTATAGGTATACCCATGTACATAGGTCTGATGTATGCATGTAATAATATGTATGTAAATTATTTGAGCAGTTGTAAATTAAAATTGTACATTGAAGTTGTAAAGTGAATTATGAGTTATTTTGACTTGTAAAATTTGTATTATATTTCTTTTATCTCATCCTTTGAAAATACTGAAAAATTGTTGTGGATTGAGTTGAGAAAAATATTGTGTTGAATTTTGTTGGAGTTGAGATTTGGAAAAATATTGAAGTGCTTTTTACAGGTTTTCTGAAGAACTGTTTTATCCAAAATACAGATGGCACTCTGCCAAAATTTTTACAGAAATTCCAAATAAGTCAAATGTGTTAGTTCTATCACTTCAGTTCACAAAAGTTTTTAACACCTGTAAATAGTGCTCACCACTGTGAAAGAAGTTAGAAAAGTTTTTAAAATCCCTTGTAGTGTATTTAATGGGTTATCAGTAGACGGAGTTGATAATTCATTAGGTATACTACGGGATCATGTCATGCCTTACAGAGGGGTAGGGTGTGACATGTTTAAGTGGTATCAGAGCAATGGTTTTAAAGTAAATTTAATCGTGAATTTGAAATCTTTTTGTCAGAACTACAACTGCTCAAATGTTTGATACATATAGTACATTTACATCATAAATGTGAACTAATGGAGAGGAATCTCCTTGTGTTGGTTGTACAGGAATAGAAAATTCTGTGAAAAAAATGGAAGAGAAGAATGAGACAATAGAACAGACAGTGATGGCAGAAGAACAAGTTGAGGCCCCACTCCACAAAATGTCGAAGGCTGCACTGGGCTTTACTGGTACAAATTATCGCACAAATGGCCCAAAGAATGGCCACTTTCTTTCAACAACCGGCCGATAACTGTCACCCAAGCCTGGCATGCACTCCAACCCCACAAGGGCAGTGTGAAATGGAAAAGAGGGAGAAACCTATGGGTCAGAGTTCGAACAGTAATTTGGGGAAGAGAAAAGAATTTGAGGAAACCCGAGCTCAGAAATATGATAGAGGCGGATCATCAGGGCAGAGACCACTAAGATCTAGTCGTCGAACAACTAGAAGTTCCTACCCTTCCCGCCAATGTGAAACTTGTAGAAGATATCATGGAGGTATTTATAGTAAGGCCTCTGGAGCCTGTTACAATTGTGGAAAACTTGGACACTTTGCTAAAGATTGTGCTAAACCACCTCGATCTGCTCTCCGGAGTTCACAGACCATCAGTCAAAGTCAAGATAGAAATAGAGTTGGTACTCCTCACCACTATAACACAGTGAATCAACCCGAATATAGTAACGCACCAGTCGGAGAGTCCACTATGCGCCAAGTAAAAGGAGCAGAAACTTCAGATGTAGCTGCTGGTAAGTTCTTAATTTTTGAAAGAAACAATTAGATATTATTTGATCCTAGCACTACTTAGTTGTGTGTTGGTGTCAGAACTATATGTTCTGTTGTTATTCCTTTATATGGAAATGAATTTTGATGTATTAGTGACTAGTCCTTTAGGATAATAACTACAATAACAAGTATGGTTGACATTAATTTTGGAAGAATTGTTAGCTAAAAGTATTTTATAACATACCGTAAATTATAAAGCTAATTGGCGAGCCTACTTAACGTAAGGCAAGAGGACCTAAAAGTAAGTTACAGTAATAGAATTTCTCTAGTTGAGGGTAAAGATGTTACTGTTAGTAATTGTCAAAGGAAATTGTAATCAGAATCGGTTTGGGATATTAGTGGATTCGAGAAAGATAAGATGTTAGAAAACCTAGCCCATGAGGTTATAACGTAGTGACTATGTAATGTTCTCGATGTTTGTATCGTAAGCTGCAGATTTCAGTACCAACACAGGATTATTGTGTAGAGCTACGTGCTTCCTCGTGGTACAATAAAGTAAGAATATTTGTAAGTAATCTATAAATTGATACAGTTGCACCCGAATAGGGTACTATTACTGGAAATAAATGTGAAAATTTTAGTCAGAAATTTAAAACTTCGTAACTAGCTCGAAAGGCTACACTTGTAAGGTAGCCGAGTCAAGAACTCTTACAATAATGTGAACTACCTATACCACAAGAATTGCTATAAGCTTAGAGATATCAAGACAACGTATCATCCTCGCATGGATGGACAATTGAAATAAGTAATTCAGTAAATTCGAAACTCATTGAGTTCCTATAAATAATGAAATGAAATGATAATAATAACTCAGAAATGTGATAAGCCCTCAAGAATATATCGAGAACTTGTGTCATTGAATCCGAGAGGAGATGGGACAGATACATCCCACCAACAGAATTTGTATACATTAATAAGTGTCAAGCTAGCATACGAGTGGCACCCTATGAAACATAGTAAGGGAACAAATAACTATGGATGTTGTGATGAGACTTCTGAGGACACAGAATAGTCATGATGCAGTATGGGTTATAGTTAATAGACTAACCAAGTCTGCTCACTTTTTGCCAGTCCGGATGGACTATAGCCTGGAAAGATTGGCCAGATTGTACATATATGAGATTGTAAAACTGCATGGAGTGCCAGTATCAATTGTATCTGACAGAGATCCTAGGTTCACTTCTAGATTCTGGGGTAGTCTTCAGAGAACCCTAGGAACTAGATTGAACTTCAGCACAGCATTCCACTCACAGATAGATGGCCAGTCTGAGAGGATTATTCAGATATTGGAGGATATGCTACGGGCTTGTGTGATTGAATTTGAAGGTAGTTGGGATACACACTTGCCTTTGATTTAGTTTGCTTATAACAATAGCTACCAATCAAGCATTGGGATGCCTCCATATGAAGCTTTGTATGGCAGAAAGTGCAGAACTCCCTTATGTTGGGATGAAGTAGGTGAAGGGAAGATGATTGGGCCAGAAATTGTTCAGCAGACAGAGGAAAAGATCAGATTGATTAGGGATAAACTCAAGGCTGCATCAGACCGTCAGAAGTCCTATGTTGATTTGAAAAGAAGAGATATTGAATATGCAGTAGGTGATAAGGTATTCCTCAAAGTTTCTCCTTGGAAGAGGATTATGAGATTTGGCAGAAAGGGGAAACTGAGTCCTCGTTTCATCGGACCATATGAGGTTCTGGAAAGAGTGGGTCCTTTGGCATATCGGTTGGCATTACCTCCAGAGTTAGCAAGGATACACAATGTCTTCCATGTGTCCATGTTAAGGACGTACAGATCAAACCCATCTCATGTACTATTAGTTGAAGAGATTGAAGTAAATCCAGACCTCTCATACGAGGAAGAACCCATAAAAATTCTGGCTTATGAGGTGAAGCAGCTGAGGAATAAATAGATACACCAGTTAAAGTCTTTGTGGAACCATCATTCAGGCCAGGAAGCTACTTGGGAACGTGAAGAGGATATGAGGAGACAGCACCCACAGCTGTTTAGAGACTAATACCAGGTAAAATTTCGAGACGAAATTTATTTAAGGGGGGGAGAATTGTAACACCCCTAAGTTCGGTAGTGCGTTCTGCTGTTCCGGTGACCAGTGCTGTCCGGACAGCTAGGATGCCTAGAACTACACTTCGTTATAAGTGAGAAGACATAAAATAATGAAATACAAGAAAAGAAAATACAAGAAAAACAAAGGAAAAATAATAGCAAAGAAATGTAACCAAGTTAAGCGAGTCCAGAACCCTAGCGATGGGTGATCAGACGCTTAAGTCACTGGTGGACCGTTGACTAGCTCCGGATCATGGGAACCCTGGAAAATATTTTTAAGACTCAAATAAATATTTATTGAAGTATAAATATCATTAGAAATATCAAAGAAAAATTAATTAATTAGTGCAAAGAAAAGTGAGAAATCGAAAAACGGACAAAACCCGGTGTTACCGAAAAATCGGGAATGCAACCCGAACAGGGGCATTGTGGTCATTTGACATCCCGAGTTGTCTTTTGACCTAAATGTCCATTAAAAATAAATAATATTACACTTGGAAAATGTCAAAGAAAAATTAGTAAGTCAATATAAATAAAAATGAAAATTTAGAAATCGATGGGTCAAGGATTTAATCGGTAACACTAAAAATTTCGAAATACAAACCGAATAAGGGCATTTTGGTCAATTGATACCCCGAGTTGACTTTTGACTTAATTGTCCATGAAAAATTAGTAGTGTTAAAAATTTAATAATGCAAAAAAAAAAATTGAAGTCAAATGTGTGGAGTAATTAAGAGGAATTAAGGGTAAAATGTGGAATAATTAAAAATTTAGATTATTTAAATGTTAATTATGTTAGTGGAGCACTATGGATTATTTAAACTCATTAAGTGGACAGAATTTCCACTAACCAAGTCACCTTCTTCAACCTTTGAAACCCATTGCCGAATTCAAATTTCTCTCTCCAAACTTCCATAGCCAACTTTCATGCAAAGCTTAATCTCTCCCCTTTCATGCCATAAATCCAACAAGTCCCTTCATGAAAGTTTATCCTCCCATCAAGAACAATCCTTGGGCAGCCATTAGGAGAGGAAATAGTGGAGTTGTCAAGGGCAGCAAGGGTCACACATATGAGGTAAGTGCAAAGAACCCCCACCCTTCCTTGTTTAAAGTTGATGAGCTTCATGAGGTGAGTTGAATTCTCTTGAAATTTAAGAGAAATGATAAGTCTACACTCCTTCTAATTTCTGGTAGCCTTGAGGAGAGCTAGGTTTAGATGGTTTTGAATGATTAAACTTGTTGAATGATGCTTGAGAGTGAATATAGACATGTATATAGGTTGAATTGTATGTATAATTGAAATTGAAAAATTATTAGGGTTTTAATGTTAAATTGGGGCTGTTTAATTATGATGAAATTTTGATGATGACTTGATGAAATTGAGACTATTTAATGAGTATTAGAAGTGCCATGTATGCTTATTTGGAGTTTGGAAGAAGGAGGATTGCCAAATTGGAAGTGCAAATTGTGTGCAGGTTGTGTGATTGATGAATGCAGTGTATAAATTAGGTTATAAGTGTAAAGTTGTGACTCCAATTAGTATCAGACCAATTGGAGGTGAAACTAGGCACAAAATGTGCCAACTTTCATTGAGAAAGCATACCAAAATTCTACTTGCAAGGTGACAAAAAAATGACCAATTCGGATTAGGTGCAATTGAAACCTGAAAACTGACCAATTGGGCAGCAGTTAGTGTTTAGGCCATAACTCACTCAAAACAGGTCCAATTGACCTGAGATTTTAACCATGAATAGTTAAGATCCATACCTACAAGTCTTATGAAGACACCAAAGCCCAGAAATGACCATAAGCAAGTCAAACAGCTTGCACAAGTTCGGGTCCAAAAACTGGCCGAACCAAAGTTGACCAAATTGACCTAAAATGACTAAATTTGATGCCATTTGACCAGCAACAGTAAAATGACCATAACTTGGTCTACATAACTCGGATTGACCTAAAATTTTGCCCCGCGTTCCATAAGACATAGATCTACAAGTTTGTAGTTTTGACCGAAACCTGAAAACTGAGGAAACTAGGTCGTCCGGCTAGATCAAACTAGTATACCGGAATACAGCAATATGCAATAAAATGCACTAAACAAGGAAATGAAATTAGTAACGAGTACCAACCCTAAAACCCTATCGAATGTGACATATTAGTGACACTAAAACCTAAATTACCTAGAACACATCGAGGGTCGATATATTAGGTGATTAAGCAAATAATAGATTTCAGTGAACTACTTATCAAGCATTATCGATAGAGACAATTTAATTTAGTACTGAAACACTTTAAATTGTGTTTCTCAGTTAGTAAAGACTCAGGGAAAGGGAAGGAAACACTGAGTCCAGACCAAGAGACAGTCATCAGAGGTTTGTGCACAACTAGTTTTTAACTGGTTTTATTTTGAATATTTCATATGATTAAATAACATATTTTCTTATGTATTATGTTTAACAAGCATTTGATTTAATTCAATGATTATTGAAAATTGTTAAAGTATGTATGAATTTAGCTTTGTGAAATGGTATTTCCACAAGTATTAAGCATTGTTATGGAGTGAATAAATTATGTTTTGGAAAATTGTGATAGAACATGTTTTGAATTGTGATGGTAATTTTCATGGAAAATGCAAATTTATGATTTGAATTGTGATGAGCATAAAAATTATTGGATGTTGGAATTGAATTTGAATCGAATTATATTGTGATTTATGCTCACTAAAAGGATTGTGATATTGTTTTATATCTCACTATAGATGCTTGACTAGGTTATTACCCGTCTCTCTCATTTGTTGAGAAGACAATAGAGTTAGTTGTGTTTTGATTACCATGGTACGTGCACAGGCTTAGATTTTCCTCTGACTTGAGGTTAGATCTAAGTTTTTTTATCGTTATGGCCCTTGCGGAAGATTCATTATTGTGATGGTACTGTGCACGATGATTCGACCTCCCCGACCATAGGGAGTTAGAATCTGATTCGACCTCCCCGACCATAGGGAGTTAGAATCACATCGAAGATGGCCCTATCGGATTAGTCTTGCATAGTTAGTGAGATAAAGAATGATTTGTGAGATACAGCATGGTTTTTGAGCTACAGCGTGGTTTTTGAAATACAACATGGTTTTGAGATAAGGATTGATTTTTGAGATACATAATGAATTTGAGATACAGAATGACTTTTGAATGGTAAAGAATTGTGATTTCAATTATGGTTTATGTATAATTGATTTTGTTGGAATTACTTAAATGGTTAGTCATGATTTGATAAATTGAATTTTGTGATCAAAGTCATTTATACAAATGATTTACATTATTGGCAATGAATATTTTGAGTTTTGGAATTTGATGAGTATTCAGATTTCCAAATTATTTACTGAAAATTTTATCAATGTATATTGTACTATGTTTTAAATTATAGTTGTGTACCACTGAGTTCACCACTCAGCGATAGCTTTGTATGCTATCGCAGGTAAGAAGAGCATAGAGCAGTGAGTAAGTTTCTTTGAAGACACTTTCAGACCAGCTCCAGGTATATTATAGGTATACCTATGTACATAGGTCTGATGTATGCATGTAATAATATGTATGTAAATTATTTGAGCAGTTGTAAATTAAAATTGTACATTGAAGTTGTAAAGTGAATTATGAGTTATTTTGACTTGTAAAATTTGTATTATATTTCTTTTATCTCATCCTTTGAAAATACTGAAAAATTGTTGTGGATTGAGTTGAGAAAAATATTGTGTTGAATTTTGTTGGAGTTGAGATTTGGAAAAATATTGAAGTGCTTTTTACAGGTTTTCTGAAGAACTGTTTTATCCAAAATACAGATGGCACTCTGCCAAAATTTTTACAGAAATTCCAAATAAGTCAAATGTGTTAGTTCTATCACTTCAGTTCACAAAAGTTTTTAACACCTGTAAATAGTGCTCACCACTGTGAAAGAAGTTAGAAAAGTTTTTAAAATCCCTTGTAGTGTATTTAATGGGTTATCAGTAGACGGAGTTGATAATTCATTAGGTATACTACGGGATCATGTCATGCCTTATAGAGGGGTAGGGTGTGACAATCTTAGTTGATTTTAATTTTCTGCATTTTAAATTTCCTGTTATCAACCTCTGGTTCCTTGATCTAAGTTGATTTTAATTTCTTGTATTTTAAATTTCCTGTTATCAACCTCTGGTTCCTTGATCTAAGTTGATTTTAATTTCCTGTTATCAACCTCTAGTTCCTTGATCTAAGTTGATTTTAATTTCCTGCATTTTAAATTTCCTGTTATCAACCTCTGGTTCCTTGATCTAAGTTGATTTTAATTTCCTGTTATCAACCTCTGGTTCCTTGATCTAAGTTGATTTTAATTTTCTGCATTTTAAATTTCCTATTATCAACCTCTGGTTCCTTGATCTAAGTTGATTTTAATTTCCTATTATCAACCTCTGGTTCCTTGATCTAAGTTGATTTTAATTTTCTGCATTTTAAATTTCCTGTTATCAACCTCTGGTTCCTTTATCTAAGTTGATTTTAATTTCCTGCATTTTAAATTTCCTGTTACCAACCTTTGGTTCCTTGATCTAAGTTGTTTTAATTTCCTGCATTTTAAATTTCCTGTTATCAACCTCTGATTCCTTGATCTAAGTTGATTTTAATTTCCTGCATTTTAAATTTCCTGTTATCCAAGTTGATTTTAATTTTTCTAGCATTTTAACTCTTGTTACCGATTTCTAGGTCACTAACTTAAGTAGGCTTTAGTTCCCTAACCTTGAATACCTAATCGTCCAAAATATGGGTCTGAATCTTTACATAATTCCTAGACGGGAAAATTTTCCTTTTAATAGAAATTATGTAAAGAGGGGCAGCTGTCGACACCATATTTTGGCCGATCCCCAGAATCAATAAATTTCGAAACCGATCCCCAGCATTAAGTCTCCCTTTGCTAGCCAATTACATTTTCGATCTCTCTTTGCCGGACAACCACATTTCCAATCTCCCCTCAAAAGGAATTGAATCAATATTAAGTCCCCATATCATTTAAAGCCTCACCGATCTCTCAAAACAATTGTCAAGTCCCCTGATCAATCAATTATGTTTCCGATCTTTCTTGTCAAATGAGATTCAACCAACATTAGGCCTTCGTGCCACCAGTCCTATTGCCAATCTCTCATTTAAAAGTTTAGGAATAATCAAGTTAAGGTTTCGACTATGTTTAATGATGATCCCGATCTTAAGTGTTCAAGTCAAATTTTCAATTTTAATTAAGTCCCAGTTAGCGTTGGTTCTCTGCCGATCTCATGCTTATTATGTTTTCCGATCTCTTACACTTGGATTAATAATCACTTTTAGATGTTGTTCTAATATGCTCAGACAATCAAGTGCTCAAGTAATTTAGAGATTTTCTGATCACATCCATTCACTGAACAAAAAGGGAATTTCATTTCATATTAAAATTCGTACAAGTCATTCGGCTGGGGGATCACCCCTAGCCCGATCTACATTTTGTTCACTCCCTCTCTCACCCTTAGCCTCCTCCTCGCTTTCCTCTTCGTCTTGGGGAGCCAGGTCGACCATCCAGGAGAAATCCTCCTCGGGATACCGCTTCTTGAGCTCAGCCAGGAGATCCCTGTGAGCGTTCACATAAGCACCGGCCTCCCTTGTCACTGCTTCCTCCTCTTTCGCTTTGAGCTCCTCAGTGAGGTGAGCAACTTCACCGGCCCGGAGCGCTTGAACTTCTTTAAGAACATGAGTTCGCTCGGCCAGAACATGAGCTTGCTCGGCCAGCTTATCCTTGTAGAACTTCATCTGCCCCTCGATTTCAGATATATAGTTCTGAGCGGATGAGAGTTGGGATCGGAGGGAGGCCACTTCATGACCCATCTTCTCGACCTCCTTACCCAGGCGGTGAGCCTTCTCCCGGACAATGTGCTGGTTCACTAAGCACTCCACATTCAGACTCATAGATCGGGTCAGGATGTCATCAAGATTATCCGAAGATAGCCTATCCCGATCTTCCCAAAGGCAGATGGAGGACCCCAAGACCTTAGCGAAACTCGGGTTCTCTCGAACCGTGCGGTTCTTCTCCAGCGAGTGGATCAGGACTTGGGCGCCGCGGGAAAGAGTCCTAACAGGAGGTTGGGAAGGACCCCCTTTCGCACTCGAAGTGACTGGAGGAGGTGGAGGCGGCTCTTCTTGGCGAGGAGGAGATTGAACCACCTCCATGACCGGCGGTCCCGAGGGTTGAGACGAGCCTCCTTGTATTTCCCCGGGTTCATGGCTGGGTGTCTGGAGCAGCTCGGATCGCTTCATCTCCCGCACTTTCCAGGAGACCTCTCTCTTTCGCTTTCGGCTCTCCTTGGAAGCTTCTCTTCTTGCCATACCTGCACAAAGAAGAGGTCAGTGAGATCGCTAAGGTCCAAAGATCTTAGATGAAGAAAATACCGATGCCGAGGTCAGAGAGCTGAAGCCCCCGATCTTTGCCAGTAATCATCTCCATTGTCCAGTGATGCAGTTCGGCAGTCACTGCGTCCAAACAAGAGAACTTCTCTCTGCCCGCTTGTTCTTTCAGCTCCATCACCATCAGGCCTTCTT
The DNA here is from genome assembly GCF_030052815.1 of Hevea brasiliensis. Lineage (NCBI taxonomy): Eukaryota > Viridiplantae > Streptophyta > Magnoliopsida > Malpighiales > Euphorbiaceae > Hevea > Hevea brasiliensis. The sequence continues at coordinate 83,997,850 of NC_079498.1, read as the reverse complement.
CCCTATTCAAGACGAGGCGCTTCAGAATTAAAGGGCCTTGGAGTAGCCAGCTACGAGGGAAACCCTCAAAGCCATTCGGAATTTTGCTCCTTAGAATGAAGAAGCGGTTTTTCTAATTCTTCAGGAAGGAGGGCAGATCGGTGAAAAGCCCGCAATGCGGCTTCGCCTGGAAGAACCAATACTCATTGTCCTTTCGACGAGTTAATCTATGCAGCTCGGCGAATACCTTAGCTGTAGGACGGAATCCCTTAGCTCGGTAGAGACCTCTGAAGGCTACTAGGATCCGCCACGAGTTCGGGTGGACTTGGGCTATGCACACTTGGTGAAATTTTAAGACTTCCTTGAAGAAGTCATCAAGAGGGAACCGCAGTCGGGCTTTTAGTTGCTCTTCGTATACTATAATCATGTCGTTCTCTTGGAAGAAGTGATCGGCTTGGAGATCGCCGTGACACCGAATAAGTTCGTATGAATCAGGCTCAATGTTGTACTCCTGGCTGAACGACTGCAGGTCGATTTCTTGCAAGATTGATGGCAGCTCGTCCATGGGAAGATTCTCTCTCCCTGAAGAAGGTACATGCCTTGATGGTGCTGCTTGTCCCGAGCTGGAACAGAGACCCTAGGAGGTTCAGGTCGCACGCTTGGTCCGACCACCTCCACTTCATCAGATGACCACGAGATCTGAATAGAAGGGGGCTTGCCGCTCTCTGACCCTCGCCGCCACTCATTTTCAAAGGAAATAGAGATTTTAAACTAAAAGAAAGATCAAAACCCTTACCGGAGTCTGATCGGTGTCGGAAGAACTTGAGAAAATGAGAGAATTTTGAAGTTGTTCGCGAGAGGCTGAAAATGATATAAGGGATACTCGTCCGAAGCATTTAATGCTCACAATGTCCCAAGCGGCACATCGGTTAACGAGATCTGCCAGTCTTTTCTGACACGCCTCACGAATATTCCGGAGATTCCATAAAGAGATCGGCTAACTATAGAGCTGCAAATTAAGGTGTTTTGAATTACGGATCGGATAAAGTCATTCAAATTAAGAGTCAGATCGGGTAAATACTTCAGAGATCAGAAAATAATCAATGCAATAATAAATAAAAATGATAATTGATAAAATAAAATTTTATTTCCAAAAGGTCGGATTACATCATTTGGGCGATCTCTAGAGATCGGAGTACATAAAAGGTCTGATTACATCATTTGGGCGATCTCTAGAGATCGGATTACATTAAAGGTATGATTACATCATAAGGGCGATCTTTAGAGATCGGTGGAACATCCTATCTAAAAGGCCTATGTCAAAGCCTAGTCTCGTGGCTGAGTCAAAAGATATGTTTGTTCAGGAGATTGGCTGTTGACATCGGATAGATGTACAGCTTAGATGGGGGGACTATGACTCTCATGAGAATGAGAGAGGTCGTCATCAAAGTTACCACTCGAAACTGAGCCGCTGTTGGAACACCCAGTGTGGTGAGGAACCAGATGAACGCCAAGGAGCAGTCACCGGTGTTAAGGGGAATATTAGCAGTCTTCTCGCCTGAAGTTAGTTCACCACTTGTATCGGTCAAACGATTCGAGATCAATAAGATCGAGGTCCTCGATCCAGATCGGTAAATTAGTCTGGTTCTCTCACGGTCATCAAATGAGGTTATCATAATTTCCCGTTCACCAGGATCATAAATTTTCAGGCAAAGAACGAAGAGGGTAACCGGAAAAAGATCAAAAGTGGTTATCATGTCCGGAATTATTGCCGGAATAGGAAAAATGAGGAGAAAAGGGGAGAAAAATCATATGCAGAAGGTTTCTCTGTTGAAGGTATATATAGAGGAGGTCCGAGCATTTATTGCTAAGCAGAAAATGAAGCGGACGCCTCGAGAATTGAGGGAAATAAATGCTTTGACTGGACCGAACCCGATAAAAGGGAAGACCGGAGTGATAGAGATCGGAAGAAAGGAGGCTGGAAAGATCGGAAAAGGAGCGTGTTAGGAAGACCGGAATGGAGGGGAGATCGAAAAACAAAGAGAATAAAATGCCTACCGCTGTCGTCATAATCAGAGCCGAGGTAGTTAAAGCGTCGCGGACGAAATCTCAACCGCACGCCCCAGAATCGCCCACATTACTGACAGGTGCCTGAGTATGTCATGACAGCGCTGTACCTCCCAATCTCCACCATTGATCTTACTCATAAGGACGAGCTCGGAGCCCTTGGATCAAAAAAGAAGACGACAAGACCAGTGCCTTTCACTCCTAGCCCTCGGATCGCCCTTGACAAGAAAATTTTGGGCCGTCAAATTAGAAGAGAGAAAGGACAAATATTCTGAAAGGAATCTCAGCGGTTCGTTCTAATTCTCTTTAATTCCTGAGCTTCAGATCATGTCCTTTAAAATCCTGACCTTCCATCTCCCTCACGATGAATCCTGACCCTTCATGGAAAGCACCCAATCCCTATAAATACCTGCATGAAAATTGTTCAAGGGGGAAAAAAATACTAAATATAGCGGAAGGACTCTGAAATTCAATTCAGCTCGTTACTCTGCTATTTTTAACTTTCATAAGAAAAACTTTTGAAACCAGTTTTCTGAAGTATTTTCTTGTAAAGGGATTCTTGGACACTGAAATTCTTCATTTTCAGTCCGTTCATTATGCTGTGATTCTCACTTCCAGACTTTGTTATCTTTATTTCCACTCCCATTATCCAAGCTCAACTTCATTCAAACTCGGTTATTCTGATCTGACTACATTCTAGCAAAGTATCCTTCAAGGCGAACCTTAGGCCTCCGGCTATCAATCCGCAATCTTATCACGTTTTGTGATTTTATAGTTAGTTTCCTAGATTTGGCTCCCTACAGGTGAGTATTTATATCATTGCTTTATCAAGTGCTCGTTTTATTTTACGTATTCCTTCATTTTTATGTTTGTGATTTTCACCAAGTTTATGTTTAGAAGGTCATTCCCGAGTTTACTTTTTTTTTAATCAGTCCATTCCTTTTGTCAATCTTCGTTACTTCTAAATGCAAGAATTCTAGTTGGATAAAATGTAGGTAACTGTATCTAAAACGTTTCTTTAAAAATGAAAGGTCTGAATAATAAGTCAGGAAAATAATAAATTTGAATCATTAGGCTAACACAGAAGACGATCGGGTAAGATGCCATAAGGTGGAATAAAACCAAATCTCAAATAAATAAATAGAACAGATCGGGTACCAAAAGGTACTGGCTAGGCGACCACATAGGAGGTCGGCAAAATGTTAGTTTGGTATTTCCTATCCCGTCACGAGGTGTCAAGGAGCTAAAAGAAGGCTTATTCCGAACCCCGGCATCCTCAAATGCCAGAACCCTTAAATTTAGGTTCTTGTGATGTGTGGCTGTAATCAATTTCGAGAGGTCGGAAAAGTCCTTATCCGACTCCAAATACTTAAAAGAGATCGGAGGAGAGTTCTTATCCGATTCTCACCTAAATTTTTTTTTAACAAATACTTTAAAGAGATCGGAAGAGAGTTCTTATCCGATTCTCAAGCCTAAATTTTAATGAATATTTAATAGAGATCGGAGGAGAGTTCTTATCCGATTCTCGCCTAAAATTTTAGCAAATATTTAAAAGGAGATCGGAGGAGAGTTCTTATCCGATTCTCAATCTAAAATTTTAATAAATATTTAAAAAGAGATCAGAAGAGAGTTCTTATCCGATTCTCAATCCAAAACTCTAATAAATACTTAAAAGAGATCGGAGGAGAGTTCTTATTCGATCTCCAAATCAAAATTTTAAAGAGGTCGGAGGAGAGTTCTTATCCGATTCTCAAATTGAATTCTAACAAAATGACCCTTTAAACAAAACTGATATGTAACAGTAACTCACTAAGGGCCGACCCATTTATTTATGTATCTGGGTAACCTGAATTAGTGAAAAATCAAATATTCCCTTTTATCAAAAGGATTAACATTTCCATTCAAACCCTCCTAACTATTAATTTTAGTTTATAAGGAGCTTAAAGTTAAATCTGCTTACCTTCGTTGAGGGACGAGGTGGGGTGCCTAACACCTTCCCCACCTGTTTACGGACCCCGGACCTAGAATCTCTGTTTTTGAAGTGGTTTCATTTTAATTTATTTTCGCAAATGGTTTTCTTTAATTTCCCTCAAAATTAAAGTGGCGACTCCTCACTCTTTCCCACTTCGGTGAGGGTTCATTCAGGCGACCGCAAAACCCCTTGCGACAGGTCATATTGTTTTTTTGTGTGTGACTCTAATTAGCAATGAGAATAATATTAACTCTTTAATATTATTGGAACTTTTCCATATTCAAAATGAAATTCCCTTTTCATTTAAGTTCTCATAAATCATAGTTGACATCTAGCATAATGTACTATGACTACTCAATTAGTTATAAATTATTCCCTAATTCATCAACCTTGATCATACATGCCATGCACCAAAATCTCTTTATTACAAAATTCTAATTCTAGCAAGAGTCATGGTTCATGTCAAACTCTTATTGCTTTGAATCATATGTTCTCATTTTAATTCTAATTCTTGATTAATAAGACTTTCCAGTTAGAAACCCTTTTTTGACTAAGTCTACCTGTCATGGCCAGGAATTTAACTTGTCAAGAACAATTTAAATGGACATAGGATTTTATCTCTATTTATTTAGGGTAACGGATCCCATCTTAACTAACATCTATCTCCATATGTAACTAGTCAGAGCCAACACATGCCTATATACTCATACCTAGTACAAGCATGAAAGTAGTATCAAACTCAAACTACCTATATATAAGATAATTGTGTTATCTCAGATCAAGGGATTATATGCACTATTATGATCTAGATGATTATGTATTAGCAAGAGTAAACTCCATGAACATAGCATCTTACATATCTTATAAGTGCCCAATTTGTTCATTATATGGCGTGAGACTCACCATTCCATATCATTAATATCTCATACTAATCATGGAAATAAACAAATATGACAGTCTATATGGATAAATCTTATCCAGGAAAGTATCCAAAACTATAAACCATGATTTATAGTATTTGTACTAGAATGTTCCGTTACTCATATTCTTAACACGTTAAGAATAAAACATCTGACAAGTTACTAAAGGATATTTTCAATTAAATTTAAACCATTTAAATTCAAAAGAGAAGAATATATGCCATTAAAAGAAAATAAATATTTACAAAATAAAATTTCATGATATGTTCTAGGGCATACTACTAACACCTAAAAGTTAAGTCCCTTCGAGTCCTGAGACATGACAGTGTCTTTACCAAGCAGGCTTCTTATTTTTCAAGGCATTGGAAATCCAATAAAAAACAAATGCTAAAGAAAAAGTGGGATTCATGCCAAAAATTGTTTGCAATTTTTGGTTGAGAACATTGGAAATCATTTTGACACTATAGGAGATGGTCCCACTGAGTGTGCCAAATTTGTTTTATTAGAAAAACAATTTCTGCCGTCTCATAGCTTATAGTTTACGGGCATGCCAGATATATAGTACATCACCTAAATTATGCTCTGACTTTTAAAATTAAACAATCATGAGAACTAACTTTGTTATACACAACTTTGTCAATCTAACGGGTAATTGAATGAAAAGGACTGATTTGATTGCTTAAACAGTAAATGCAAGGCTTGAGAAAAGTAAATACAAGACTTTGGAAATGAAATGTGACAATTGAAAAATTAAAGACTAATAAATTAAAAGATAAATAGACTGTAGGAATCTAATTTGTATTGTTGGATTAAGTTGTTGATTAATGAATTGGTTGGCTAAGCTGTTAGGGGTTTTACCATAGCATCATGTTGACTATTTATAGCTACATCTAAGAGAACCTAGTTGAACCTGGAAAGCTCCAAAACTAGCACTTCCCATGTCTTACATGTCTTGGAAACTGCTATCTACTATCTGCAACTGCTACTAACTACCCCAGTATTAGTAACTTCCCACTAGCTAACAGCTTTAATAACTTCCCATTAATAATAGCTTTAATAACTTCCCATTAATTAATAACTTCTGCAAATAACCACCAAAAATTATTAACAAATAATTAGTTAGACCTCATAATTAAATTAATGAAGTAAAATTAGTTAAATTAACTTCAAAAAATTTAATTTAATTAATCATAGGTCTAAAAATAATTAATGGGCTAGAATTAATTATTTTGGTGCAAACAATAAAAAAACAACATATTTATTTTTTTATATAATTTTGGCGTATATATAATGTTAAATATAAATAAAATTATTTAAACATTAAAAAAAAATTGGATTCGCAACTGCCCATTAAAATCGATTGCTAATTGATTTAGCAATTAATTCAGTCGGTTGCAATGAGGCTGGTAGCAAATAACAATCAACAACCAAATCAGTTGCTAAATAAATTAAATTTAAAAAATAAACTTTTGGTAAAAAGCTATCAGTTGCTAGTAGCAACCAATTTTAGCATTCGAAATCGGTTGCTAATAGCAATCAAAATATAATCGGCTGTAAAAAATTTGGTGTCTTTAATTTTATAATTTTATAACCATTTTATAAGTTGATTGCTATTTGCAACTAATTTAGCAACTGATAAATTTAAAAAAATTATAAAAAAATAAAATTTTAAATAATAAATAAAAAATTCAAATAAATAAAATTTTCAAAGATTACTAAAATAATAAATTATTAATGAAAAATTAGTACTAAAAATTAATATAAAAATATTATAAAAAATTACTAATAATAAATATTGTAAAAAATATTAACATAAATATATATTATAACAAAAAAATTACTAAAAATTAATACTATAAATATACTAACAAAAAAAATATATTTGTACAAAAAAAATTTTTATGCCAAAGAAAAATAAATTAATTAAAAAAGATGAAAAAGAAAAAGATGATGAAGAAAAAAAAGATGAGAGAAAAATATGATAAAAAAAATAGATGAGAAAGAAAAAGATGGTGAAAAAGAAAATATATGAGAAAGAAAAAATGAAAAAGAAAATAGATGAGAAACAAAAAAGAAAAAAAAAATGACAAAGAAAATATATGAGAGATAAAAATGATGAAGAAAACAAATGAGAAAGAAAAAGATGATAAATAAAATAGATGAAAATGAAAAAGATAATGAAGAAAATGAGAGAAAAGATAACAACATAAGTAGTGGAGAAAGAAAATAAGCAGTGATTGCTAATAGCAATCTATTTCAATTGGCTATAAAAATCGGTTGCTGTTAGCAACTGATTTGCTAATCAGTTGCAAATCAAAATAAAAAACAAAGAAATTGGTAGAAAATTTTTTGAGAAAAAATTAGTTGCAAAATCAGTTACTAAGAGCAACTGATTTGCAAATAAAAAAAAAAAGAAAATAAAAAATTAGGCTAAAATTTTTGGAGAAAAAAATCAATTTACAAATCAAAAAAAGAAAACAAAAAATTTTACATAATTTTTTTTTGTTGGGGGGAAGGGGGGGAATTTATTGATCGATTTGTAATTTGATTGTAAAAATCGGTTGCTATTACTAACTAACAAAGAATTTGTTGTAAATGACAACTGATTTTAGCAACCAATTGCAAATCGGTTATTAATTTTGGAGCCAATTAAATTAAGTTTTTAATTTAGTAACTGATTCTCTAAATTAGTTACTGCTAGTAACTGATTTTAAAATCTATTGCTATTAACAATAGATTTTAGCAACTCATTTTAAAATCGATTGTTAATTATATATTTAAGATTTTTCTAATACCGATTTCGCAACTGATTATAAATTGGTTATTAATAGCAACCAATTATTAGGAATCGATTCTTGAATCGGTTGCTAAAATTTTAAAAATTAACTATTTTATTAAAAAAAAAAACAAAATCACTAGTCGGTTACAAAAATCAATTACAAAATTCATTTTTTTTAGCGAAAGTTATTTTAATAAAAAATAATAGTTAGTATAAATTAAATTGTTAAATAAATTAATAAATAATTAAACAAATGAACAGAAAATATAGAATGAAAAAAAAATGATTATATTAGTTATGAAGGAGATGGAGTACTAAGATGGCTTGATAATCTTGTATAAAAACTAAAAAATTTTAAAAAAGTAAAAAAAAAAAAAAGCACTATTCTTGCGAACAATGAATGTGAGTACCATTTTAGTATATATGAAAAAAAAGGTAAATAATCAAAATATTTTTTAAAAAGTAAAAAAAAAAATTATTCACTGAAATAATGAAATATAAAAGAAAATAAATTAAATAATTAAATACTTATATAAGTCAAATTTAAATGGTTGAAAAATTAAAACAAATTAAAATAAAAAAATTATAAATATTTAAAATAATTGCTTGAAGTAAAAGAGTGTTTGGGTGTATTTATAAAGCACCGAATAATTTGGTATTTTTATGTAAAGAGAAAAAATTGTTTTTAAAAAAAAATAATTTTAGAAATTTTTTTAAAAAAAGAAACATTGTTACAGTGAATAATAAATGTGTGTATCGTTTTAGTATATTATGAAAAAATAAATAATTTTGAAAAATAATTTTAAAAATAAAAATTAAAAAAATGAAAAAACATTATAATGAACACTTGAACAGTCAAATGAGATTGAGTTTTATCATAGAAGTATTTTATGTTTGAATTTCATATAAAGTGTTTATTTATTTTGACTCAATGAAGAAAATAAAAAAAAAATTAAAATATTGCTTACCAATTGATAAATCTTATTATAGTTTAATATTTTTAATTGGAATAGTTAATAGAAGGGTTGACGCTCATATATGCATGCAATGGATAAATAATTAAAAGGTGTTTAAAAAAAATTTACCAATCCTAGAAATGAAGTATTCAGGATTTGAACTTTATATAGAATATTTACTTGATTTTTACTCATTGATATATATATATATATATATATATATATATATATATATATATATATATATATATATATATATATATATATATCACTTATCAGATGAAATTTTTATTATGACTTAGTATCTTAAATCACAGATCAATTGATAGATGGAGTAGTGTAAAAAATAAATAATTTCAAAAAATGTATGAAAGAAAAAAAAAATAAATGTCTAAACATTGTTATCATTAGAGTGTACAGTTTTTGATTCGGTTTGAGATTTATTTAAGAACTAGAATCAAACCAAAATTTCGATACAATTTTGATTCAACTTTTCATTATTTTGGTTTTAGTTTGATATAGTTTTCGATTGTTCAATTTTGGTTCGGTTTGATAATCAATTCTTGAAGTAATTTTATATAATTATTTTCTTAAAAAGTCATACTTAATTTATCATTTAAGTTATATATCTTTCAACTACTCCTAAATTACATAATTTTTTATTATAAGGTATATATATAATTTAAGATTAAATATATTATATAATATAATAATGTAAGTATATCATAATATACATTTTAACAATTTATTGATTATTAATTATATAATATTTATCTATAAGATACAAATATAATTATAAAATAATATATATATATATATATATATAATTAAGAATTATAAGGTAATTTAATGTATTTATAACTAAAATTATTAAGAAATATAGAGAAATAAAATATAATATAAGATTGTATTTAATTTATAATTATATATACATATATAAATATATATAATTATATTGAAAGTATATAATATATATAAAAAAAATATAAAAATACATGTATAAACTCAGTTATCGATTCAGTTTCGATTCAATATTGTTTCAATTTGGTTTCAATACGATTCCGCTCCGATTATTATTAGTGAAGAATCAAAATCGAATCAAAATATCAAAATAACTTTGCTTTGATATGATTCATGTCAGTGAATAATGTGTTTTTGGATCTATTGATAGGTAGAGTAGCATGAAAAACTAAACAATTTGAAAAAAATTATAAAAAAAATTACAAAGGAAAAAAAAAATCTCAAAACACTGTTAATTGATAGATGGAATAGTATAAAAAATACACAATTTTTAAAAATGTATAAAAGAAAAAAATTCCAAAAACTTTTACCATAAGCATTGTATCTTTGAATCTAAGGATAGGTAGAGTAGTGTGAAAAATTAAATAATTTAAAAAAAAATTATAAAAGAAAAAAAATCCGAAAACACTGTACCGTGATCGGAGTTTTGAGATTAAATTTTAGTATATACATGTAATGATCATACATTAAGTACATGTGAAATTAACATGTAATATGATGATTATGAAAGGATATAATAGTGAATGATTTAAAATGAATAATGAATTGAAATATGCATACTGACAAGATTGTTATGCAATTGAAAGGCAA